>NC_063342.1:32701602-32707631 GCF_021869965.1 Rhincodon typus
CCTATTAGTTCAAAGCCAATAAATTTATTGGCTTTGAACTAATAGGCAGTTGCTGTGGCTGCAGCTTCGTCAAGATTGGGAACTAAATATTTCAGGATGTTCAACCTTTAGAAAACATTTCCATCATTGCAATTTGTTGAAAAGGACCAGATCTCAGCAATCCATATGTAAAATCAGTTTGCGTGGCACCAAGAAACAACGAAGTGGAGGAAATACTGATGATTACTTGTCCCTAAAAAGGAGTTGCAATGTTGGCCAGAATTTAAATCAGGGAATTAGAGGTCCACTTAACAAGGGTAATGATCATGGAGACTTTAATCAAGAAAGATTTTCTCAAACCAAATTTTATATTAATAATGTGGAGGGAAAAAAGTTTATGGAATATTTAAATGAAGTATATAATGTTCTATATCAATATGTTAAGGAACAAATTATGGTACAGGCTATTATCTAATTGTGCAATGAAAAAAGAAAAATTAAGTACCTAGTAAGAGGGCATCTATGGATAAGTAATTTTTTTTGACTCATTCATGGGAGGTCATGGGTGTCACTGGTCAGGCCAGCATTTATTGCCCATACCAAACTGTCCAGAGGGCACTTAGGAGTCAACCACATTGCTGTGGGTTTTAAGTCACATGTAGGCCAGATCAGATATGAACAGCAAATTTCCTTCTTTAAAAGACATTAGTGAACCAAATGAGTTTTTAAAAACACCAGTCAGCTGTGGTTACATGATTAGTTCAGCTTTTATTCCAGATTTTTTTTCATTTAAATATCACCATCTCCTATGGAGGGATTTGAAACCATGGGCTCATAGCCTGGGGCTCTGGATTATGGTCCAGTGATATTAACACTATACATTCATCTGCCTTGTTAAATTCTATTTAAGAAGTTTGATAATGATTAGTTAAGTCAGAAACTAAGGTCTTAAATCTGAACAAAGCAAACAATGCAGATATAAGGAATGAATTGGCTGAGATAAGTTGACAACTCCATTAAAATTCAGTGGTAGATAAGCAATGGTGAACACTTAAGTAATTCAGAATGTGATATAGATGCATATTAACTCATCCTGCAGTATTTATATTATTTATCTATCCCAGGCGAGCAAGTGAAATGTGTACAGTTAGTGGAGGAGGGGGAAGGTATTAGAATTCACCAAAGGATGACCAAGTAATTGATAAATGAAAACAGAATGAGTAAGCAAGAGATATCAAAAGATTGGAATGGTTTCTATAGAGGAAGGAGGAGTGTAAAAAGGAAGAGATTAGAAAAAGTAAACATGGACCTATTAGATAAACATTAGATCTCCTTAATGCTATAGACATTCATTTTTGTTGGCCCTTGCCACCACCCCAGATGAGGATCCTAAGTGGGTCTTTTTAAACAGCCCACCTCAATATCTCTAATCTGCATCCAGGACAGCATGCATCACTAACACACAATCACTCCCACCCCTGACTGAAGGTTGCATCATTCATGGTCATCTTGCAAAGCAGGAGTGACAAGCTGGGAAGTTTCCTTACTCATGCTACTTGGCATGAGAGTACAAATCAGGCCTCTGTTCCTCTTTCTACAGATGCTGCCATTTTTTCTGAATTTTCTGTTTTTGTTTCAGATTTTCAGCACCTGCAATATTTTGCTTTAATAAATAGGAACTAATCCTATAATAGGTGTGTAATCTGTTTGTCATACCACAAATGAAAATTATGCCCCATTCCCCTTTCCTCATTTAAAACTTCATTGTTCCTCACTTATGATCCTTGTGTCATCTTCATCTCTTTTTCAACTTCAGTCAGTACTTGATTCATAACATCTTCTGCAGCACGGCTGGATGCTGATGCAGCTGAAGCTGTATTTGTCATGATACGTTCAGCTTCATTATGAATAATCCGGTGGGCAACAAGGAGATGTCTACTTTGAAAGTGTTTTACTGTTGGATGAAAAGAAGAATTATTCTTGTCTGAAATTCTAAAGCAGCATGAAAGATACTTATGAAGTGGCAAAACTCTTCCTTAATAATTGGATGTACTTAAGATTGTTTTTTAGTTTACAACGTTGGGAAAACTGTCCACTTCCAATTGCGTTGATGATTGCTGATCCTTTACAAGGAAAGCAGTTGCTTATAGCTTTATCTACTAATCTCATAACAACCATCAAATGACATAATTAGTACACAACACTGATAAAATGAAACTCTAGAATGTGTTTTTACTAAGTCAATTCTCATTAATTTTACTGGGGCCATCAGCAAATATATAGGGAAAAATATTTAGGAATGATAATGGTTTCCTAATTATCAAAATAAAAGCACAATAAATTGCATGTATTTCCCCAGAGTGATCCAACTCACAAAATTACAAATGTGGGATTCTTGGATCTTAAACCAAATATAAAAGGTAGGAGGGAAGTTACCAAATTCAAAAATCCTTTTATTAACAAATCCAAATTGGAGGATTTTCAAAAATAAACAGGTATGTGATTGACAAGTAAAAGTAAATAAAAATATCTTAGGAAAAATTTCAACTGTAAAGGCAGTTGAGGATTTCTGTTTGGAACAGTTAAGTGCTTTTCCAGCATAGCTTGTGAACCAGGAACAGGAGTATATCCCTTTAGTCCACTTGTAATCCCTGCAGTAGACAAACCCCATTTCTGATTTGATTTCTTCCTACACTGACCGTCCATTGGCATCCCCCACTACTTGCCCTCAATTTCTACCACCCTCTCCAAATTCCTATCCTAATGTTCCTTTGAACTAAAATCTTTCTCAGTTTACTGATCACTAACATTCCAGAAGGTTACCTTTCCAGCTCCCCCCCCACCTTGTTGCTCTCCAGCCATTTATGACTCATCCCTGTAATCTTTATACCAGGCATCTCCCCTATCATGTTGCATTGAATGGCACTACCAATATGCTCAATGGAATGGATTCATAACACATTGTAGCTCAAAACTGAGCAAACCATGGAGGTTCTGAGGGCCATCAACAGCAGCAAAATAGTATTCAACCACAATACGTAGTCTCATGGCTTACTTACTAAACAACAAAATACCATATGACAGAAACAGCTGACAAGTGCCCTACCAATGGATCAGCTTAAAGTTCTGAATGGTGGTGGATAATTATACAACAAGAGAAAGAGGCCTTACAAATATCCTCACCTTTAATTATAGCAGAGCCCAGCACTGCACACGGAAAATACAAGCCTGAAGCATTTTCCATCAACTCAGCTAGAAGTGCGGAGTGGATAATCCCTCTTCCAGCAATAGTGCAACCAGTGGTGAAGACTTGTACTCCAGAACTAGCTACACCCCTAACTAGGCTGTTTCATGACAGCTACAACAATGGGAGCATTCACCAAAAATATAACAGGAATATACATTCAGGGACAGTGGCACGTTCAAGGCTGAGAATTCGCTGCCTCCACTACCAACTTAGGACTGTCCTATGAAGAGCGGTTAGACAAATGGAGTTTTTCTATGGTGTTTTGAAGGATGAGATGTGATCTTATTGAACCCCACGAAATGCTTAAAAAGCATAGATTCTGCAGATGCAGGTAAGTTGTTTCCCATTGTTGGGGAGTCTAAACCTAGAAAACAATTTGAAAATAAGGAGGATGCTACTTATGTCCAAGCTGAGGAGAAATTGTTTTAATCAGTTGGTTGTATATCTTTGGAATTCTCTGCCACAGAGGACAGTGGAGGCTCAGTCTTTGCATACATTTAAACTCAATACCAGTGGCATACATGGTTATGAGGATAGGGTATGTAAAAGGCATTGAAATGTTCAGTCAATTAGTCATGATCATATTGAAGGGCAGGGCTGCTTTGACCGGCTGATAGGAATAGGACTAAGCCAATGTTCTAACATACGCCGGCAGCTCTGTGGTACACAACTGCAACTCACCAAGACTCCTTTGATAACAAATTCCAAACTTGTGACCGCTCCCATTGAGAAAGCTAAGGGGTGCACATGCAGGAGAATATCATTACTGGCAAGATCACCTCCAAGCTACACACTATCTTGACTGGGAACCATATCACTGTCACAGGATTATAATCTTGGAACTGCTTTTCCACCTAACTATGAATATTCTACACAGCATGGGCTGCATTGGTTCAAGATG
This sequence comes from Rhincodon typus, assembly GCF_021869965.1. Lineage (NCBI taxonomy): Eukaryota > Metazoa > Chordata > Chondrichthyes > Orectolobiformes > Rhincodontidae > Rhincodon > Rhincodon typus. Next base: position 32,705,730 of record NC_063342.1, read on the forward strand.
ATGGCTCACCAACACCTTTTCAATAGCAATTAGGGAAGGACAACAATTGCTGTTCTAGCCAACACACTCTCATTCCATCAAAGAGATGTTTTAATGTAAAGCAACACCTCCACTTTCTCCCACACTTCCAGTTAATATGAAGGCTAAATTTCCCAGTCTCAATCTACACAAATGAACATTTCTTACCTCTGTCCCTCATTATTACTTTGTGCGCTTCTGGAATTAGAAAGCCGTGGACCAATTCTGAAACAATCTCTTCTGATTGTAATTCAGTTCGGCTAATGAGAAAGATAAAATCAGATTACCGTAAACCAGAATAAATTACTTCGGGAATAAAATTCAGATCCGTAGTGTCACCTGGAGAAGGTGAAGACCACATGGCCAGTGGCTATGAAGGTGAACATAGTCATCAACGTTCATGTGGTGAGCTTCTGCTAGGCCGAAGCTAGAATCTTTGCAACATATTATGGTTTTCCACCCACTGCTGTGTAAGGGAGCTAACTGTAGTGCTCTAGTCAAAGACAGCCAACAACATTTCACACTCGCTGAAAAGCAACAGGCGGAATAAGCATTTGGAGAATTGCAAGCTGGGCATACGCAGGATTGAACATATCATACAGTCACTACAGTATGGAAAGAGGCCATTTAACCCATTCAGTCTGCACCAACCCTCCAAAGAGCATCCCACCCAGATCCGGCCTCCAACCCTATCCACCGTATTGTCGCAATTACCATGGCTCATTCATCTAGTTTACACATTCCTGGACACTGGGGCAATTTAGCATAGTCAATCCACCTAACCTGCACATCTCTGCACTGTGCAAGGAAACTGGAGTACTCAACAGAAATCCACACAGACACAGGGAGAACGTACAAACTCCACACAAAGTCACCCAAGGCTGGAATTGAACATGGGTCCCTGGTGCTGTGAGGCAGCAGTGCTAGCCACTGAGCCATTGAAGTTCAATGCAGACAAATGTGAAATAAAAGATGAAGAAAATAATACAAACCAAATCCTAGATGATAAAATTTGTAAATTAAAGAAGAGGGCTCATTGTGCATACAGATCTTTAAAAGTATGCATGCAATACAAAAGGCAAACAACATTTTGATCTAACTTTTCAGTTTGTCTTTTGATTATAATATAATGCACAGCTGAGGTTTAATACACTAAACAAGTAATGAATAGCTACATACTGCTGTTCAAGTTTATAGGCAATATCATTGATTTCATCAGCCATTTTACGAATTTCTTGGCGTGCTTGATCCTCTGCTGTATATTGCACAGACTTCAACAAGATGTCCTCCAAATATGAGTCCACTGAGGTCTGGTGTACTTTAACAACCTGCACCAGACAAAGATAACAGAAAATCACTTGAATTAAGTGCCATAGCTTGGCAAAAACAAGTGAGCGAAAGGTTATATTCAAAATTTCCAGATGGAATTCTCACATTTTGACCAAGAAGATTGAGATTAAACCTTCAGGCTTGGAAACTGGAATGTGTAGCATTCTGCTATGGAAGCCTGAAGGTCAGAAAATGTTAAAAACAATGTTTCTGGAGTATTGCCCTATGTTGAGATGGGTTCTGGAATGCATCTTCTAGGATCATCAGAAGGAGAATTCAGATTGTGATGTTAGTCAGCAGTTCTAACTGACTTGACCATTGATTTGAAACTTGGAACAGTACACCTCTGAAAATAACTGTGGCAATTTCTTGTAGCCAAACAGCCTGCATGAGAGATCACCACCTAGTCTTGGGTGAAATGTTTTCCCTCTGATTTTACAGGTAAGCTTTAAGCATTTAGACAGCATATGTAATAATATTAATTAATAACCTAAAAAATAAAAATTCAAAATGACATTGATAATTACTTGAGATAGTAGGAACTGCAGATGCTGG
>NC_063342.1:32712631-32741715 GCF_021869965.1 Rhincodon typus
CTCCTCTGATGCTGCCTGGCCTGCTGTGTTCATCCAGCTCTACACCTTGTTATCTCAGACTCCAGCATCAGCAGTTCCTACTATATCTTTCATGAGGTTTAGTGCTTAAAACTGAAACATGTATTTCAAAGAGTGTCTAGTGTATGACTGAAAGATCATATTTGCAGTCCAACCTCCTTGAGTTAAAGGAGCTGAGGGACATGAATGGAGCAGGAGGAGATGGATATGGAAGGGATTGTTGGAAGAAGACTACCAAAGAGAGAGGGAGGTGTTGGAGAGAAAAGGAAAAGAAAGAAAAGAGGGAAAGGAAAACAGGCATGGAAAAAAGGATAAAATATATGCATTTATATCGCACATTTCACAACTCAGGATGTTCCAAAGTGATAATAAACAATTAATTATTGAGATATAATTACTGTTGTATATAGGCCGGGAATCAAAACCAGCACAAAGGAAGATGCATATGGTTGTTGAAGGTCAATCATCTCGGCTCCAGAATGTCTTGACAGGAGTTCCTCTAGGTAGTGTCTAAGGCTTAAATCACTCTCAGCTATTTTACCAATTACCTTCCCTCCATCAAGAGGAGAAGTGGGATGTTTACTGGTAATTGTATAACATTCAGAACCATTTGTGACATTTCACACACTAAAGTGTTACGTGTCCATATGCAGCGAAACCTGTTTAAATTCCAAGCTTCGAATGATAAGTGACAAATAATATTTGTGCCATACAAGTATCAAACAATGACCATGTCTAGCAAACAGAGAATCTTTTGACATTAAATGGCATTTCCATCACTGAATCACTCAAACAACATCCTGGAAGTAATCAGTGATTAGAAACCGAACTAGTCCAACCACAAAAATACAGTGGCTACAACAACAGGTTACAGGCAGGGGATTCTCTGAGTAACTCACCTCCTGTCTCCCAATGCCTGTCCACCATATGCATGCATGAGTTTGGGATGTGATAGAATATTCCCCACTTGCCTCAATAAGTGCAGTTCCAACAATATACAAGAAGCTTGACACTGTTCAGCAGGGGTCTGTGCTGAGACCACAACTATTCACGTTATACATTAACAATCTGGACAAAGGAAATGAGGGCATTGTTGCTAAGTTTGCATATGACATAAAGATAGGTGGAGGGAAAGGTAGTGTTGAAGAGCCAGAGAGGTTGGAGAAGGACTCAGACAGACTAGGAGAGGGGGCAAAAAAGTGGCACATGGAATACAAATTTGGAAAGTGTGATGTTATGCACTCCGGTACCAAGAATGACTATTTTCTAAACAGGGAAAGGTTTCAGAAATCTGCAACACAACGGGACTTAGGAGTCCTAATTCAGGATTCTGTTAAGGTTAACATGCAGATTAGGAAGTTGGTAGTTAGGAAGGCAAATGCAATGTTAGCCTTTATTTCAAGAAGTCTAGAATACAAGAGCAGAGATGTACTGCTGGGACTACATAAGGCTCTGAACAAGCTGCATTTGGAATACTGTGAGCAGTTTTGGCCCCATATCTAAGGAAGGATGTACTGGCCTTGGAGGGGTTCGAGAAGAGGTTTACAAGAATGGTCCTGGAGATGAAAGGCTTGTCATTTGAGGAGCAGTTGAGGACTCCAGGTCTGAACTTAATGGAGTTTAGAAGGCAGAGGAGGGAATCTCATTGAAATTTACAGTATACGGAGAGGCCTGGATAGAGAAGATATTTCCACTAGAAGAAACTAGGACCTATGGGCATAGCCTCAGACAGAAGGCACAACCCTTTAGAACTGAGATGAGGAGGAATTTCTTTAGCCAGAGGGTGGTTAATCTGGGGAACTCATTGTCTCAGAGGACTGTGGCAACCAAGTCATTGAGTTTATTTAAGACAAAGATAGATAGGTTCTTGGATTGGTAAGGGGATCAAGGATTACAAGGAGAAGGCAGGAGAATAGAGTGGAGAAACATATCATCCGTGATCAAATGGTGGAGCAGACCCAATGGGTCGAATGGCCTAATTCTGCTCCAACATTTATAGGTCTTATGGTCACTTGACTGGCACCTTCAACATTCACTTCCTTCTCCACCAACATGCAGTAGACCCTGCTGTAACTCTCCAAAGCTCCTCCGACAGCACCTTCCAAACCATTGACCTCTACCACTTAGGGCAGCAGTTGGATGGGAAATCTACCACCTGCAAGTTCTCCTTGAAGTTACACACTCTGCTAACTTGGAACCATATCACCATTCCTTCACTGTCATTGGGTAAAACTCCTTGAACTTGTTCTCTAACAACACTGATGATGTTCTTACACTGCAAGGACTGCCGCTGTTTAAGAATCCACCTCCTCCAGAGCAACTAGGGATGGGAAATAAGTGTTGGCCTAGCCATCAAAACCCACATCCCAACAACAAATAAATATGTGGCATGTAAATAATGCAAAATCACTATAGTTTTATCAGACTTTAGGGCTGTTCTCTTAGAGAGAGATGACTGGTAGTGGCTTACCCTGACAGTCAGCAAAGGGAGAGATTGAGAAGGAGAGTCCTTCATAATAACCTCAGCCGGTGTGGGAACTGAACCCCTGCTACTATTAGTATCACTCTACTTTGCAAACAGAGGATAACTCCCCTGCTCTTGTTTGAAATTCAACTCATTACAACTTTGGAATATTAGCCATGGTATTAATGCTCAAGTACTGATGTGAGACTTGGTCACACAACATTCTGAAGAGGATGAGAAGAGCATCGGGGTTTAGACATGGGGATAGTACAGCAAGATGGGAGTGGGGACAGAGATCAGATTTTACTTAGGCATTAAACAGAATCTTTTTGGTGCTGCTTTCAGTTTATTGTGAACATTATTTGCTTCTTCCTTTCATCTGTTCAGTATGTATGGAAGTGACTCAAATTACTCATCAGGTCCTGTGGTTTCTTGTGCTCACAAGGCATCATTTCACCTTTCCTACAACTTCAGTTTATATTTCTGAAACTTCTTCTGAGTTTCTTATTTTGCTTTGCAAGAGCTCATGTGACCATCTATGTCAACTAGTTTTGAGATTTTTAATGGATTTGTAAGATTGGGCATTTTGAGGTTTTTTTTAAAAATGGCTCCTCAGGTTTAGAGTCATAGAGCCATACAGCATGGAAACAGATCCTTCGGGCCAACTAGTCCACACCAACCATGTTCCCAAATTAAACTAGCTCCACCTGCCCGCCTTGGCCCATATCCCTCCAAACCTAAATAAAAATTGTCGTACGGATTCAAAGGTGAATTACTACTCCTTTCCTTAAGGTGGCCCTCTCATGCAACACTATGCCATGACATTATGTGCACAGTTTCTCATCAATTGCAATATCTTTACAGCCACGACTGTTGAGTATTTTAACTATATTAGAGATTCAGGTCTCAATTGAGTGTTTCCTAAATTTCTTTAAACAGTTTTGCATTATTTCAAATGATACAACCCAGGAGTACAATCAAAGGACCAAATGGCCTACTCCAGTTCCTAAGTCCTATCTTCCTAAAGTTCAAATTTAATGGTAAGGTACAGTTTGCTGGAGAATATTAGGGAGAAGAAAGATAGATGAATTCCAAGTTTAGAAATTACATTATTGATAAGTGCTAAATTTTTGTTTGATGTCAACTAATGGTTGATCTAGTTATTTCAAAATGACAAATACATTGACTTGATATGAACATATTGCATAAAGTCACTTCCATTACTAAACGTAACAACCCCAGCAAACCCAGTCAGAAATTAAAACCAAGAACTCTGGAAGCTGGAAATCTGCAACAAAAACAGAAATTGTTGGAGAAACTCAGCAGGTCTGGCAGTCTTATCTCAGACTCCAGCATCAGCAGTTCTTACTATCTCTAAATAAATCACAATATTTGAATTGGCACGGAACAACACTCAGAAGTTAGCAAAATATTTTCTCAGTGATTGACATACATTTTAAATAAAGTACATTCATTTGGAAGCAGTTAATTGCCTGTGCCTTAATGTTTTCCAGACACCAAGTTTGTGCTATTCCTTTGCTGAGACTCCAGTTGACAGACCCCACCCCACACCCACTTTGTAATCACTTGCTTCTTCCATATCTCCCTCTTTGTAGTCACTTGCTTTCCCTCCTCTCCCTTTTTGTAACTATTTATATCTCTTCCACCCACCCCCTTCCTTTTCACAGGCACTTACTTCTCTTCCTTTTGAACCACTTGCTTCTCTGCTTTCCTCTTTCTTGTAATTTCTCCACCATGCAGCAAAATGCTCCTCTAGGCCTTGGCTAACAGACTCCACCCTTCCACCAACCTCACCCAGCAGATTTGCTCCCCCCTCCCACCATAACCCTGGGACTTGACCTGCAGACTTGCTCTCTTCTGGACTAGTCATACTGATTCATTACTCAACCCAGACTTGGCCTCAGAAGACTCACTCAGCCAGGCAGACTCACTGTCCACCACTGACCTCACACTACAAACCTGTTTGCCTGGCCTCACGCTATATGTACATGTGCTCTTCTACATCCCCTCCCCCCACCACACCTCCTTTTCTCCCCCATCGCACCCCTTCTTATACACTTGTTACACCCCTGCCCCAGCCCTGTATACTTCCTAATTCAGGCCTTGCCCTGCAAGCTCCTTCCCCAGCTGACCCCAGCACTGCAGACTCACTCCCCTCACCCCAGCCTGTTCCTGCTGATATGTTTTTCCCAGGCTTCATTAACTTGTTCACTGCTGCTACTCACCTTCTCACAGCAAAGCAGCCTGTGATTAGAGGAACAGCTCCTTTCAAAATTTCTCAGTTCCATGTACCATGGTGACTTGCTTTACTGATCAGCCTCCCTGTGATGGATTTTTCCCTAAGTAATTCAGCCCACCCCCCATGTATTTTGAGTGCTTCTGAACACCATGACATATATCATTAATTATCAGCGCATTGGTGCATTTTGCAAAATGTAGAGAGTCATTTGCACCGAAATTGAACAACAAATTGAACTTACTTAAATCTGCTGAGCTGCCAAGTTCCATAAAAGTCAGCAGGTCAGTCTACCAATGCAAAATATGAGATGTACTAAAATATGAAAAAGTCATTAAATTTTGGAACCGAACTGCTGAACTTTTCTATAGCCATCACAATTTAAACTTTTAGCCAGGCTTTTCATAGACATGCATTAAGTCTATTTTATTTTCTTTATTCTTCAAGTTGAAGATGAACAGTAGAAAATAAATTGTTAAAAATATACTTTCTTCTTTGAAAGGTGGCATTTTTCCCCCTTACCTCAGGTGGTTGCTCAACGGTTGGTGTTGGGGGACGCGGAACAGATTTTAAAGTCTTAAACAGAAAGCGAAGTGGCTTTTCTGGTTGTGCTCCTTTAAATTTTGCTTCCCGTATTGCCTGAATGTTATAGATGTAAAATCTGTAAGTCTACAGTCTTTACTACTACTCTTCAAATAATCTATTCATAATTACATTTAACATCAGTGATTCTTAAAGTATTTCTACTTAATGCAAAAGTTAATGACCAGTAGCACTGCTAATATTTTCAAATCTTGTCTGACATGTGATTATTAGGAGGGGTGTGAAGACAGACTGGGGAGAATAAGGAGATGTAGAGAAGTAGATGTAGAGTTAAGAAATTAAAACAATCTTGGTGTCATGGTGCAATGATGACAACCTCTCTCTCAATGTCAGCAAAACAAAAGAAGTGATCATTAACTTCAGGAAGAAAGGAGGAGTACACACCCCTATCCACATCAATGGAGATGGGGTGGAGAGGGTTGAGAGTGTCAAGTTCCTACGAGTGACAATAACCGACAATCTGTCCTGAACCTCCCACATTAGATGTGACGGTCAAGAAGGCACAACAACACTTCCTCAGACGGCTTAGAAAATTTGGCATGTCCAAAAGGACCCTCACCGAGTTTTACAGATGCACCATAGAAAGCATTCTATCTGGGTACATCACAGCTTGGTATGGCAACTGCTCTGGCCAGGTCCATAAGAAACTACAGAAAGTTGTGGGCACAGTCCAGACCATCACACAAGCCAACCTCCCATCCATGGACTCCATCTATACTTCATTGCTGCAGAAAGGCAGTCAACAAAGACCTCTCCTCCAACCTCTTCCATCAGGCAGAAGATAAAGATGGTTAAACATACATACCAACAGGTTCGAGAACAGCTTCTTCCCTGCTGTATTTAGACAGCTGAATGGACTTCTCGAAGTTCAAATCTAATATTGATTTTGCTTTTGTGCACTTCCTGTGCAGCTGTAACCTTGTATGGCTTGCTCTGTCTAAGCATCCTATAACTGTATGCTATGATCTTCCTGTACTGTACTCAAAACAAAACTGTTCACTGTACTTAGGTGCACGTGAGAACAATAAATCAAATCAAATCACAATCCTACACCGTGAAGTGGTGTCAGGGTCAGAGGGGAGGCATGCCAGGTTTCATTCCTTGTGCTGGCAATATTCACCAGCCTGACAGTGAGCAGGACATCGATCTTGCTTTCCTCCTAATGAAGCCAATTAAATTAGAATAAATACTTGTTCAGAGCTTGACTGAGGTGACAAGGGGTAATAGCCCTCAAAGAGGATGGTACTCATTCCCTCTAAGAGAATCAGACAGAGGCACAGAAGTGACCAAATGTCCAAATGCTAGGACAAACACTTAACAACTCATTGGGTGTGTGTAGATGCAATTCCAGTGCCTGGGCTGTTCAGGCCACACTTGTCAATAACCTCCTGCAAATTGTCTCGCATAGCAGTCAGAAAGGTGTCCTCACAGTCAGTGTCATGGTGATGTAGTCTGGGACGAGTGTCCTCACAGTCAGTATTATGGTGAAGCAGACTGGGAAGAGTGTCTTTGCTGAGAAGGTGAAGTGACGGATCTCCAACAACCACATCTTCCTATGTTAGGTATGACTCCCAACAAGTGGAGAGTTTGCCTCCCATTCCCATTGATTGTAGTTTAGGTAGGACTCTTCAATGCCACACTTGGTCAAACATGGCCTTGATATCACTCTAACCTCACCTTGGGAATAGAGTTCTTTCAGCCATGCTCAAACCAAGGCTGTAATGAGGTAGGGAGCTGAGTAGCCTGCCAGAAACCAAACTGAGCAGGTTGTCACTAATTGTGTGCTGCTTGATAGCACCTTTGATGGCATCTTCCATCATTATTTGTCCTGCTTTTTGTTTACAGGACATTCTTGGCAATTTTCCACATTGTTATGTCGATGCCAGTATTGAAGCAGCTTGGCTGTTGACGTGTGTCAAGTTCTGGAGCACAAGTGTTCAGTACTATTGCTGTAATGTTATAGACTATAGACAATGGACAGCTGGCTATGAGACCACTGAAATTATATAGGCAAAGGTTAGAGATTCTAGATAACTGAAATGCTTGTGCACGTAAAAGAAGAATGTGGATTACAGTTTCTTTAAAAGAATGTGGGCGTTGCTGGCTGAGCCAGCACTTGTTTGCCCATCCCTAATTGCTCTTGAGAAGGTAGTGGTAAGCTGTTTACATGAATACTGCAGTTACTACAGTCATAACAGCCTCAATGTGATGTCAACAAAAACACTTGACAAATAAGTAAATGCTTAAACCATGAAGCAAACATGGCATACAGATATATCTTGTGTTCATATTGCAGACTGTCAAAAAAAAATACACTAAAAAACAGCCAAAGGTAAGTAAAAGCAAATCCAGGAAAACAGACATCTATGCTCGCAGAGTGTGCAATTAACTCTTGAAACTTAACTATACTTAATTTTATGTTACATGACAGGTCTACCCAAGTTTCAGAGATATTCATTAGCAGCTGAATTCTATACATTCTTACCAGTTGGCTTGAAGGCATTGGAGCAAGGCAAGCAAAATTCAACAAGTAGCCTCCTTTTTCAGAGCTAGGGAGGGGATCTGCCAGCTTGTTTCTATTGAGGCCCTTAAATGATCAATTAATGGTCTCATCATTATCAGTATCTCACCTCCGACAGTGAAGCTCCATGCCTTCCGGGAAGCCTAGCAACTCTTAAATGGCCAGCTGGTGTGAGGCAACGGTGAGGGAGGGGAAGAACGGAATTTCCCTTGCGTGTGCACTGTGATAATTGGAAGCACAGCCCACCAAAGTCACTTTCCGTTTTATTCCTTCACCTAGCCTCCTTAATCCAATCTCCTCACCCATTCATAATCCCTAGCCTCTCACTGAGACTCCAAACATGTGGGCTTCTTGGTATGGTGGAACTGCCTTTGTTGGTCCCAGTAGCCGCTGCTGTTCCTGGGTGAAACTGCTGAGACTATAGTTTCATGGTCATCACATTAACTGACTGTTCTCTAAATCTGGTCAACCCCCAATATTAAAACAATTAATGCTGTTCACAGCATTAAATTGCTGTAGGGCAGCTGCTGAGATCATGGGCAGGCAACTCTGCTACCAAACCCCTCAACACCTCAGCCCACCACCACCTCGGCCCAGCTCAAGCTTTTAAGGAGGGATTGAGAAGCTCCTTATGATACTGTTCTAATATGCAGGATGAAAATCAAATGATGGAAATACGATCAAAAATATTTTAAAAATGCAAGAGAACACCTAAAAGGTGCTGTAACATGCAACAGTACTGGAGATAGACTTCAGATAAAAGTTGGACATAAACATGTGGCTAGAAAAGCACAAAGAAAAATTGTTGAAACCACTGTCATTGGATGATGGAAGTCAGTGGGCGTATAAGTCACTGGGATAGAAAGACCAAATCATCATTCACACGTGGACGCAGACTATTTGGAAAGATAGATTGTTGAAGGTCACACAAGAATAATACTATGACAAGTTTGAAATATTTTCTTTCAATTCTTTTCCTCCTGAATCGCATAAGATGGGTAATAAAATTGGCCAATACAAAGAATACCAATTTCCAGGGAAAGATAAAAATGATATTTTAATCCCTAGTATAAGTAACTGTTACAACTAGCTGTGAATAACAATATCTCAAGCAAACTATAAGTGCAACAAGGGTGGTTCACATTTCTCAAATAGTTCTAACATTGAAAATCAGTATCCTTCCATCAGCCATACTGTAACTTCTGGAGTAACTCTGCACAACAGCACAAGACCAGTCACTTGCAGGACAAGCACTTAAATGTGAGGTGATTCACTTTGGAAGGAGTAACAGGAATACAGAGTACTGGGCTAATGGTAAGATTCTTGGTAGTGTGGATGAGCAGAAAGATCTCGGTGTCCATGTGCATAGATCACTGAAAATTGCCACCCAGGTTGATAGCATTGTTAAGAAGGTGTACAGTATCTTAGGTTTTATTGGTAGAGGGATTGAGTTTCGGAGCCACGAGGTCATGTTGCAGCTGTACAAAACTCTGGTGCGGCCGCACTTGGAGTATTGCGTACAGTTCTGGTCACCGCATTATAGGAAGGATGTGGAAGCATTGGAAAGGGTGCAGAGGAGATTTACCAGGATGTTGCCTGGTATGGAGGGAAGGTCTTATGAGGAAAGGCTGAGGGTCTTGAGGCTGTTTTCGTTAGAGAGAAGAAGGTTAAGAGGTGACTTGATAGAGACATACAAGATGATCAGAGGATTAGATAGGGTGGACAGTGGGAGCCTTTTTCCTCGGATGGTGATGGCTAGCACGAGGGGACATAGCTTTAAATTGAGAGGTGATAGATATAGGACAAATGTCAGAGGTAGGTTCTTTACTCAGAGAGTAGTAAGGGCGTGGAATGCCCTGCCTGCAAAAGTAGTAGACTCGCCAACTTTAAGGGCATTTAAATGGTCATTGGATAAACATATGGATGATAATGGAATAGTTTAGGTTAGATGGGCTTCAGATTGGTTTCACAGGTCGGCGCAACATCGAGGGCCGAAGGGCCTGTACTGCGCTGTAATGTTCTATGTAAGCATAATAAGGGTGTCTGAAATGGGCATACTGTATGAAAATCTGGGGGGAGGGGGTATATATTAATCTGATGCAAAACCAGATATAGCCCCTCTCACTCCATTAGTGTGTTACATTTGATCTCCTGGCTTCCGCTCACCATCCACAACACCCCAACAACCCTCCTCTCTCTCTCTCAGTGGCAGGCGCCTGGATAGAATATTGCCCTTCATAATTTTGAGGCTGTGAAGGTTATAGCATATTGCCACAAACATGGATATCGTAGGAAAGATCTTTAAAATGATCTCAGCACCAAAATCTCCACCCTAGGAGATGCAGGCAGGATGGGCTGAATAGAATCATAGAAAATAGACACTTCGTCCATGCCAACCAGGTATCCTAAACTGAACTAGTCCCATTTGCCTGCATTTGGCCCATATCCCTCTAAACCTTTCCGATCCATGTACCTGTCCAACTGTAATTTAAACATTGTAGTTCTACCCTGCATCTACCACTTCCTCTGGCAGCTCGTTCCATATATACACCACACTGTGAAAAAAAGTTGTCCCTCAGATCCCTTTCAAATCTTTCCCCCCTAGTTTTGGACTCCCCTACCCTGCGCAAAAGACCTAGGCTTTTCACCTTATCTATGCCCCTCATGATTTTATAAACCCAAGGAGTGCCTCAGCCTCCTACACTCCAGGGAATAAAGTCCCAGGCTATCCAACCTCTCCTTAGAACTTAAACCTTCTAATTTCGGTAACATTCTTGTACGTTGTTTTTGCATTCTTTCCAGTTTTAGAATATCCTTCCTAATGTAGGGCCACGAGTATTGTATGCAGTACTCCAAATGTGGCCTTACCAAATGTCTTGTATAGCTGTAACATGACATCCCAACTCCTGTACTTTATTCTCTGACTGATGAAGGCAAATGCGCCAAATGCTTTCTTCACTATCCAGTGTGCCTGTGATGCCACTTTCAAAGAACTATGTACCTGCACCTCTAGGTCTCTCTGACAGCACTGCCCAGGGCCCTGCCATTAATTGTGAGAGTCCTGCCCTGGTTTGTCTTACCAAAATGCAACACTTTGTATTTATCTGAATCAAACTCCATCTGCCATTACTCGGTCCATTGGCCCAGTTGAACAAGATCCTGTTGTACTCTTAGATAGCCTTCTTCACTATTCACTATAACATCAATTTTTGTGTCACCCGCAAACTTACTAACCATGCCTCCTATTTACTCATCCAAATTGTTTATACAAATGACAAACAAGTGGACCCAGCACTGATCCTTGCCACACACTGCTGGTCAGAGGCCTCCTGTCTGAACAACAACTCTCTACCACCAACCTCTGTCTCCTACTGTCAAGCCAATTTTGTATCCAGGTGTAGTTTCTGAAGAAGGGTCTAGGCCCGAAACGTCAGCCTTCCGGCTCCTCTGATGCTGCTTGGCCTGCTGTGTTCATCCAGCTCTACACCTTGTTATCTTTGTATCCAGGTGGCTAGCTCATCCTGGATCCCATGTGACCTAACCTTACTAACCAGTGTACCATGTGGAAGCTTGTTGAAGGCCTTGCTAAAGTCCACGTGGAGAGAGTCTACTGCTCTGCCTTCATCTATCTTCTTGGTCATGTCTTCAAATAACTCAATCAGGTCTGTGAGACATAACTGCCCATGCACAAAGGCATGCGGACTACCCCTAATGAGTCTTTACTTTTCCACATGCACATAGATTCTGTCTCTCAGAATCTCCTCCAGCAACGTACACACTATTGACATCAAGCTCACCGGTCTCTAGTACCCTTGCTTCTCCTTGCAGCCCTTCTTAAATAATGGCACAACATTAGCCATCCTCCAGTCTTCCAGTACCTAACCTGTGGCTATTGATGGTACAAATAGCTCTGTTACAGGCCCCACAATTTCTTCCCTAGCTTCCCACAATGCTCTGAGATGTACTTGATCAGGTCCCATGGATTTGTCTACCTTCATGTGTTTTAAGATCTCCAGAACTTCCTCCTCTGTAATGTGGACTCTTCTCAAGACATCACCATTTATTTCCCAGAGTTCCCTAGCTTCCATATCTTTCCACACAGTAACTACTGATGCGAAATATTTGTTTACGATCTCACCCATCTCCTGTGGTTCCATACACAGATGGCCTCATTGATCTTTAAGGGGCCCTGTTCTCTCCCTAGTTATTCTTTTGCCCTTAGTATATTTATAGAATTTCTTTGGATTCTCCTTAACTTTATCTTCCTTCTGCACCATAACAATCCTGTGATCAACAACCTGATGGATTGTTTCATGGTGCTGATTAGACTCCATGCCTCTCATTGAAAATCCACTGTCCGTTAGCACTACTGGCTGGACGTCTGGTTTGCAATGCAGAGTGGGGTCAATTTGCAGGTTTTCGCATTCGTTAGATGTTGAAAGGTTGCTTCCCCTAACTGGGGTACTAGAACTACAACTGAGATGAGGAAGAATTCTTTCATCCAGAGACTGGTAAATCTTTGTGATGCTTTGCCCCAGGAAGCTGTGGAAACTCATTCAATGAGTATGTTTGAGCTGAAGATCAATGGATTTCTAGGTGCCAATGACAACTGGAGATACGGAGATAGCATGGGAAAACGGCATTGAGGTGAATGATCATTCATCAAATAACACAGTGGCTTGAAAGGCTAAATGATCTACTCCTGTTCCTATGTTCCTGTTCCGTACATTGCATTGATATAGGGTTTCATCAAGGCACATGCATGGGGCAATTAAAAAGCAAGTAACTCTTCTCTTCTCTTGTAACCCTCTTTATCCTCTTGGATATTTCTGTGGGCAGTAAATTGTAAGGAATGAAAGGGCAGTGGTTATCTTTAGAGTTACTGGGAGAGCCCTCCTTTGCATGTTGAGGGTCCAGGTCATCACACGGAAGGTGAAAACATTCCATCATTATCTCCTCAGTGAAGCAAAGCATCTTGAGGTATGCTTCAGATTCATCCCAATGTAAGATTGGAGCTCTCAGAAGATCATCTCAGAGTACGACCATCTAACCAAAGTTTCTAGTTATTTCTAGCTTATCCTATGTGAATAAATTGCACTGTCATTCAGTCTGGTAGGTATAATCTACTGGGGTAAGATTATGCAGACAGTGACACCTTACATCTGTAGTTCCAATCAAGTGTGTTGAAGCTACATACCATTTTTAACAGGATACATCATCAGTATTAACAATTATTTCACTTGTATATTCCACTAAATGTATAAACCAAAATTCAAAAATAAAAAAAATCAACAAGTTCTCTGACTAACATTTATGCAAAAACATATACCTTGTGAATTTTAGCAAGCTCCATCTCTCTTCGTGCAGCGTAATTCAAAGTGCCATGCTTTGTTGTTTTTTTTGGTCTCTGAATTCGTATTCGTGGTTGAGTGACAAAATCTGGTAGAGTTTCCTCCAATTCAAGTATACCTGAAAAAAAGCACTGAAAGCTTGATGAATCCCAAAACCAATTTTAATTCGTAAAAATCCCTTTCAATTTTTTAAGAGGAACTTGCTTACATATGTATACTTTAGTGTAACTTTTATAATCACAGATTACACCACGAAATATATGTTATGATCTAGTTCAGGACCAGAAAGCTTTTTCTTTACAGTAGGCAAAGTTTGAGATTCTAAATACTTACCAAGAAAATAAAACCACAAGATTTCACAGTTTTGAACAAACAAACTAACCGTTACCATACAAAGTTACAACAGCAAAATAATCCACAATATATACATTGCATGGAACCTTATGGGAGCCTGAGCAATATTGGCTGTGATGAGATTTGTGGCAGAATTGTGTGAGAAGTCAAGCAAGACTTATCTCAACATTGGGAACAACTCAGTGTATCTTTTTTGCATTTGCTGAGCAGCTAAGCAAGTTGTTGTTACAAAGCAGCAAGTTGCCAATGAAGAAGGATTATAGCTTGTTAAATGTCTTATTAAAACACAACTTGCCTCATTAATTTTCAGCCTCCTATCTTACAAATGTGCCAAAGAAGCTAGGCACAGAATTTTCCACATGGAAGTCGGAGCTGAACCTGGTGATTTCAGCTTGCCACTTGCTCTAAAGGACTTCCATGTTGAACACTGGGCACCAACATCTCAGAAACATAGAAAATACAGGCAGGAGTAGGCCAGTCAGCCCTTCAAGCCTCTCCACCATTCAACACGATTGTGCTGATCATCTAATTCAGTACCCTGTCACTGCTTTCTCCCCATACCTTTCGGCCCCTTTAGCCCTGAGAATTATACTTGACTCATTCTTGAAAACAGTCAATGCTATAGTCTCAATTGCTCTCTGTGGCAGAGAATTCCACAGGCTCACTATTCTCTCTGGTGAAAAATACCTCTTCTCAGTCCTAACTGGTCTACCTCATACCCTTAGACTATGACCCCTTGATTTGGACTCCCCAGTCAGCAGGAACATCCTTCCTGAGTTTACACTCTCTAGTCCATTTAGAATTTTAAAGGTTTTATGAGCTCCCCCCTCCAATGAATATAGTCTTAACCAATTCAGTCTCTTTTCAAACATCAGTCCTGTCATCCCAGGATCATTCTGGTGAAAGTTCGCTGCATTCCTTCCATAGTCAGAACATCCTTCCTCAGATAAGGAGACCAAAACCGCATATTATACTCAAGATGTGGTCTCACCAAGGCACTGTACAATCACAACAAGACATCCCTGTCCCTTTAAGAATCCTCTCATTTTGAAGGCCAACAACATATCATTTGCCTTCTTCACTGCCTATTGCACCTGCATGTTTACTTATGGCGACTGGTGTACAAGGACACCTAGTCTCATTGCACCACCCCCCTTTCCAGTATATCACCATCTCAGGGAACACTCCATGGGCACCAGCTACACGCACCCCACACCTATGAACATTAGCATTCGATGAACCAGCGTCTAAGAATTCTCACAGAATCGTTATGGGGCAGAAGAAATTTGGCCTCTTGTGCCTGCACCAGTTCTGTCTATTGCCTATTGCCCATATCCCACAGCATCATTCCTATCCAAATAAACATGCAGTTCCCTATTGAATGGCCCAACTGAACCTACCCCTCCCATATTTCCAGGCAATGCATTCCACACCCCAACTACTTGCTGTGTGTAAAAGTCTCATGGCACATCTCTAATCCATTTACAGAACTTTCTGCATTTCAACACCTGTATATTGGGCTGTACCAGCAACTGTGATTGTAAAACTGCTGCAAGGAGACTATGTACTCAGGAACACACCAACTCATGGACAGGACTAGGCTGTTCACTGGCACTCAGCACACATGCTGAGCCTCCTAGGATTCTCACAGTATTCCTTCCTAGCATTGCCTTGCCTTGCCTTTATGGACTTTGTCCCCCAGCCAGAGATGCCAGGCACATCTTACTCCTGTTTTGCTTACCATTTAGATCAGATACATAACCAGGAAGCTTGATGGGATTGACAGCAGTACTCAGTCAAGAGAGTTAGCCTTCAGTCACGATCCAGATACAGTAGTCAACAACAGTCTCCAATTCCAGTCCAGGGGCTTGGACGTGGTCAATCAGCTGCTTGGGGCAGTCAAAATTAGGGGTGAGGAGTCAAATGTCTGACAGTCCTCCACCTGTCTTGACTCTTTCTGCTGTTTTCCTCCTGGAAGGCAGATAATAATGGAGATAAAAGTAGATGGCACAGGTGCAAGTGGGGATGTGACCTGAGCAAGTGAATGGGCAGTGCAGAGGGCATGCAGCGTTAATAGTATCAGAGATTGGGATTGGTGACAGCGAGTGAGGAATGATTTTGCAGGCAATAGTGAGTGTAGTAGAAAATGAGCCTTGGTGGAAGTAAGTGTAGTTGCAGGGATAGTGAGAATGTGTGTCAGAGAGAAGATTATGGCACATGCTGGAGGAGTGTAGAAGATCATCAATCTTCTCCCTACATGTTGTGCATTCCTCCAGATAGTTGAAACTGCACTGGATACCTCAGGCATGGTCTAGTGTTGTTGCCTCCTTTGTTGGTCCTGGGATAAAAGGAGTGTCCAGCCTGTGTACTACCTCATCCAGCGGAAACTACCCTTGCCTGCAAAGCAGGACACTAAATTTCCTTGACTGCCAGGACCGGGGCAAAAGTCAGGAACTGAGAAAACACACACAAAGCATTGTGGCAAAAAACCCTCCAAAAAAAAACTCAATGCAACAATTAATCAATAAAATGCAAGATTCAGCCCAAAGTTTCTACTCCACCATCCAGAAACAAAAGCAGGTAAACATTGGTAACAGACAACTTGTGGTCAAACATCCAAAAGAGCACAATAAATAGCAAACACAATAATAACAGATCCTCAAGAACCCCAAATAATTCGAGATGTTGTTGGTCATTAAATCTTTACAAAGGATTCCCAGTTCTTCACTTTCAAAGACCTGTCTTCAGATCTTCCTCCAAAGCCTGTTCTTTATGGACAGCATTAATTCCCCATAGAATCACTGATTCATCCAATATAGGACAGGCCTTTCCACCTGCTGAGTTTTTTTTTATTAGTGTAGATTCGGCAATGGCCTAGTGGTATTATCGCTGGACTGTTAATCCAGAGACCTAGATAATGTTCTGGGGACCCAGGTTCAAATCCCTCCATGGCAGATGGTGGAATTTGAATTAAATAAATATCTGGAATTAACAGTCTAATGATGACTGTGGATCCATTGTCAATTGTTGGAAAAAACCCACCTGGCTCACTAATGTCCTTTAGGGAAGGAAACTGCCATCCTTACCTGGTCTGGCCTACATGTGACTCCAGACCCACAGCAACGTGGTTGACTCTTAACTGCCCTCTGGGCAATTAGGGATGGGCAATAAATGCTGCCTAGCCAGCGATGCCCTCATCTCGTGAATGAATAAAGAAAAAAAAAATCTATACTAGTCCCACCTTCCAGCACTTGGCCCATAGCCTTGTATGTTGTGACGTTTCAAGTGCTCATCCAAGCATTTTTAAAAAAAAAGTTAAGATTTCCCACCTCAACTACCCTCCAAAGCAGTCCATTTTAGATTCTCTCCACGCTGAGTAAAAAGAGAAAGTTTCCCTCAAATCCCCTCTAAATCTCCTGCATTTCACCTTAAAATTATGCCCCTTTGTTAATGACTCTTCAACGAAGGCAAACAGCTGCTTATTGTTTACCTTCTTCTGGATTCACTCATCTGCATTCTAGAAACAGCACAATTCCAATTAATCCGCAGACAATAGGATTGAAACCGTTGAGTTTTAGAAACATTAGAAACCCTTGGGTTTCTCTGAACTTCAACCATTTTCAGTTGCATCAAGCAAATACTACTCGTGAGCTTCTTTGACCTTACTCTCAACTGTATTGAGCTATCATTAGAACACAGAACATAGAACAGTACAGCACAGTACAGGCCCTTCGGCCCATGATGTTGTGCCGACCTATTATCCTACTAAGATCAAACTACTCTGCATACCCTACGTTTTACTATCCTCCATGTGCCTATCCAAGAGTCGCTTAGAAGTCTCTAAAGTATCTGACTCCACTACCACTGCCGGCAGCGCATTCCACACGCCCACCACTCTCTGTTTGAAGAACCTACCTCTGACATCTCCCCTACACCTTCCTCCAATCACCTTAAAATTATGCCCCTCGTAATGGTCATTTCCGTCCGGGGAAAAAGTCTCTGACTATCCACTCTATCTATGCCTCTCATCATCTTGTACAACTCTCACCTCTCATCCTTCCTCGCTCCAATGAAAAAAGCCCTAGCTCCCTCAACCTTTCCTCATAAGACCTGCCCTCCAGTTCAGGCAGCATCCTGGTAAACCTCCTCTGCACCCTCTCTAAAGCTTCCACATCTTTCCTATAATGAGGTGACCAGAACTGAACACAATATCCCAAGTGTGGTCTAACCAGAGTTTTATGCAGCTGCAGCATAACCTCAGGGCTCTTAAACTCAATCCCCCTGCCAATGAAAGCCAACGCACCATACGCCTTCTTTACAACCCTATCAACTTGGGTAGCGACTTTGAGGGATCTATGGACCCCAAGATCCCTCTGTTCCTCCACACTGCCGAGAATCCTGCCATTAACCCTGCATTCTGCATTCAAATTCGACCTTCCAAAATGAATCACTTCACACTTTTCTGGGTTGAATTCCATCTGCCACTTCTTTGCCCAGCTCTGCATCTTGTCAATGTTCCGTTGCAACCTACAACAGCCCTCCACGCTGTCCACAACTCCACCAACCTTCGTGTCATTGGCAAACTCACTAACCCACCCTTCCACTTTCTCATCCAAGTCATTTGTAAAAGATCACAAACAGCAGAGGACCCAGAACAGATCCCTGCGGAACACCACTGGTCACCGAGCTCCAGGCTGAATACTTTCCATCTACTACCACTCTCTGTCTTCTATAGGACAGCCAGTTTTGTATCCAGACAGCCAAATTTCCCTGAATCCCATGCCTCCTTACTTTCTGAATGAACCTACTTTGTGGAACCTTATCAAATGCCTTGCTAAAATTCATATACACCACATCCACTGCTCTACCTTCATCGATGTGTTTCGTCACATCCTCAAAGAATTCAATAAGGCTTGTGAGGCGTGACCTGCCCCTCACAAAGCCTTGCTGACTATTTTGAATCAAACTGTGCTTTTCCAAATAATCAAGAATACTATCTCTCAGAATCCTCTCCAATAATTTGCCCACCACAGAAGTAAGACTGACTGGTCTGTAATTTCCATGATTATTCCTATTCCCTTTCTTGAACAAGGGAATGACATTTGTCACTCTCCGATCTTCTGTTACTACTCCAGTGGACAGTGAAGATGCAAAGATCATTGCCAAAGGGGCAGCAATCTCTTCCCGCGCTTCCTGTATAACCTTGGGCATATCCCATCTGGCCCAGGGGACTTATCTATCCTCATGTTTTTCAAAATTTCTAGCACATCCTCCTTCCTAACATCAACCTGTTCGAACATATCTGCCTGTTTCATGCTGTCCTCACAAACATCAACTCATGAACTGTTACTGAGACCCCAGTTTCTAGAGCTTTTCCTGAGCTTTAACCCCACACAACAGCACCTACTGGCTCCCAGCATTTCTTCAATTCCTAACTACATGGAGTTACTAAATGATTCCTGGGCCTTCTTCCCAACTACAAAGAGCTAATGATCTCAGCGGTCCTCTCAGCGGCTCATCTAACAGCAGCACCTTTCCTGCATGGTGCTTCTTCCTCTGCTTCTGGCTCGCTCTTTCTCTCTCTCAATATGGTTCTTTAGTAATCTTTGAACTATTCTAATCTATTCAAATTCTTGCAACAAGCCCACAGTACAAATGGACACACAAAATTAGATTTCATCACACAACTTTGCACTGCTCATTGTATGAAGTCGAAAAGTGGGTCGTGCTGTGTGCTCTCCCCCATGGTGAGTTTGATGATGGGGGCATTTAATTAGTAAGAAGGCAGCACGCAACCTTTCTGCCTTAACCCAGATTAAGTCCACAGCAGGAAAACCTTCGAGTGGCATTCCTGTACCTCCACCAATTAAGGGCCTCATTCCACTGTCACTGGTATTACCCGGTCTGTTTCTTAGTGGGCTAATACAGTTGGGTGGAAGCTCATTAAAAGACACTTTGTATCTGAATAAAGGTGAGAAGATAATTAAAGCCACCATATGTTCCTACTGACAGCACCCACTCATTTCCCCCATCCAACCACAACCGCAATCTCCACCCCTGGACCTACACATACCACCACTGACCTGAACTTGGGTCCCTCCTCAGTTACTTACCAGTAACAGTCACTACTTTCCCAGTGGTGCTATTGAGTACAGCACAGTCTCTGGTTTCTGATTGGCTGGCAGCTATTAACAGGTGAGGCATCGCATTCTGTGATCCTTGATCCCAGGAGAAAGCCAGCCATTGGTCTGTTAAGTGTCTGAGTAGGAGAAGGTGCAGTAGGCCGGGAGTAACCAAGCTCCTATGTTTCATGGGTTAGTCCTCTAATTTTCCAAACTGTCCTGAACCCAAGCTTTTGTTTCAAGATGTCATTCTCTTGAATTTCTCCAGACAGTGACTTGGAGATTGCTAAGTGTCTCCTTTTCTGATGCCGGAGCATCTTATGTGCATGTACATGCGAACTGCACTGCTGTGTATGCAGTGCCCACTCCACTCAACCACAAGGAGCAGGGACTGGTAGTCTGGCAGCAGGTCTGAGTACTTGGAGGACATTTGGGTAGAAAGGCTGCTCATTAAGTGAGGACAGGGGTTTTGGGAAAAGGAAGTGAATTTCTGGGTGGGATGTTGTAAGAGATGGTTGAGAGGCTTCTGTCTATGTTTGTCGGGAGAGATGAATTAGACATGTTTATATGTAGAGAAGCAGTGGGAAGTATCTGGAATCAAAATGGAGCTATGAAATAGCAGCATGCATAAGCTCAACAAGGTTTAGGGATGGAATATTGCTTAGTTTTGTATGTGGGCAATTCTTTTGGGTTTATTTGCATCTGATTTAAAAGTTCTTCCCTCTGAACTGCCTCCCTGCTCCTGTCCTAAGCAACATCTCACCAGAGACCAATCTCCCATCAGCTTTACTCTGGATTCTGGTCTCAGCCAGCTTCCATGATGCCTGTTACCTCTACAACATTTCACCCTTTGTCTCTGGCAATTACATCTATGAAAACTGAAACAATTTTTAAAATTAATCTATGAAGGATTATTTCAGTGCAAACTTTCACACAATCCAGCTTCCATGGTACAAGAAGTATACACTTATAACTCTTTCCAAGATTCACCTTCATATCAACTATGTATATACAGCAACAAGACATCATCCTCTCTGTCTGGTTAAAATGGGTCAAGTTTCATTTTCAAACGTTAATACTGAAGATTGTTTGTGGACTAAACAGACTACAAAGAGATTTGGAACTCCTGTTGTAATTTCTGTGAAATGATTGTAATGTGTATAGTTGAGGATTGCCTTTTGGATATTCAGATGACAAAGAAACCCAAAACAGATTGCACATTATACATCTCCGAGTTTCTGTATCATTAAATTACCATTAAATGTGGAAAGAAAATGACTTTTCACAATGAACCGTTCAGAATTCTGGTCTGGAAACCGGCCATTTCGAGAGACTGGTGCATAAACCTGTGATCCATAATCTGCATAGTCCTGTATGCGGTTACGCCGCTCAAGCTTCCCTTCTACATTTCTTCTCTTAGCTGTTATTTTTCTTATTTCTGTAAATATAATTGTTAAAAAATGTGAATACAGATCAGTAAAAATTTTTATACAAAACTCATATAGTTAAGTAATATTTGTGCCACACAGGTACCGGGTGATAATCATCTCCAACAAGACAAATTCTAACCATTGTCCCTTGAGATTTAATGGCATCACCATTTCTAAAACTCCACTATCAAGATAATTGACCAGAAACTGAACTGAACAAACCATACAAATATTATGGTTAAAAAAGCCAGTCAGACACTAGAAATTCTGCAATGAGAAATTAATCTGTCTCCCTAGTGTGTGTCCACAATCTACAAAGCACAAGTCAGGAGTATGATGGAATAATCTCTACTTGCCTGGAACGGATTCAGCTCAAACTATGATGTCAATTCTTGACATCATCCAGGACAAAGGGGCCCACTTGATGAACACCCAATCCACCACCTTCAACATTCATTCCCTTCTCCACCAAGGCATGGTGGCAGTTTGTACCACCTACAGGATACATTGCAATAACATAATCAACACTCCTCAGTCAGCATCTTCAAAACCCTGACCATTACCACTCAAACAACAAGGAGACCAGATGCATGGGAACACCACTATCTACAAGATTCCCTCCATATTACACACCATCCTGACTTGCAATTAAATTGCCTTCAGTCTCCAGGTCAGAATCCTGAAACTCCCAACAGCACGGTGGGGATCTCTACAGTCCAAAGACTGCAGTGGTTTGAGGAGGTAGATCATCACCGCTTTTTCAAAGGCAATTAGGGATAGTTTGGGGCAGAAAGTATGTCCATATTCCACATTGATGAGTAGAATTTAACGCAAATAGAACTACACACCATGGCAAAGCTGTCAGTGAGTCAGGAGTCTGTTATTGAAGCAGGCTTTATCATGGTTCTTCAACTCAACCATTGCATTAGCATCCAACTTCCAAGTTCCCAGCCCAATTGGGGGAGGTCCATGTGGAATGGTCTGTCACATCTTTCAAAGAAAGGATTTCTAATGAAAGGACCCTCAGTTGTTAGAATAAGATCTGAAGAAAAGTCATATCAGACTTGAAACATTAACTTTGTTTCTCTCTCCACAAATGCAGCCAGATCTGTTGATTTTTTCCAGCACTTTCTGTTTCTATTATGTTAAAATGGCTGACCTGTACTTCGATTCCAAAGGCTGCTGTGATCAAAGAAATGGAAAACAGGTCTGTGAAGACTATCCCTGCCTCATACCACAACTGCTTTGCTTCTTCCCTCACCCCCAAAATCCCCAGGTCTCAGATTCTTACCTAGAGGTCATGTTCAGGGCCTGAGAAACTGAAATGTAATGACCGTCCTAGAATTCTGCTGGCAAAACACTTCTCAGACCATGCAGCTCCATTCATTCCTCAATCACATCTTTGTGTCATTTCACAAACTTATGTCATAGCCCTTCCCTCCTCTCCACACAATCACAAGCCTCTGCTTTCTCTTTACATTAGAACACACAATTGTGGGGCAAGGCAGAAAATCAGGGCGGGAAATGAGAAGGAGGTGGACTTCCAGTTTGGCATCTTCACAGCCATGGAAAATAAATTCCCACCTGTCCAACGGAAAGCAGGTCCTGTTCCAGGGACAGCAGATAACAGAAGTGACTTGCCAATGAAAACATTAACCTTCTGAAGAACTTGTGCTCTCACGTGTGAGCGAGTTGATTCTTTGTCCACCCTAATAGGTTGTGTTGACGTTTCGCTTGCTTTGAGCCACATCTCTGAGCATTCCTCTGGAGCGGTGTGTTTCAATAGAGATAGGTAGCACTGTTTGAGCTATTGCCATGCTACAGTGAAGACTGGCAACAAGGAATGTAGATCAAGTTGAGTGAAGTCCAAGATAGGTGAAGTCACTTCCAAAAGTTTGCAATGCACCTGTCAGTGAAAGCACAAACTCTGAAGTACTGCTGTGAGCCATTTCCTCAGCATGGCTGCAGCTATTCAGTTTCACTCTTTGAAGATTTCCTGCCTGTTGCATTCACACAAGAAATACGTTCCACTGTGCTCTCAGCTGGCTGGCTCCCACCAGTTCTCAGCAACTCCAAAGACTTGTGCACTGCCTTTTAAAACCAGACTGCTTGGTTAAATCTAAATGTTGAGTTAATTGACAGCTTCACAGATGTTACCAATCCACACATGTTAAACCTGGAAATGGGAGGGATCTAGTCAGGTTCCCAACTGTAATAATTATTTTTAGGGATTTAAACCCCTGGCTACATCCAAACCCCTTTCTATCCACCTTCCTCCTTCCACCTCCCCTTGACAGTTAGAATTCGGTCTTCAGAATCATAGAACCATCGTCTCATCAACTCTTGTGCCATCGTCAAAATGGCTGAGAGTAATTTTGGTTCTTTTCTCAGAATTAATTCAGAATATACCAACTCCCCAAATCAGCAATATCTAATACAGCAATTATGTATATATGAAACATTTTGAATGAATAATTGAACCTACTTTTATGGTGCCCTGACTGCACACAGAAAATGGAAATTCAGTGAAATGTCACTATCTCCTTGCTTCTCTTGAATTCCTTATTTCATGCTGTGGTCTGCATCAAACACAACTTATAGCTAACATTCATAGTTTCATCTCACCACTAACCGCTTAGCACTGCTGCAAGTCTCATACCCTTGTCTCATACACTGTTAACTATTCAATCATGAGAGCCGCATCACCCAAGCAGATTGCATCACACTTCCCTTTCTCTTGCAGGACAAGTTGACTCATAACCAGAGGCAGCAGGAGCTCATCAGTGGGAAAGGACCCAGATGCAGGACACTTCCCCCATGAAAGAGACAGTGGGTGCCATCATTGAAGCAGACATGGTTGAAATTGCACGCAACAGTGGGGCTGAAACCATTGAGTGACAGTATCCTCAGACCTAATTTACCTGCTCACATCTGTTTTACTTTTTAGCATGTATCTCTTAATTTCTATCTTCTTGCTTCACCACAGCCTTACATTTGTACTTTTCTCTTTTCAGTTATCAAGAATAAGCAGTGGTGTAACAGCAGGCAGTGCAAGAACAGGAAATCAATGATAAAGAAGACAATTTACCAATAGTTCTCACACTTGCAGCCATCAACTCAGATACTAGGTTGGATTCTAGGGGTATAGGCATATGATAAGACATTGGGCACTACTGATCTTCAGACAGTTGGAGGCAAGAATGGTGTAGATGCCAGCTCACATGAGGGCAAGATTTTACACAAATTCTTCTGCAGAGATCTCAGATAAGGACTTCATTGGGGCAATTTACATAGACGGGTGATGCTATGTACAATTGAATCTTGGGGTTTGGTAGGTGTAGTGATTGGAACCAGATGGACCTTATTAACTATAAGGTTCTCAGTTGGGGTTGCTAACCTGGGCCAATCAGGAAAGCCTTGGCTGACCAATCGAACTAGGAGAGTGAAGTGCTTTACTTCCCCCTCCAATTCCATTTTGATTTACCCTCCCCCTCACTTTTCTTTCACATTGGCATTGCCCCTAGGGCGCTGCTTGTTACTGATGTTTTGGTCACGTGTGATCTTACGGGTGGTGGTATGTTAATAACATTTTCGCATCTTGTTTTTTTTTTCAACTGTGTCTCACACCTGCACATACACAACAAGGGTGTTGGGGGAGATAAGCACTACTGCTGGATGGCAGTAGTGTAAGGGAACAGAAAAGAAAACAAATAAATATATAACCAGGAGATTAGAAGCTCCTTAGTTAAGGACTGACTCCGAGCTGGCTGGCCACAGCCAGTGGTACGATGGATTCTTTTTCACTAAAAAAAAATAACCAGGAGATTAGAAGTGCTTTACTTCCCCCTCCAATTCCATTTTGATTTGACCCCTACCCTCCCCTTCATCTTTTCGTTCACATAAGCATTGCCCCTACAGGGCTCTAGGTTCTGGTCACATGGGTGTCATGGAAAAAAATATACATATAACTAAGAGATTAGAATCTCCTCAGTTGAGGACTAACTCTGAGTTGGCTGGTCACAGCCAGTGTACTGTGAAGAAGAAGCTTGGTGTTGGATCGTGGTGTTGGCTGTGCTCTCATTCTGGCTATGTAAGCTTACTGTTTCTATTGTTTGCTGTTGCCTGGGCCCCTGGTTCTTCTGTTGCCTGGACCTACCCAGTTCTGCTGTTGCAGCAGCTGGGGCCTCCCTGGGTTAACTACTGCTGCCTGGGCCAGTTCAGCTGCTACTAGTGCTTGGGCTCCTGGTTCTGCTGCTGCTGCCATTGTCGCTTGGGCCTTCCACCTCTCCTGCTGCTGCTTCTACTGCCTGCCTCAGGCCACACCCAAGGACTGTTGCTGCTGCCTGGGCCCCTTGGAAGAACGGACTTCCTGCAGCGTCTGGCAGCACTACTGCTCCCCACCCCCTCACCTCCCTGGCAACGTGGCTAGCCCCAAGGTGGCAGGACCTAGCCCTACCTATGCCGGGGTAGCAGCAGCCTGGGGCCCAGCTGCTTCAGCCCCAGCTATGACCCCATCTCCCTTTAGGCTCCTTACCAATGGCCTACCCCAACGTGTCTATTGAGGCCTGGAGTAAGGCCATGGCTATGGTCATCGTTGCTGTGGCCAAAATATACGGGAAGGCCGTTTTCTACCTGTGGACCGAGCAGGCGGCGCATCTAGCTGTTGAGAAGGGGCTCATTGTGGGCAGGACGTATCTGCCCTGAGAAGCCACCTGGCTCCTGGAATGGCAACGAGGGTTCTACATGAGTCACCTCACCTGCAAATCCGGCAGGGTGGCTTTCTTGTTGGTCCCGCATTTTCAGCCGGAGATCTTGGGGGTCAAAGAGGCTGTGTCAGGCAGTGATGGTGCAGCTGCGGGGTGGGGGGAGTCGAGGTGCTTCATTTCGTGAACGTCTATGCTCCCTCAGTGAGGCCGAGGCAAATGTGCTTCTACAGAGAAGTGTCTGTTCATCTTGCCTGCATTGACAAAGGCCAGTCCATTGTCCTCTGGTGGTGGTGCATCCTTGAGGACCGGGACTATGGTGGTGCCCGGTCTGGTTTGGCTTCGGGGAGGAGATTGGGGAACTTGGTCAAGTGCTTTGATCTGGTGGATGTCTGGTGGAATCTCCATCCTGACTCCATCGCTTTCACCTTCATGAGGCCTGGGGTAAGAGTGTTGAGAATCGACCACCTGTACATTTCACGGGCGCACGCTTCCGGCGTTCCGGCAGCATCTGTGGGGTAGGTGCTGCGCACGGAACATCACCTGGTGTGGGCGGAACTCTTTATTTTCGGCGCCTGACTCGAGTCTGCATACTGGCATTTTAACAACCTGCTGCTGGAGGAAGAGCAGTTCCGGAACTCATTTCGTTGGTTCTGGACAGGCTGAGAAAGAAGCAAGGGGGCTTTCCCCTCCTTGAGGCAATGGTATGATGTGGGCAAGGCTAGTGTCTGCATCTCCTGTCAGGAGTATGCGAGGGGGTCGATAAATAGGCGGAAATCCAGGATTGAGGAGTTGGAGAATAAGGTGCTTGACCTGGAGTCACATCTCAGTCAGTCCAATGCGGACCCAGCCCTGTGGGGGGGTATATGAAGAGAAGAAGGCCGTGCTCCAAGACCTGCAGCTCGTCGGATCCTAAGGCACGTACGTGAGGTTGCAGATTCGCTCCACTCGTTGGAAAAAAGACGAGGCACCCATCAGCAGCGCCTTAACCTGCTGGCCGACAACGGGTCCCTCAGCTCGGATCCAGAGGACATCAGGGCCCAGATTCGCGCCTATTATGCGGCTCTCTCCAGATCCATCCAGTGAGGATGCTCATAGAGTGCTGTGGGAGGATCTGCCTCAGCTCTGCCCAGAGGACACCACAACGCCTGATGCTCCTGTGGTACTGTGGAGTCCATGGACCATGTATATATTCGCTGTGGGCAATTGCACTCCGTTTTCAGTTATCTCAAAGACCTTCTCCTCTGCTTTTGGTTGCACTTCAATCCTACGCTCCTGATCTTTGGGCACCCGGTGCGGAGAGAACCGGACAGGTCGGAGGATCTCCTTGTGGGTCTGCTCCTTGGCCTGGCCAAGCTGACCATTAATACGTCCAGACAATGGGCTGTGGAGGGAGGCATTTACGCTGACTGCAGCTATGTTCGAGCTCGGGTGTCCCTGGAAAAGGTGCACACAGTGTCCACGAACACTGTTGTTGCCTTTCGAGACAGGTGGGCACGGTGGGGGATGGAGTGCTTTATCTCCCCATCCAATTCTATTTTGTTTTGATCCCTACCCTCCCCTTCACTTTTTCTTTCACGTAAGCATTGCCCTAGCTGGGTCTCTGTTTATCACTGGTTCCCTGATCACATGGGTGTTTTTCCTGGTGGTGGAATATTAATAAAGTTCTTATACAACTGGTGTTTTCACTTTGTCTTGCACCTATACACACACACAAACAACACAGGTGCTGGAGAAAATAAACACTACTGTTGTATAGCAGTAACGTAGGGGTTAGAAATAAAAAAAAAGTAACCAGGGGATTAGAAGCTCCTCAGTTGAGGGTTGTCTTCGAGCTGGCTGGCTACAGCCAGTGTGCTGTGCACTAGTAAATAAAGGGTGACTTGGTGATGGGACACTGGCCTCTGTGCAGTTACTTCAGTGCGACGACAGAAAATAGGATGTGCCTGAAGAACATTCATTCACAACTGTCATCTTGGAGTTAGGGTATGCATTTCTGGCATCATGCCTCTCTTTGGGAAGCCTGACTCATTTGATCCTGTTGTCCCTGTTGTCGAAGACTGGACCCAGTATTTGGAAAGAATGCAATATTTTTCCAAGCAAATAATATTGGGTCAGATGAAAAGCAACGCGTAATCCATCTGACTGTGTGTGGACCTGTCGCATTTTTGGTTATAAAGGGGCTTAACTTTCCCAGAGGCACCAGACACCAAAACCTTCCAAGAGAGTTGACAAGTGTTGGTTAAGGAATATTACAACCCCAAACCTCCTCTAATCCTGAGACACTGTCAGTTTTATTTGGCTGGTAGAGAACGAGGGGAATCTGTATTAGAATCTTTGACGAGATTACAATGACGAGCATAGGCAAGTGATTTTGGGTTAACCCTGAATGAGAGACCATTTGGTATGTAGGATTAGTGATGTAACCATGCAGAACAGCCTACTAGCCAAAGCCCAACGGGACTTCAAACAGGTACTGCAGCTGGCCTGGTCATTAGAAAACGCAGCAAGTGGAGCACGGGAACTACAGGGCATCCCAATGGAAGTAGCAACCCTCGCCTGTCCAACTGAGATTGGGGAACACCATGTGAGTGTAGGCAATCGCACAGCCTCACGCAGGGCATGTCCTGATCAGACGGACCCTAGGCCAACCCACAGCAGAACCCCACAACAAAGCTGAGCCTCAGCCAAGTGGCTAAACAGTTCTTCAGCATCTGGACCGGCAAGCCATTATAGTTGCTGCCGGTATGCGGACTCGAGACAGCAAAGGCGTCCTACAAGGCCTGACTTGAGTAGGAAAACTCGGAGGCCAGTGCCCAGGAGACCGCACACCCTGGAAAGTTCCCCTACATGTGGGTTGGAACAATTAAATTGCTAAGCGACACCCAAATCTGAGCCAATTAAGATTAATGTTTGGTTAAATGGTCACCCAGTTCCCATGGAGGTTGATACTGGCACACCTGTATCTGGGTTGCAGAACTGGTCTTTAACAAGATTCACTTGAGACTCCAACCTTTAAGCTTGTGCAAGACCTCAGCCAGACTGAGAACATACACTGGGGAACTGTTGTAAATTAAGGGTGTGACTTCAGTTCCGGTCTCCTATGAGAAGCAGAGATAGTAGGAACTGCAGATGCTGGAGAATCTGAGATAACAAGGTGTAGAGCTGGATGAACACAGCAGGCCAAGCAGCATCAGAGGAGCAGGAAAGCTGGCGTTTCGGGCCTAGACCCTCTGATGCTGCTTGGCCTGCTGTGTTCAT
>NC_063342.1:32742115-32785738 GCF_021869965.1 Rhincodon typus
GGCCCGAAACGTCAGCTTTCCTGTTCCTCTGATGCTGCTTGGCCTGCTGTGTTCATCCAGCTCTACACCTTGTTATCTCCTATGAGAAGCAGTTGGTGCAGTTACTACTGATGGTAGTAAAAGGCTCAGGCCCAAGTCTATTGGGTCAGAATTGGTTGAGAAAGATTCACCTTGATTGGCTCAAGATTTTTCAATTGGAAAATGACTGCCTCAGTGAAGTCCAAGTGAAATGTCCAGGAGATACCCACCCACCACATACACGGCAGATACTCATATGACTCAGCCAATGTTGTCTATCTCATATGCTGCAGGCAAGGATGTCCCAAGGCACAGTAGAGACCATGCAGACACAATGACAACGGATGAATGGACACCGCACAACAATTGCCACAGGAATATTCTCTCCCAATTGAGGAACACTTCAGCAGTCAAGGACATTTAGCCTCCGATCTTTGGATCAGCATCTTCCAAGGCAGCCTTTGAAATACACAACATCACAGAATCGCTGAGCAGAAACTGATGGCCAAGGTCCATACCAATGAAGACAGCCTCAACTGTGATCTTGGGTTCACATCGTGCTGCATGTGCATGTGTATCTGTATCTGTATCTGTAAAATCTTCCTTAGTGTCCTGTTTTGACACCATCACCTTAATAAATTGTTATTTCTCTATCTTAGTTTGTACAGTTTTCGATTACCTGTTACTTTGGTTAGACCCTCGGCATGCAATTCTTATACCTATTACGTTATTCCAGTCATTTGGTTTGTCTCCAGCACCACATCATTTTAATTTTTTTTTGTAATTATGTCTCTGCCTCATTTAATCGGATTATAGGTCATCCCTTCGCTTGTTATTCAGCTGTTGACAATTTACTCACACCATCTGACATTCTTGAACACCTGTAGAGATTTATTATTCAGCCTGTCGACACTACTCACACCATTTGTATGATCTTTTGAGCTCTCTGCCCATTGATCTCTCTGCTTATAAATTCTGTGTCTGCATGCTTCTCTCTCATTTCACCTGACGAAGGGGCAATGCTCCGAAAGCTTGTGATATCAAATAAAGCTGCTGGACTATAGCCTGGTGTCCTCTGATTTCTGAATTTAAACAGAGTTAAAATTGGGCCATATGTCTGTGGATCATTACTTCAGGCTTCGGCTTACTAGTCCAATGACATAACTATAATGGGTCTCTACTAAAATTAGAAGGATGTGATTTGTGTTGTACAACTGTGCTGAGCTCTCAGCAATTTATTATATTTAATATGATAAATAATGCAATACAGCCATGTACTCAAATTTGCCAATGACATAAAAATTAATGGCAAATTAAGTAGTGTAGACAAGCATAAAATTAAAAGGAACATTAAATAGAGATGATAGAGTAGACAGATTGAAATGCCAGTCAGTGAGAGGTCTTCATTCTGAACCAAAGAATGATAGATTCAAATGATGAAATGGTAGGGATCAGAGGGAGCCAAAGAAATTTGGAGGTCTTTGTACAGAGATCACTAAATTATACACGCTGGCAAAAAGGAAAATAGAAAAGGCTAATGGCAAGCTATCTTTTATAACAAGCAGCTAAAGAAAAGGAGCTTGAGCAGATACAAACTTAAAATCAGAGCCAGGCGATTCAGAAGAGAAGTCAGAACATAAGTGTTCATGCAAAGTGTGGTAGAAATTTAGGACTCTCCCGTGACATGAGCAAGACAGGCTAGTTCAATCAGTAATTCTGAGTTGAAAACAATATTTATTTTCTCAGAGGGTATTAAGGAATATGGAACCAAGGCAAGTGCACAGAGTCCAAGCCATTATTTCAGTGATTGCTGGAATAACCACAGGAGTCTGAACGACCTAGTACTGTTCTTAGTTCCCTGTAGCTCAGAGTCTGACTTAAATACTAAAGTAAAACATTCCAGCTCTCCAAAATGAGACCAAGTCTTTCACACGTTAAAAATGGTGGCAAGCAGGTATGCAGCTGGCTCTAGTCACACTTCACAATTTTTCATTTTTAAACACATCTTGAACCTCCCCTGCCCACCAAGCAGTGAGTTAATATCAATCCCAGAGTAATTTGAATAATTAGGAAGGATAACATGCATAATTAGGTGTAAGTGATTCCTTCATTATGCAATGGAGAACTTTTAGCATTACCTTGTCACACTGAGGACGAAAGAGATAACCTCAGGCCCTCATTAGGTGGAAGAAAACAGGGATTGTCTTTTTCCTCCACTGTGTGCCTTCAATAGTGTGAGACAAATCCAAGATCCAGAATAGAACCCACGCTCGCTGACAGCATGCATGGAAAATGATGGATGTTAAAACAGAAATCTTTGTATTACCCAGAGGAACATCTCCAAACATACCTTAAACTACAAATGGGAGATAAAGACAGCAAACCCAAAATCTAAAATCCCATTATCCCACAACTACAATATTTCAGCCTTCCCTGCATCTCAAGGGTCATAATTTTTAACCTTACATTTTTATTCATAGTCTGCACTAAATGGTAAACATCTAAAATCCAAATGAATATCTATTTTCTAGATAGAAAAGTGTTAGGCTCTTGACAGGGATAAAGAAATATGCTAATATGCAACAGTTCAGGCACATAGAGTATGCTTAACCCTATTGAGTCTAGGAAAAGGGGCTTTATTGTATTTCTGTTGTACATAGGAAACAGTCAGCCCCTTTGGGGTTAGAGATAGTAAGAACTGCAAATGCTGGAGTCAGATAACACAGTGTGGAACTGCAGGAACACATTAGGCCAGGCAGCATCAGAGGAACAGGAAAGCTGATGTTTCTTCAGAAATGGGTGGGGGGTGATGGTGTTGAAGGGATCTCCGAAATAAATTGAGAGAGGGGTGGGGCTGGGGAAGGTTGGTAGGATGGTGCTAGGTGAGTGCAGGTAGGGAGTGGTGGGGATTTGTCAGTGAGGTGGGAGGGGCGGATAGGTGGGAGAGAAGATGGACAGGTTGTGTCAGGTCAAGGAGGTGGGGATGATAGGGAGGGTTGGTCATGGGATGAGGCCAGGGGGCGAGAGATTTTGAAACTGGTAAAATCCACATTTAGGCTATTGGGCTGTAGGCTCGAGGCAGAATGAGATGCTGCTCCTCCATTTTCCGGGTGGCGTCATGGTGGCACTGGAGGAGGCCCAGGATGGACATGTCACCCAGGGAGTGGGAGGGGGAGTTGAAATGGTTCATGACCGAAAGGTGTTGTAATTTGTTGCGAACAGAGAGCAGGTGCTCTACGAAGCAGTCCTAAGCCTCCACTTGGTCTCATCAATGTAGTGGAGGCCACATTGGGAGCAGCGGATGCAATAGACCACATTGACAGATGTGCAGGTGAACCTCTGTCTCATGTGGAAGGTCTGTTTGGCGCCTTGAATGGAGGTGAGGGGAGTGGTGTAGGGGCAGGTGTAGTACTTCCTGCGATTGCAGGGAAAGGTGCCAGGGTTGGTGGCGCTAGTGGGGAGTGTGTTCAATTGAATAATAATTGGATCTGTACCTCTCCTTCATTTGATGTTGCACACGTTTCTTTGTGGCATTAATCAAGAATTAGATGGGGCTACTCTAATTATCTCAGAGATATTGTTCCATTGCAAACAACCCCGCATATATTCTTTAGTTGCATAATTGCACAGTAGAGAGAGTTATTTTACAGATGTAAGTGATGAGCGTCAGACAGCAAACCAATATTCAGACTTCCAGTCTCTCCTGTCAGTGCGGCATCTTGCTATAGTAAGTTCCAGGTAAAATTACCCTTGATCATCCAAGAATTATTTTCCCTTGACATGGTGTTTCCCCTTTGTATAACTATGCAGCTGTAGTAATTGCTGGCAACTGATAAATTTATAGCTGTGACTTGGTTAACAGTTGCTGACGTGCATAATGATATTTCTGCCCCAAGCCAAACATTAACTGATTCCTAAGCACATGTACGCCACAGGTTTATACAATTATTCTTGACTCCTCATATACACGTCATATGTAACATTTTGTCCTCTATTATCCTGCAAACATTAATTTCATCTGATATCTGTTGTAAAAGGAAAACAAAGATGATAATGGCTTCCATAAATGCAACATTTCTCACTTGGTACACTGAAGGCTAACGTGGCATAACACCTTTAAGTGGCCCACAGGTTGTAGGCAGAAACGTCATACTGTGATTACTTTTGGATCTAAAGGAAGAGCAACGTGTTTTGGATGCCTGCAGATTATTCTATAACAGATGGTAAACTGGGGCCCACGCAGCTGAAGGCACAGTCACGATTACTGGAGTAATGAAAATTGGAGCTATGACGGAGTGGAGAGGTCCAAGGCCTGTAAAACGGAGGAAGTTACAGAGATGGGGTGAATGAGACCAAATAAGGGCTTGAAAATAGCACCTTTTTCAGATCTGTCCAAGTGGAAAATGATCATCATCCACTAAAAACTGCCTCCCTTAGAGATAGGTATGCAACTACTCACATCCATTCAGCACAGTCAAAAGCTGTCTTCCCATGTTGGCACATCTGGTCGCAGCTGGGGTTAGAATTTTGGACATGACTGCAGTGCTCCCACTGGATTTCTGCACTGATTTGTCTTATCAAAATGCAACACCTTGCGCAACACCTTGCATTTATCTGAATTAAACTCCATCTGCCATTACTTGGCCCATTGGCCCAATTGATCAAAATCCCATTGTACTCTTAGACAACCTTCTTCATTATCCATCATAACACCAATTTTGGTATCATCCACAAAGGTACTAACCATATTACTAAAAAGCTATA
This sequence comes from Rhincodon typus, assembly GCF_021869965.1. Lineage (NCBI taxonomy): Eukaryota > Metazoa > Chordata > Chondrichthyes > Orectolobiformes > Rhincodontidae > Rhincodon > Rhincodon typus. The sequence continues at coordinate 32,746,898 of NC_063342.1, forward strand.
GTCTCATCCAAATCATTTAGAAATGATGAACAACAGCAGACCCAGCACTGATCCTTACATCACACCGTTAGTCACAAGCCCTCAGTCTGAAAAACAACCCTCTACTACCACACTCTGTCAAGCCAATTTTGAAAGCCCCTGTCTAATACCATCACTGAACTTTAACTTGTGGACCAGAAATATGCTACTGAATTAAGGATTTTCCATCGTCAACACAAAAATGAAATTATTGGCAAAGAGCAAAAAAAAATAACTGCAAATCTTAACTCAGTCCACCCTTTGTGACTTGGGTTGTTGATCCACATAATTTGTTCCTTTTTGCTCATAGTTTCCATTCATGATATTTAGGCAGAACTGTGACATCTGTCCTATTTGTGAATTATTTGTGCATGTTTGGTATAAGTTATTTTGTTCACTTGTGGGATATGGGCATCGTTGGCTGGGTCAGCATTTATTGCCTATCCCAAGCTGCCTCTGAGAAGGTGGCTGTGAACTGTAGTCCATCTGCTAAGATACTCATACAACGCTGTTAGGGACAGAATTTGAGGATTTTGTTCCAATGATACAGAAGGAGTAGCAATATATTTCCAAGTCAGGATAATAAGTGGCTTGGAGAGGAACATAATTGCATTGTAGTATTTAATAATCTGATTTACCACTTGTAAAAGGATAGGTATTTTTATAGGAAGTTTTGCTTTCTTGTTTATTGATGAAACCTAGCATAAATTTCTTTTATCTTAGATATTGGTCAAATTCAGGCAAGTTTAACAATCTTAGTGTTTCAACTAGTCACTTATACATCTGAGACAGCCCATGGAATAGTGGGACTCAATTATCACTGCATTCTTCCCATCAGGATCTTGACAACATAAAGCAGAGGGTGACACAAATATCTTGTGTCGATATTACATAGAATACACAAGATAAATTGATAAAGACTTTGCACTTCATGGTAAGTTTTTTTTTAAAAAGTAAAAGAGCAGAGATTGAGTGCAGCAACAAGAAAACTGTAAAAACTATGTCAAAGCGGTTTGACAGAATTTTTTCTGCAATTGTTTCTAACAGTGATAAATGATAGACATGCAAAGATTGGTGACCAAAGCCACACTACTTCTCCAAGATAAGTTGAATGATAATTTGGCACAAGTCCAATTTGTTTTGTGGAAATTCTGATGAACGGAAACAAAAAAAAGACGAGAAAATGAAAGATGTCAACTAAAACTGGTCACTCATCCTCTTCTAAATGAATCTAACAATACCTTTGATGTGCTTCAATCTTATCTTCTTTATAGCCACTCCTTTCTTCTGCTGAAGTTTTGACCAAATTGTATCAACCCGCTTCACATTCATTTCCTGTTGCTTTCCTTCACGTTGGCTTAATAAATGCATCAGAACATCCAGTCGAATTTCCTGAAGCCTTAAGAAAAAGTGCAAGATAAAAAAGGACACATTTATTATATAAAGGGGGTAGCCAAACTTTTCACATGTGGGGGTCACATTTCAATTTTCTTTTTCCCCCTCAGAAGAATGGGCAAGCAAATTTCAGAAAGTTATGGTTTGCCACAATGATACACATGAACTCCACCAAAGGAAAAATTAAAAGTAATAAAGTGGTCATTTAAATCAATAATTAATAGCAATTACCACTAAAAATATGCCAAACACCAAAGCTTCATTATAGTCTTCAGCTGATTCGATTTGTGATATCAAGAAACTGTTAGAAGCACTGAATACCACAAAGGCCCGGACAACATTCCACCAGTAGTACTGAAGACGTGCTCCAGAACTTGATGCTCCCCTAACCAAGCTGTTCCAGTGCAGCTACAACTCTGACCTCTACCTGACAATGTGGAAAAATTGCCAAGATACATCTTGTACATAACAAGCAGGACAAATCCAACCCAGCCAGTTATTGCCCCATCTACTCTTGATCATTAGTAAAATGAGAGAAGGTGTCATGAGGGGGAAGCAATAGCCTGGTAGTGTTATCGCTAGACTATTAATCCAGACACCCAGCTATTGTTCTGGGGATCCGGTTTCGAATCCCTATTTGAATTCAATAAAAAAAAACTGGAATTAAGAATCTACTGATGACCAGGAAATCATATGGCTCACTAATGCCCTTCAGGGAAGGGAATCTGCCATCCTCACCCACTCTGGCCTACACGTCACTCCAGAGCCACAGAAATGTGGTTGACTCTCAACTGCCCTCTGAAATAGCCTAACAAGCCATCCAGTTGTACCAATCGCAAAAAGTTCAGAGTTAATGTTTCGGGTCCAGTGACTCTTCCTCAGAACACCGGACCCGAAATGTTAGATCTGATTTTTCCTTCACAGATGCTGCCAGACCTGCTGAGCTTTTCCAGCAACTTCTATTCTTGTTCCTGATTTACAGCATCTGCAGTTTTTTTGATGTTTATTAAGCCAGGGATCAACCCTGGCTAGGAGCAGCATCAGGGCACACTGGGAGATGAAGTATCAACCTGGGTGAAGCCTCTAAACAGGATTACTTGCACGCCAACATCATAAGCAGCAAGTGATAAACACAGCTAAGCGATCCCACGACCAATGGATCAGATCTAAGCTCTGAGTCCTGCCACATCCAGTCATGGATGGTGGAGGATGATTAAACAACTCACTGGAGGAGGCGGCTCCACAAATATCCCCATCCTCCACGATAGAAGAGCCCAGCACATCAGTGCAAAAGCTAAGGTTGAAGCTTTCACAGCAATCTTCAGCTAGAAGTGCCAAGTGGATGATCCATCTCGGCCTCCTCCAGTGTCCCCAGCATTACAGATGCTAGTCTTCAGCCAATTTGACTCACACCACATGATATCAAGAAACAGTTGGAGATACTGGGTACAGCAAAGGGCTACAGGTCTTGACAACATTCCAGCAATAGTACTGAAGACTTCTGCTCCAGAACTTGCCGCTCCCCTAGCCAAGGTGTTCCAGTACAGTTACAACACTGGCATTTACCCAACAATGTGGAAAATTGCTCAGGTATGTACTGTACATAAAAAGCAGGACAAATTCAATCCGGCCAATTGCCACCTCATCAGTCTAGTCTCAATCATCAGTAAAGTGATGGAAGATGTCATCAACGGTGCTATCAAGCAGCATCTGCTCAATAATAACCTGCTCACTGACGCCCAGTTTGGGTTCTGCCAGGGCCACTCAGCTCCTAACCTCATTACAGCCTTGCTTCAAACATGGACAAAAGAGCTGAATTCCAGGGGTGTTTTGGGAGTGATAGCCCTTGACATCAAGGCTGCATCTGAGAGTGTGGCATCACAGCTGCATTTGACAGAGTGTGGCATCAAGGAGGGACTTAGCAAAGCTGGAACCTATGGGTATCGGGGGCAACTTCTCTAGTGGTTGGAGTCTTACCTGACACATAGTAAGATGGTCGTGGTTGTTGGAGGTCAATCACCTCAGCTCCAGGATGTCTCTGCAGGAACTCCTTAAGGACCAACCATCTTCAGCTGCTTCATCAATGGCCTTCCCTCCATCAAAAGGACAGAAGTGGGTATATTCGTTGATGATTGCACAATGTTCAGCACCATGCTTGACTCCTCAGATACTGAAGCAGTCCATGTTCACATGCAACAAGATCTGGACAATATCCAGGCTTGGGCTAACAAGTGGCAAGTAACATTGGCGCCACACAAACGCCAGGCTAATACCATCACCAATGAAGAGACAATCTAACTACCAATCTTTGACATTCAATGGTGTTACCATCACTGAATCCCCCAATATCAACATCCTGAGGGTTATCATTGATCAGAAACTCAACTGGATTCATCACACAAACACAGCGGCTACAAGGGCAGGTCAGAGGCTAGGAGTATAGCGGCGAGTAACTCACCACCTGATTCCCGAAAGGCTATTCACTATCTTCAAGGCACAAGTCAGGAGTGTGATGGAATACTCCTTAATTGCCTGGATAAGTGCAGACCCAACAACACCCAAGAAGCTTGACACCATCCAGTACAAAGCAGCCCGCTTGATTGGCACTACATCCACACGCATCCACTCCTTCCACTAGCAATGCTCAGTAGTGGCAGTGTCTACTATCTATAAGATGCACTATAGAAATTCACCAAAAGTCCTCAGACAGCACCTTCCAAACCCACAACTACTTTCATCTAGAAGAACAAGGGGCAGCAGATATATGGGAACATCACCACCTTCAAGTTCCTCTCCAAGCCACTTACCATCCTGACTTGGAAATATATTGCCATTCCTTCACTGTCGCTGGGTCAAAATCCTGGAGCTGTCTCCCTAATGGCATTGTGGGTCAACCCACAGCTAGTACACTGCAGCAGTTCAAGAAGGTAGCTCACCACCACCTTCTTAAAGGCACCTAGGGACAGACAATAAATGCTGGCCCGGCCAGTGATGCCGAAATCCCACAAATGAATAAATTTTTGAAAAATGAACAGTACTATCAAGGAGCACCTATTTAGCAACAACCTGCTCAATGACATCCAGTTTGGATTCCAGCAGGGCTACTTATAGAGTCAAAGTTATACAGCACAGAAACAGACCCTTCGGTCCAATTCATTTACATTGATCAGAAATCCCAATCTGACCTAGTCCCATTTGCCAGCAATTTGGCCCATTTCCCTCTAAACCCTTCATATTCATATACCCATCCAGATGCCTTTTAAATGTTGTAATTGAACTTCCTCTGGCAGCTTGTTCGATACATGCACCAGCCTCTGCATGAAAAAGTTACCCCTCAGGTCTTTTTTAAATCTTTCCCCTCTCACCTGAAACCCATGTGCTATAGTTTATGGACTCCCACACCATGGGAAAAATGCTTTCACTATTCATCTATCCATGCTCCTCATGATTTTAAAAACCTCTACATAGGTCACCAGTCAGTCTCTGATGACCCAGGGAAAAAAAATCCCCAGGCTATTTAGCCTCTCTTAATAGCTCAAACCCTCCAGTCCCAGCAACATCCTTGTAAATCTTTTCTGCACTCTCTCAAGTTTAACAACATTCTTCCTATAGAAGGGCAATCAGAACTGTACTCCGTATTCCAAAATGGCCTCACCAATGTCCTGTACAGTCACAACATGACCTCCCAACTCTTATACTCAATGTTATGACCAATGAAGGCAAGTGTGCCAGATACCTTCTTCACCACCCTGTCTACCTCTGACTCCAATTTCAAGGAACTATGCATCTGCACTCCTAGGTCTCTTTGTTCAGCAATACTCCATAGGACCCTACCATCAAGTGTATATGTCCTGCCCTGGTTTGCCTTACCAAAATGTAACATCTCACATTTATCCAAATTAAACTCCATCTGCCACACCTTAGCCCATTGGCCCATTTGATCAAGGTCCCATTGTACTCCAAGATAACCTTCTTCACAATCCATTACACCACCTATTTTGGGGTCATCTGCAAACTTATATTCTACATTCACATCCAAATAATTTGTATAAATGATGAAAAGCAGTGGACCCAGCACTGATCCTTGTAGCACACCACTGGTCACAGGCCTCTACTCTGAAAAATAACCTCCACCACCATCCTCTGTCTCCTACCTTCAAGCCAATTTTGTATCCAATTTTGCTGAAGAACACAGACAACTTCTACCAATCTGCCTTGATCAATCTTCTTTGTCACCTCTTCAAAAAACTCAATAAAGTTATGAGACATGATTTCCCACACCCATAGCCATGCTGACTATCCCCAATCAATCCTTGCCTTTCCAAATGCATGTAAATCCTCTCCGTCAGAAACCCCTCCAACAACTTATCCACCACAAATGTAAGGTTCACCGGTCTGTAGTTCCCTGGCTTTCCTTACAGCCTTTCTTAAATAATAGCACCGCATTAGCCAATCTCCAATCCTCTAGCATCTCACCCATGGCTATCGATGATACAAATATCTCAGCAAGGTGCCCCAACAATCTATTCCCCTCATTTCCCACAAAGTTTTGGGAAACACCTGATCAAGTCCCAGGGATTTATCTACTTTAATGCCTTTTAAGACTCGAGCATCTCCTCTTCAGTATTATGAACACTTTAAGACATCACTATTTGCCCAAGCTCCCTAGCTTCCAAGTCCTTTGCCACACTAAAAACTGATGCAAAATATTTGTTTAGTATCTCATCCATCTCCTGTGGTTCCTTACATTGGTGGCCATGTTTGTTTTTAAGGGGTCCTATTCTCTCCCTAGCTACTCTTCTGCTCTTAATATATTTACAGAATCTCTTTAGATTCTTCTTAACTCTATTTGCCAAAGCTATCCCATGTCCTCTTTTGGCCGTCACGATTTCCCTCTTAAATATACTTCTACTGCCCTTATACTCTTCTAGGGATTCACTTAATCCCACCTCTGTCTACATGTGATATATGCCTCCTTCTTTTTCTTGACCAGAGTCTCAATTTCCCTAGTCATCCAGCATCCCCTACACCTACCAGCCTTGCCCTTCACACTAACAGGAACATACTGTCTCTGAACTCTCGTTATCTCATTCTTAAAGGTCTCCCACTTCCTGATCATCCCTTTACCTGGTAATAACCGCTCCTAATCAACTTTTGAAAGTTCCTGCCTAATACTGACAAAATTGGCCTTCACTCTTTCATCAGTTCTATCCTTTTCTTTAACTATTTTAAAAGTAGCAGAATTATGATGACTTGCCCCAAATTGCTCCTCCCACTGACATCTCAGTCACTGGCTCTGCCTTATTTCCCAACAAAAGGTCAAGTATTGCTCCTTCTCTAGTAGGTACATCCAAATATTGAAGAAGAATGTTTTCTTGTATGCACTTAACAAATTCTTCCCCATCCAAGCCCTTAACTCTGTGACAGTCCCAGACTATGTTTGGAAAGTTAAAATCCCCTACCGTTACAACCCTATTTTTCTTACAGATATCTGAGATCTCCTTACATATTTGCTCCTCAATTTTCAACTGACTATTAGGGGTCCTATAATACAATCCCAACAAGGTGATCATCCCTTTCTTATTTTTAAGTTCCACCCATATAACTGCACTGGACGATCTCCCAGGAATATCCTCTTTAATTAGTCATAATGTTCTCCCTAACCAAAAACGTCACTCACCCTCCTTTCTATCCTTCTATCCTTCCTATAGCATCTATACCCCGCAACATTAAGCTGCCAGACCTGTCCATTCTTGAGCCACGTTTCTGTGATAGCTATGGTATCCCAGTCCCATGTTCTCAACCCTGCCCTAAGTTTATCTACCTTACCTGTCAGGCCACTTGCATTTATCAGTCTTATCTCATATTCTCCCAAGCTCTTGTCTGTTTTGACTATCAGACTTTCTCCCTTTATCTACTATACCAGCCTCAGCCTTATTTCTTTTCTCCTCAATGCATTGGTTCTTGCCCTCCCTTACCAGTTTAAAGCCTCCTGATAGCAATAGCCAATTGTCCCGCAAGGCTATTCCAATTTAGATGGAACCTATCCCTCTTATACAGGTCATTTCTGCTCCTGAAGAGATCCCAATGGTCCAAAAATGTGAATCCTTCCCCCCACCCCTGCACGAGCTCCTCAGCCACGCATTCATCTGCTCTATCTTCCTATTCCTACTCTCACTAGCACGTGGCACCAGTAGCAATCCAGATAATAACTACCCTTGAGGATCAACTTTTTAACCTTCTGCTAGTTTCCTGTATTCTCTCTGCAGAACCTCATCACTTTCCCTACCTATCTCACTAGTACCAACATGCACAACATCTCCTGCTGGTCACTCTCCCCTTTCAGAATATTCTGCGTCCTCTCCAAGATATCCTTGGCTCTGGCACCAGGGAGGCAACACACCATCCTGATGTCTCGCTGACGGCTGCAGGAACGTCTGTCTGTACCCCAGACTAGACAGTCCCCTATTACATCGATCGCTTGGAACCTGACATACCCCTCAATACAGTAGAGCCTGTCAACATACCAGAAACATGGTTGTCAGTGCTATACTCCCCTGAGAGGCCATTCTCCACCCCCGCTTTCACTATCCAATTCATCAGACCTGTTTGAAATGGGGATAGCCACAGGAGACTTCTGCACTACCTGGCTACCTCTCCTACCATTTCCCTACTTCCTGACACTGCAATCCATCGTACTCCCTTGCTCTTGTAAGCTCCTTGTTGCCTCCAACTGATGCTCCAACCGATCCATGTGGTCTGATAGGAATCGCATCCAAACACATTTCCTGCAGACAAAGTCTCCATATGCATTCAAAATCTCCCTGATTTCCCACATCTGATAGGAAGAGCACATCACCCTACTAAACCAATTCTGCCCTTTTAACAATTTACAGATCCAGAAATTACCATAAAAAAAACACATTGCTCAAAATGCAGTTTAAGCACAATCTTACTGCTCAAAAACACTGTTCTCGGTTAACTTTATACCAATGCTTAACACTAAAGGTCAATCAAGAGACAGATCACAGTACAAACATATGGAAAGAAATGCTCTCACCTTATTCACTATTATAGATTTACAAAAAAAAATTAAGATCTAGAAATTTTATAAGTCTTAAAATCAAACACTTAGGTCCTGACCTCATTACAGCCTTTGTTTGAACGTGGTCAAAAAAGCAGAATTCCACAGGTGAGGTGAGAATGACAGTCCTTGACATTAAAGGTCACATTTAACCAAATGGCAAAACTGGAATCAATGAGAATCAGGGATTGGTGATGGCAGGTGGTTGGGGGCAGGGTGTTGGCAAACTTTCCACTGGTTGCAGTCATAACTGGCACATAGATAGATGGTTGTGGTAGTTGGAGATCAGTCATCTCAGATCCAGAACATCTTTACAGAAGTTCACCAGGGTAATGTCCTAGGCTCAACTATTTTAGCTGCTTCATCAATGAACTTCCCTCCATCATAAAGGTCAGAAGTGGGGATGTTCAACACCATTTGCAACTCCTCAGATACTGAAGCTGTCCTTGTTTAAATGCTACAAGACCTGGCAATATCTGGGCTTGGGCTGATAAGTGGCAAGTAAAATTCGCACCACATAAATGCCAGGAAATGACCATCTCCAATAAGAGACAATCTAATTACTGCCCTTTGACATTCAATAGTGTTACCATCACTGAATCCCCCATTATCAACATCCTGGGGGTTATCATTGATCAGAAACTCAACTGGACTCACCACATAAACACAGAGCTGATTCCCCAAAGCCTGTTCACCATCTCCAACATGCAAGTCAGGAATATGATGGAACACTCCTCCAGGTAAGTGGAGAGTATAACTCCAACTATACTCAAGAAGATTGACATTATCCAGGACAAAGCAGCTCACATGATTGGCACCACATCTACAAGCATCCACTCCGTCCACCACCCACATTCAGTAGCAGCAGTGTGTGCAATCTAGGAGATGCACTGCAGAAATTCACCAAAGATCCTCCGACAGCACCTTCCAAACCCGCAACAAATTCCATCTAGAAGGGCAAGGGCAACAGATAAATGGGAACACCACCATGTACAAGTTTCCCTTCAAATCACTTACCATCCTGACATGGAAACATATTGCCCTACCTAAACTGTCGCTGGCTCAAAATCCTTGAACGCTCCCTTCAGTGGCATTGTGGGCGTTCCCACAGCAAATGGACTACAGAGGCTCAAGAAAACAGCTCGCCACCACCTACTCAAGGGTAACTAGAGACAGGCAATAAATACCGGCCTGGCAGCAATGCCCATGCCTGACGGCTGAATAAAAAAATTTCTACCCTGTCCACAACTCTGTGCATCATGTAAACAATTCCCTTAACAAGCGTAAAATAAATCTGATTATTTTTGGTACATGGGTTGCCCACTCAACTAAAGCGCTGTTGCAGCAGGATATCCTTAAATGCCTACTTTTCAATTTCTTGTTCCCGGAATGCCCACTCATTTCTTTCCATTGCCTCCATCATCCTCTTCCTCTTCTCAAGTTGTGAGCGATCACTCAATGGCGGCAGGGTAGCTTCCCAAGCACGCTTTGCTCGTGCACGTTCAATCATCTCCACTTCTGCTAAGCCTGCTGGTAAGCCTCGGCCTGCAGTCACAAGAAAATTTAATTAAAGAAAATCTTAAATATCAAAGCTTCTACACATGTTGAAGAGTTTGTATGATAAGATCTCCTCTTTGCTCTTTGGAAGCCTAATTTGCACTTATTTATACAACACTGTACCCAAGTTGTATCAATATAATTTGCATGGAACACAGGGTAAGAGATGTTGTATTGTCTATTTTGCAGATCAGAAACATCTTTGTGAAACATATGCCTCGTACTTTAGAATTTATGACATATATTTGGTGAGTTTATACCACAGAGGATTACTCCAAGTGAATGCTAAATTTGGATTCACTTTCTTCAGTACATTTGTTCAGAATGTCTTTCAATTTAAATAAGCCTTCAAGTAGTTAAACTGCAGTTCAGAAACGCATTATGTAGCATGCTTCTCAAATGCTTCATATTGTCTAGGACAGCTTATTCCAGCAGTGAAAAGATACTTGTCCCACCTGTACAGACTGCACCAATTATTGCAAGTTTCACAGTCTGACATTTTTTCCACACTTTCTTTCTTCTTCTCTCCAAGCCCTGTAGTTATAATAAAACATTATAGGCAGGCTGTGAAGAGAAAGAAGAAAGAAAATAAAGGTAAAGAGAAATAGAGGAAAAGATCATTGTTATAATGTTCAGCATTAACATGTCAGCATTCACAAGGCAGGAATGCATAGAGCTTTAGAATGAACTACTGTTTAGACGAATAAGAAAGTTACAAGCTGATAGTAATAATTCATCACTGCCTGTCATGTTAGCCTAAGAGGGTTAAATTATATAGTGATTGGAGAGGTGTCTGAAAAGTTACCCGAATGTGCGATTTCAGTACACCAGATATAAAATTTAGATTTCCCAATCAGTTTAGAATTAGAATTAATAAATGTAATGTAGGACTCTTTCATAGCTCAGGTCAAAGGAACAAGAACCAATGCTTACCTCCATAACTTTAGACAAACATGTGTATGCAATGTTGCTACTAGCCTCATCCTTCATTAATTTATTTTCTTTTCTCATAAATTTTCTCTCCACCTCTCTTGCTTTTATTAACTCCTTAGTGAACAATAATTACAGATATATCAAGTGCCTTTTGCTGTCTAGCCCAGAGGAGCATTATTTATTTGTGATCCCAACTGGAACTGTTCGAAAGCCAGGGAAGTGTGTAGATATCACAGCCAAGTTTAATTCTATCCACACTCAAAGGTGAACTATATGCACAGCCAGCCAGAACCATGGAAAAAGCAGTCAAAAGCAGAGCTGTCCCTGTAAGCTAACTGTTGTTTCAATTCAGTAAGCTAACTCAACGTAAATACAGAATCAATCTTAAGAGCTTCCTAATCTGTATGGCTCAATTATATACCACATGAAATCAATAGGCTATCTACAACTTCAAACATTAAAATATGTCATTTTTAGTTTTGATGGTTTACTTTATTCAACGACACACACTAGTTGCTTTTAAATCAAAACCAAGTACTCTTCCCATTTAAAGTTGCATCAGTAATGGTGCATCAAGTTACATTTCTTCACTTTATGCTACACATTTGATATTTACCGACTGACATGACTGCATTGCAACAATAAACAATCGGCATTATCAGAAATCAGAGTTATAAAATGAACTGGAAGCTTAACAGAGCAGTCACCACACTATACAGAGATGTGAAAACATCATTTAAAATGCATGAACTTTCATGGGGTAAAAACAAGTGTCCTTAAAAAATTTTTCTGATGTGCATTATGGACCACTCTCTAGTCAGTAAATTGAGTATTAATTATAAGTGAACAACCAGGAGTAATTACTTCCATCAACTTTGCTTATTATAACTGAATAAGCAGTTTTGATTGCTCCTCAAATGATCAGACTTTAGTACATTGTATTTTCAAGTTGATCCAGCTTATATGACTCACCAAATTTCAATGCAGCAAGTGTAAGGAGTTCAGGAGCTGAGCCAGGCAGCACAACATATTCTGGAGAGTATGGTTCAGTTTGTGTTTCACTGTCCCTGTAATCTGTTTGCACACCCACTGTCCGTATAGGTAAAAATTGATTATCAAAACTTGTAATGTTGTTTGGAGTGCCACCCCTTAAAACAATTACAGAAAATAAAGTTAAGAACAGTCATGACAATGAAAAGAAGTTACCTCCATTATATTGATTTTAATGGTGCATGCTGTTAAACCCAGAATGGAAACAAACTTTTACAGGTAACAGTTGGCTCTCTAGATCCTAGATGACCCAGGCTCTCTTAGTGACAGACAAATGTTTCCCCAGTTCATTCAAGATAAACTTGCATTCTTACAGCACTTTACAAAACCCAGGATATCCAAAAATGTCATGCAGCTCATTTTTGAAGCATATTCATTGTTTTAATATACAGAAATATAGCTGGCAATCGTGTATAATTGCAATCAAATAAATGAAAAGATAATCTGTTTTATTTTAATAATGTTGTTCGAGGATACATGGTGAGCAGGACACAGAATTTCATTAAAATTAAAGCAAAATACTGCGGATGCTGGAGATCTGAAATAAAAGCAGAAAGTGCCGCAGAATCTTAGCAGTCTGACAGCATCTATGGAGGAGAAACAGAGTTAATGTTCCAAGTTCAATATGGCACTTCTTCAGAACTCAAACGCCTTTAAAGAGTAACTGGACTTGAAATGTTGACTCTGTTTGTCTCTCTACAGATGCTGACAGAATTGCTGAGGTTTTCCACCACTTTCAGTCTTTATTGGACAGAATTTGCTTTTCTTTAAATAGTACTCCAAGATCATTAATATCCAAACTCAAAGAGGTGACTGGGTCTTGATTGAATTTATCACCTGAAAGATAAAATCTCCAAAAGTCCAGCAGTTCTTCAGTACTGCATAGAAGAAGCAGCATAAACAACATACTCAAGTCCCAGGAGTGAGGTATGAACCCACAATGTCAGACAATGGCATAAGCCTTGCAGTGAGGTAAGGCTAACAAATACAGGCAAAACTCCACAAGAAAGCGATAACTGCAGCAGAAGTTAATTCCCTCCTGTGACAGATTTGGTAGCAGGGTACTTAATATGTAAGGAAGGTAGCGCTTAGGAACTCCAGCATATTCACACCTTTGTATTGATCAAGTCAATTGAAGGAGCTTAAATGGATAGCCTTGTTGCAACACCATCCATTGAGACCTTTACTTAATGGCAGTTGGCCAGCAACAAGATAGGGACTTGCCAGGCAGGAAATCCAAAAAGCAAACCCTGTCTGCTTGTGGGTGTCCAAGGAGGGTAGTCATTTACTCAAAAGCTACAGTGCCTGATTGAGGGAAGCAGAAGCCTGAGAGCTACCTTCCTCTGATCCTTTCCCCTCTGCCCTCACTCACAAATGGACTGGATCCATTGGCAATCCTGGGCCTCTGATGGGTGAATTATTGGCAGAAGCCACTACTGCCCTGAGGCACTACTAAACAATGAAGGCGGTGCCTTTGACTGGCTGGCAGCTCCTGGCAGATAAGTCTTTCACTCCTTGATTCTGGGAAGGCCCACAATCAGGCATTAACTACGATGGATCTTCCTGAAAAGGATTAACAAGGGGGTTCTCATCTGCTTTCTAGCCATAAGTGACATCAGCTAGAATAAATCCTTCCCTGTGTTTTTCTCCTTTAAAAGGAGAAGATGAGCAACCATTTCATTCGTCTGCTGGAAGACTGATTGTTTGCATCTCTCCAAGGATAATGTGTTAACATACTGTCACACTTTCCCTATTAAGTTCATTTTCTATTATCATTGTATTAGCTATTAAAGTAATCATAAGAATTCATTGCTGATTTTTAAAATCTACAGCATTTTTAAAGTTTGCACCAACATTCTTGTTAGATTTTCATTTTAAAGCAATGTCCCATTGATGTATGAGTCAGCATGAACTGGCCAACCTTGACAGCTTTGTTGTAAGTAGCAATTCTTCATGTCTGAGCTGAGACAGTAGACATGGGATACTGTTCAGCTGTGGAGTATAGCATAGCTACACTTGATGTTGTGTATTTGTGGGAACAGGTACACTTTCCAGATTAAAAATACTGGACAGCAATCAGGTTCTTATAGTAAATTAAGATTCTTTTTATATCTAACGAATTCAGGATAAGTCAGCTTAACAGCAATGATGACAAAGTTTTTAGAGACAGCATCAAGAACAATCAAGAGGGAAAGAAGGTAAGACTGCCTCAGAGAGAGAGTTTCACATAAATTGGATTTCGCAACATCCAAAATATAACTTCAATGTGGGATCTAATCTGGTTTACAAAGTGTTCAGGACCTATCTGGAGTTAAGTAAAATATTGAGAGAACAATGTTGCTTCTATTGGGGCCCTCTAAATATTTTCACTTTAAGTTTTGCAGAGGACCCTGTCCAAACGTTACTACAGTCAGCTAACATAAAAGCCCTTTCCTGTAATTCCCAACACTACAATTGTCCAAGGCCTTTATGCTCTCCCAGTTCAGGGTCTTGCACATCCCCTAATTTTAATCACTCTGCCATTAAAGGATGCATCTTCAGTTTCTAGAAGTTAAATTTTCAAATTCCTCCACTAAGCCTTTTAGTCTCTCTACTTCCCAGTACTCCTTTAAGATGGTCCTTAAAACTTTAACCACGCTTTTGTTAGAATCATAGAATCCCCACATTGCAGATAGAGGCCAATTGGCCCATTGAATCTGCACCTGCCCTCCAAACAGCAACCAACCCTATCCCTGTACACCATATTCACCATAGTTAACCCACCTAACCTGCATACTACAGGCAATTTAGCATAGCCAATCCCCCTAACTTGCACAGCTTTAGACTGTGGGAGGAAACCTACACACACACATAGGGAGAATGCGCAAACTCCACACAGACAGTCGCCCATGGCTCGAATCAAACCCAGGCCCCTGGAGCGTTGAGACAGGAGTGCTAACTGCTGTGCCACCCTGCTGCCGTTTAAATTTCATCATCTGCTGTGGTCAGGTTGAACTGCCCCCAGAGCATTAGCCTCAGCCTTTGCATTGCTAATCCAATGACACCACCACTACACCACCAGTATGTAGAATCCACACAGAATGGAAAGAGGCCACTCAGCCCATCAAGTACTCACTGACAGTCCAAAGAGTATCCCACACAAACCTAACCCTTCATCCCTATCCTAGCTAGTACCACGGCTAATCCAACTAAATTGCACATCTTTGGACTATTTTAGGAAACTGGAGCACCTGATGGAAACCCGTGCAAACTCCACGCAGACAGTCACTCAAGACTGGAATCGAACCTTGTCCCTCGCACTGTGAGGCAAAGTGTTAAACACTAAGCCATCATGCCACCATGTTCACTGACCATTGTAGAGCACCAATACTAAAGTATAGCTGTAGCTTAACCAAATGAACCAGCATGCAGTAGTGGAAGCACGAGTTTAAAGGCAATAGCTTAGCATAGGCTGGACTGGCATGAGGAACTACATGCAGACAGAAACCAAAAAAAAAAGGTTACAGCTACAACCACACAAGATGACATATCACAATACTCTAATGGGCAGGTGATTTGATGAAGAAATACACCATGCTCCAGACATGCGAGTGATTAGATCAAGAGGTAGTCTGACCAAATTATCCACAGTTAGTTAGTACAAAGTGACCAGAGACATACTAGGGTATGAAATAATGCCTTATCATATAAAAGAGGAAGGAACAAGCATAGTGATAGTAAGAACCTGGCATCAAAACATGTAAGAAGGAAGGATGACCCCAAGTCAGGAGCTCAGAGAGGATAGTGAGAACCTAGGAGCAACTATCGATCATAGGCCCTAGGCCAGAGAGCCAGGGAACAGGAGTACCCTCTAGACTAGAGTCTAATCACCTGTTTACTGGTAGCATTCTGTGCAAGAAATAAGGCTTCTACATTTGTGATTCTAATAAATAAATAGTGTAGTATAACTAATATTGCCTCTAGGTATTTACCTGATCACTGCCATTTCACTTTATGCAAATAAATATTAATAAAAATAACAACACCCTGTTATCTGTTTGTGTGACTCAGTACTAAATTATGTCTGATATCCTGAAATCCCTCCTTTAAAGCACGTGGGGATGGTTTTGCTCTGTTAAAGATGCTATGTAAATGCAAGCTATTACAGCAGTAGCAGAACTTCACTTTAATCTATAATTCATAAATAGAATACGAGTTAAAACCAATGCTGAAATTAATAAATTTGGTTCAGTAACAATTTCCATTCTGAAGACATCATATCAGATTTAAAACATTAACTGTTTTCTTTATCTATAAATGTTGCCAGACTACGGAGTTTCTCCAGCACTTTGTTTATTTTCCAGCATCCACAATATTTTGATTTTATTATTCAGTCATTTTCCTTCCCAACAGCATCCTCCATAAAGCAGGTTACATGCTGAACCAAAGTTTATCATTAAGGTCTATAAAAAGGTAATATGAACCTACTTGGATACGTCCAGAATTGCATTCACGGGTAACTGTTGAACAAAAGGAATAACAGGTCTGTAAAGCAAGAGTAAAATATTATTATTAATAATTACAATTTAAGTCTGATATCAATCGAAAGTCATTCTTAGAAAAAAAACGACTTCAAAAGATTTCAAAGCTTTCTCTTTCATTGTCTCCTGCCACTGAATTTCTTTGTCCAATCAAGAGAAAAGAAACAAAAATATTCTCTTTGACCTCAATCAATGTACTGCAGTCTGCAACCATAAGATAATAAGACATAGAAGCAGTGATAGCCCTTTTGGCTTATCAAGTCTGTTCTGCCATTCAACGTGACCATGTTTGATTTAATAACTCTCAACTCCACTTTTTGTGCATTTTCCCCACACTTACCCCCTCAACTCCCTTACTGATTACAAACCTGTCTATTTTAGCTTTCAATATACTCAACAACTCAGCCTCTACAGCACTCTCAGGCGAAGAATATCAGATTCACTACTTCCAGAGAAGAAATTCCTCCTCATCTTTGTCCTAACCGGGTGATCCCTTACTGTGAGATTACATCCTCTGGTCCTAGAGTCTCCGACAAGGGGTAAACAATCTCTTAGCATCTACCTCTACCCTGTCAAGTCCCCTAAGAATCTTGCATATTTCAATAAGGTCAATTCACACTATTCTAAATTCCAACAAGTACAGGTCTAACCTGCTCCACCTCTCCACATAAGAAAATCCACCAAACTTAGGATCATCCATGTATACCTTCTCTGGACTGCCTCCAATATTAATATATCTTTCCTTAGAGAAAGGACCAAAACAGTTTACAGTATTGTAGAAGTGGTCTAACTAATGCTTAGTGTAGTTTTAGCAAGACTTCCCTATTTTTGTACTCCATTACAAAATAAGGCCAACATTCCATTTGCCTTCCCCATTACCCACTGAACTTTTCATAGAATCTCTACAGTGCAGAAATAGGCCATTAGACCCATCGAGTCCGCACCAACCTTCCAAAGAGAATCCCATTCACACACAGCCTCCTACCCTATCCCTGTAACCCTGCATTTACAATGGATAATCCATCTAGCCTGCACACTACAGACAAACATAGCATGGATAATCCACCTAACCTGCAAATCTTTGGACTGTGGGAGGAAACCGGGGTACCCAGAGGAAACCCACGCATTGACAGGGAGAACTTGTAAACTCCACACAGTTACCAAAAGTCTAGAATTGAACCTGGGTCCCTGGTGCTGTAAGGCAGTATTGCAAACCAATGTGCTAGGAGAGTAGACCACGCAACCCTTTGAGCCTGCTCTGCCATCCAGTATTATCATGTACTTGATCCTTTTGGTGATTTAGGCATGCGGACCTCAGATCCTTCCGTATAGCAGCTTTCCGCAGTCTTTCTCAAATTAAAATAATATTCAGCGCCTCTATTTTTCTAGAGAAAGTAAATAACCTCAATTTCTCACATTACATTTCACCTGCCAACTTGTTGCCCACTCAATTAATCGGTCTACATTCATTTGTAGGGTTTGTGTCATCCTCACCACTCGCCTTCCTGCCTATTTCCATACCTTCTACAGGACCCTACTCCTACCCAGTGTGGGACAATTCCCTCTGGAGCAGGGCAGAGGCCCTTAATCAGTTACTTAAGTGGGTCACGGGCTCTCTGTTGGTGGCTGATCTGCCATTTTCTCAGCCATTACATTATTAAATCACATTGCCAGTATTTCTGCCTCAGTCTCCAAACAGCTCATACAATTTAGCCTACAATGTCTGGGATGCTAGTTCAGTATCATAACCACCATATTATTGTACCTTATATTGGTGTTAGCTTCTTTTATAAAATGTGACAAATATCAGTTCATCAGACATATCACTGGTTTGCGCTGATAAAGAAGTGTCTATAAGATTATCAATTAAGTGATTAATAAAGACAGTTTAAACATTTATAGTTTCCACCGTAATTTAGAGCAGAATCTTCTTAGCCCTGAAAGAAGTGGATAATGGCAAGCTAGTTAGAAAATACTGAAAGATTGGAAAAATTAGCTTCTCAATGTAGAGTGAAAAAAAAAGACTGATTTTCAACACAAGTTTTCACAGCAAGCTGAGAATCTCACTAGTGAGTGGAGAGAAGTCTATTTGCATTTTTTTTCTTATTCATTCAATGGATATGGGTGTTGCTAGATAGGCCAGCATTTATTTCCCATTCTTAATTGCTTAGAGGCCAGTTAAGAGTCAACCACAGCCAAAGATACTAGACAGCAACAAATCCCAACATGAAAGTCTAAGCAGGTACCTGGTGGCTCCAGATTAGATCAAATATTTTAAAAAAGCAAAAACTTACTAAAAGGAGGGAAAATTAGTGTACGAGAGAAAATTAGTCAAAAATAAAAGAACAGATAGGAAATTTTATTTTCAGATAAGAAGAGTTAATAAAGTTAGTGTTGATCCTATAGTAATGGAGGATAAGAAAATGGCAGATGAATTGAACAGATATTTTGCATTAGTCTTCACTAGAGACAATACAAGTAAAATCCTGGAAATAGCTATAAATCAGGAATTAAAAGGTAGGGAGGAACACAAGAATACTACAATTTCCTGGGAAGTAGTACTGAGTAAATAGGTGGAAGTGTGTTGAGAAGTCCCCAAGTCCTTCTGTATTTCATCCTAGAGTCTGAAAAGAAGTAGGAAGTGAGATCATTGATGCGTTGGTCTTAATTTTCTGAAATTTATTAGATTAGGGGAAGGTTACTTTATTTGGAAAATGGTTAACATAATTCCTTTAATCAAAAAAAATGGGCAGGTGCCAGAAAGCAGGAGTCTACAGGCCATTTAGCTTAACATTTGTCACAAGAAAAATGTTAGAAGCTATTATTAAAAACATTATAACAGGGCAGGGCGTTGGTTAGCTCAGTTGGCTGGACAGCTGAATTAAACTGTCTTCCTCACTTAGAGGAGGCATTTGGCCGGTATTAGCATTCCTGCTGCCGTTTCACCCTCCCCGCCAGGTCTGGAAATATCAGGTTTCATCTGGTGCAGCGTCTTCTCTCAATCAGAAACTCTGCTGGAGCTATCCCTTTTGCATGTGGGGTGGTCGTATAATCAAACAGGAACTGGGACAGTTTGGTCTCAATTGACACTGTAGGCTGCTTCTTTAAGCCTACCATTAACATTTGGAGGCTGTTTCTGCTAGACCATTGGACAACGGATGGTATGGAGCTGTCCTTATATGCTAAATGCCATTGGACTTTAGGAAATATTCAAATTCCCTGCTGGTAAATGACATCCCAATATCCATGATGAATACTTCTAGGAGTCCATGTGTCATGAATGATGCTCGCAGCTTCTCAACTGGTATCCCCAAGTTTGCTGAACCAACTTTAAGCATGTCCAATCACTTTGAATGGACGTCCACAACAACCAGGAACATTGAGCCCATGAAAGGACCAGCAGAGTCAACATGCAACCAAATCCAAGGTTTACCCGGCTGTTCCCACTAACATGGAGGCACTGCTGGTGGAAATTTTTGTCCTTGTTGGCACTCTGGGCATTGCCCTATCAACGCAGCTATGTCAGTATCCAATGCTGGCCACCAGACATAGCTTCTTGCTAGCATCTTCACCTTGGAAATCCCTGGATGACCCTGATGGAGCTCAGCCAATATCTGGCAGCAGCCTTTACTTGGGGCAATCACCCTTGCTCCCCACAGTAACATGCTGTTCTCTACAGTGATCTGGTCTTGCTAGATCCAAAAAGGCTTCCATCCTGGTTGCAATGACCCTTCTGTATTCCCTATTTCCAGCTGTTTCAGTTTCGCTAGGACAGGATCTTTGTGGGCACACTCGGATTATTGTCCAGAGTGACTGGAAGGGTGTCGAGGAAGTTTAAAACTAGAATGGACTCTTCCGGGAGAGGTACCACTGGTGGAGTATCTGCCAGTGGGAGGCAGCTCAAGGCATCCACATTAGCCTCTTGGCTTCCGGGATGGTGATCTAACTTGTACTTGTATGCACCGAAAATAAGGGCCCAATGCTGAATTCTACCGGAAGCTACGGACGGCTCCGCCTTGTCTTCCTTCAGGAGCCAAAGTGGTGTGTAACTATGACAAATTCCCTTCTGTAAAGATACTGGTGGAACTTCCTCACACCAAAGATAACCGCCAAACCTTCCTTCTCAAACTGAGCATACTTGCATTCAGCATCAGCCAGAGTCCAGGAAGCATATGCTATCAGGTGTTCCTCTCCGTTGGACCATTAGTGAACCAGCACTATCCCGATACCATACAGGGAGACATCGCATGTCAGCACTACTTTGCTCTTCAGATCGTAGTCGGCCAACACCTTAGATGACAATAGCTGCTTTTTTACTTTCCTAAAGGCTGCTTCTTGGTTTTGCAACCATTTCCAAGTCTGACCCTTTTTCAACAGCAAATGTAAAGGTGCCAAGATGGAGGCCAGGTCATGTATGAATTTTCCGTAACAATTCACCAGCCCAAGGTAAGACCCAGACGCTGGTACAGACATGGGAGCCAGGGCTCCTTTAATCGCCCTCGCTTTCTCTTCCAACAGATGCAACCCGGTTTTGTTAGCTCTGTAACCTAAGTTGGTCACTTGGGTCACCTGGAACACACATTTTTCCAGTCTAAGATGTACACTCACCTGGGAGAAACATTTGAACACTACGTCCAAGTGCTCTTAATTGGTTTTCCCTGTTATTAATACATTGTCCAGATAAATGGCAACAAATGGCCTTTGTAAAATGTTCTCCATGGTCCACTGGAAAAGAGCTCAGGCTGATGACAACCCAAATGGCAGTCTTGTATACTGATATAAACCTTTATGGGTATTAATTGTAGCATACTTCTGGGACTCCTCATCCAGTCACAATTGCAGGTAGGCATGGCTCATGTCTAGTTTTGTAAAGGACAGCCCCCCTCCAACTTTGCATACAAGTCCTCTATGCGAGGGATCAGGTATTTATCCAGCTGTGAGGAGCAGTTTATTGTTTGCTTGAAATCTCCACAAAGGCGAACTGAGCCATCAGGCTTCACAATTGGTATGACCGGTGCTGCCCACTCTGCAAACTGCACTGGCTTAATGATTCCTTCGCTCTCCAGGCTCCCGATTTCGCCCTCTATTTTTGCCCGCAAGGCAAATGGCACTGAGTGGGCCTTGCAAAATCTTGGAATTGCGTCGTGGTCAACATGTAAAGTGGCTTTGGCCCCTTTGATAGTCTCCTGGGTATTTCACTAGGACTTCATTGAAGTAGCCATTTTCCAAATGAAAAATGTTGAACCAATCAAGGTGACTCTTTCTCAACCAATTCTGTCCCAATAGGCTTGGGCCCGAGCATTTTACTACCATCAGTGGTAACCGCACCAACTGCTTCTCAGAGGAGAACAGAACCAAAGTCGCACCCTTAATTTGCAACAGTTCCCCAGTATACATTTTCAGTCTGGTTGAGGTCTTGCACAAGCTTGAAGTTTGGAGTCCCGAACAAATCTTGTTAAAGATAGATTCTGCAACTACAGATACAGCTGCACCAGTATCAACCTCCATGGGAACTGGGTGACCATTTAACCAAACGTTAATTTTAACTGGCTCCAATTTGGGTATCACCGTCATAAAGCAGAGATTGACCCCCCCCTCAGAGAACTTAAGCCAAAATGTCCAAAGAGGAGCACCCCACCCCATAATCTGAAAAAGGAGTGTGAAAAGTGGTGAAAAGTCTTTCAATTCAGTTCTCTGTTCCACAGCTACCTGATCCCTTTCCTTAAGGACTTCCTCATTATTCAATTTATTCTGAGGCACATCAAGATCCCAATCATCTGGATTAGATTCCTCACTCTGAGTGGCAGTAACTAAAACCAGTTTCTCTGGTTCCCATTCCCTATCATTGTAATGTTTCAGCATGTTCACATGATATCACCGATAAATTTTTTTTCTATTTTGCATCTTCACCAGATAGTTCACCTGGATCATCTTCTTCTCAATCTAATGGGGATCACTAAACCTTGTTTTGAAGGGATTGCCTACCACTGGTAACAGCACCAATACCACCATGGGCAAATGTACAAATTTTAGATTTCTTATCTGCTTCTTGCTTCATTTCCTGTTGTGCCAACTTCAAATGTTGTGTAGCTAATTCACCTCCTCTGTGTAATATCTCTCTTACCTCAGATACATAGTTAAACTGTGAGACCTCAGACTTTGGACCTATCAACTTTTCCATAATTAATTTTAAAGGCTTTCTTACTTTGTGTATGAATATCAATTCAAATGGAGTAAAACGAGTCGATTCATTTGAAGCATCTCTAATAGCAAATAATACAAATGGGATACCTTTATCCCGATCATTTGAGTACTCCTGACAATAAGCCCTTAACATGGTCTTTAGGACTGAGGCCATCTTTCCAATGCTCCCTGGGATTCAGGATGGTACGCACTTGATTTAAAATGTTTGATACCTAAACTATCCATTACCTCATTAAATAATTTGGCAGTAAAATTAGACCCTTGGACTGACTGAATTTCCTTGGGTAGTCCATAACAGGTAAAGAAAGCAAGCAACTCCTCCACATCCTTTTTTGCCTTCACAATCTGTGATGGAATTGCCTCAGGAAAACTGGTAGACACATCCATTATGGTTAGCAAATACTGGTCCCCACTTTTGGTTTTAGGGAGGGGTCCTACGCAATCAATTATAACCTGCATAAAAGATTCTTCAAATGCAAGAATTGGCATTAAAGGTACTGGTTTTACCACTGCAAGAGGCTTTCCTACCATCTGACACATAAGACAGGTATGGCAAAATTCAAACACATCTTTATGTAATCCAGGCCAATAGAAATGCTTCTGTACATCAACCTGAGTCTTCCTCACTCGTAGATGACCTCTGACAATACACCCGGTCTGTATTCTAACTGCAACATAATCTGGTGAACGTCTGCTCATTTCTCATTTACACTAACCTGCCAAGGTCTCTCTTTATGATACAAATCTTTTATTGTCTCATCTTTTTGTTGTAACTCCATTAATCTTTCAGAACTAAACACCTCTGCTGGATCCTTTACCTTCTTAGGTTTTTCCTTTACCATCTCATCCAACAGAGTGTCAGATAAATGGACCTCAACTCCTTCATCTTTCTCTTTTGTTTTCCCTTCTTGTTTTAACTTATGGCTGTGGGATTTTGTCACCAGAGTCTGGAAAAACTCCAGGGTATTTTTCTTTTAACGCCTCAGTTCCCTGGTTTTCTTTTGGCTTTTCCACTACAATGGGCATCACTCCCATCTGTGATCCAACTGTATCATTTCCAAGAACAAACTGTATTCCTGGAATAGCCAATTTTTCAATCACTCCCATTATCACTTACCCAGTATTGATTGGTCTTTTCTAGTCTTATCTTACACAGGGGAATACTAATCCTCTCCATTTATTCCACAGATTACCACTCAGACGATATTTCAGAAGGAGTGCAAATATTTTCATTTCTTACTATTAGAGACAGATTAGCTCCTGTATCTTTCAATATTTTCACTTCTTTACCTACTCCCCCTGTTCTACCCAAGTAAATCTTACCCACATAGGTGAAGTCTTTGAAAAAGTCTTGCACTATCTTACTATCCAGCCCTTGACAAGGCTGTGCACTCTCCTGCAGCTCCTTGACTTCTCTTGGGATTTCCTTCACTACCTTAAATAATCCCACTGGTTTAGCCTCGTTTATCGCATCGTTTTTCCCATTGCATTTCTTAAACCACCAGCACGGTGACTTTGTGTGTTCCACCTTATTGCAATGAAAACACCTGAGGTCTTTCACCTCTTTTCCAACTTCTTGGGTTTATTTTTTCACATGTGGTAAACTGTTTCCAGTGTGATCTACTTTTTGCTTTTCATTGAAGGATCTCCCTCTTTCCAAATTTCTATCCTTCACAGAACGAAATTGCTGTCAGAAGCTAGATTTCAATTTATACACTAAGGCGTATTCATCCACCATCTCTGCAGCTCTTCTCACTGTTTTAACTCTCTGTTCCTCATGGAAGTCAGTTTTTAAACTCCTCCAGCAGAATAATATCTCTAAGAGCCTCATGTCTTTCCTATCTTTAATGCTCTCATCCATCTATCGAAGTTGCTCTGTTTAATTCTTTCAAACTCGATACAAGTCTAACCTGGTTCCTTTCTTACATTTCTGAACCGTTGTTTATATGCTTCTGGTACCAATTCACAGGTGCTTAAAATAGCCTGTTTTACTTCTACATATTCTCCTGACACCAACTCTGACCTCACTAGCCCTGCCTACCAACTTGGTCTGAATTAACATTATTCATAGAGTCTCTGGCCAGTACATCTGTTTAGTCAATTTCTCAAAAGAAATAAAAAAGGCTTTTACATCATTTTAATCAAATTTTGTGTATATCCCTACCATACCTTTAGCTACGACGAGTTTGCTCATCATCACTATGCTCCTCACTAAGCCTACCTTCTACCTTCATCTCCAGCCTTTTAAATTGACTTTCCTGCCTAATTGCCAACTTCTGAAGTTCAAAATCTCTCTCTTTTTCCCTTTCTTCTCTCTCATTTTCTTTTTGTTCTGCCAGAGCAATTCTTTCCTTTTCTCTTTCCTCTGCTTTTAACCATAATTCAATTCAATTCAGTTTCAGTTCGCTTTCTTTCTCTTCAGCTAGGACTCTTCTTTCTCTTTCTTAGTCTTCAGCTATGAGCCTTCTTTGTTTTTTTTTGTCCTCTAACTCCAGTTGTCTCATTTGCAATTTAATTTTTTCTAATTCCACTGCACTTGACGGTTTCTCTGATATAGCTAAATGCTTGACTAACTTCATTACAATTTCAGCTTTTTTCATGTCCCTAGTTAAACCCAATATTAGGCTGTCTGCGGATTCTAAAAAGTGTCACCTTTTTCTGTCTTTCTAAACTTTCTTGGCAAATTTGGGAAACATCTTCAACCCCCAGAACCTCTTTGGCAATGTTCAGAGCCATTTTCCCATTTTTGACTTAACCAACAATAAGCAACCAAAATTAAACAGATTTTCCACTTCTCATTTAAGTTTGTTTTTAAAAGATCTAGGACACTCATCCCCAAGTCTGTTTAAATCTGCTGGCACCTTTCATGCCCCAAATCTGTCCAAATCCATTCAGATCCTGGACACAAGCCCCCGATCTGTTATAAAGTGGAGGTTGACCACACCTCCCTCCAGAACGAAAACAAAAACATCCAAAGAGGAGCACCTCACGCCATAACCTGAAAAAGGAGTGTAAAAAGTGGTGCAACCTGCCTTTCAAAAACTTCTAGTGGTTAAATAAAATAAATTTCTGACTCTCACTTTAAAATCAACAAGTACCAATTTATTTATCTAACTCTAACAGTGAACAAATTAACTAAGCTATTAACAATCCAAATACATCTGTTCTAACTACTGACTATTCGGGAATAAAACAAGATTCTAAAGTTATGCTGTTACCATAAATACAAGTCCCACGTTATATATATAAAAAGAAAAAGAATTTAGTCTCTCAAAATTACAGCCAGCTTACGTGTCTTCCGGAATGTTCTATGCCTTCTCCATTGATTCTTCTGTTAGGAATATTAACTGGTTGTGCCGTGGGTACCTATGTTATTTAGATAGCGCTTTCTCTAAGACACAGAGGAGGCTGTGAGAGCCAGCGACTCTCTCTTGAGAGCTGGGGACTATTAGCTCTGGCCGATGGCAGTTTGCTCTGGGGCTTTGTTCACCTGCCCCTTTCTTTTAATACCCTTGAATGACATATCAATATTTCTTATATTAAGATTGGTCCTATGTTGTCAAAACCATCAGATTTAAATTTAACCGTTTTTTGATATTTAAGTGCCTGGTTCAAATTGATTGGCTAAATTCAAAAGCTTGATGTCTTGGTAACACTGCTACTTGGCCTGCTAACTTTACTGGCCTTTTGAAACAAATGTTTCAATTCGGGTGCTCTCTGTGTACTTGCTGACTTTCAAGCTGCTGCTCACAGACATCCATTTTAAATCTCCAAGCATAGAAAAAGCTCGTCATCTTTTAAAGGGACCGTGCAATGCTTTCCCCCCCTCATATTTTACAAACACCAAATTTTAACTTCCTGTCTCCCAATCCACAAGTAATCTACCGAAATTTGCAACTCCTCCCCCTTTAAGAAAAAAGATGAGCCATTATGAAAAGATGGCTTCATTTTTTTTAAAACTTTAACTCCATTATATTACTAGCTCACTAATCTAGAGTTACACGTTTTATACTAATTCTATTTATATATGACATTGAACACTACAGTTTCTATATTTTATAAGAATTTTTCTTTTAAACTCAAAATAAAGCATCAATAATATTTTCAAGACCTGCAACATATACAATCTGTAAATTAAACACTTGTAATATGAGACTCCAATTAAACAATCTGGTGTTCTTGTCCTTAGATCTTTCCAGAACTGTCAAAGGATTGTGATCGGTATACATAATCGTCTCTGATGCATTGTTTGCAACGTGAACGTTAAAATGTTATAAGGCCATTACCAAACTAAATAACTTTTTCAATGGTTGAATATTTTTTCTGGTGGATATTGAGATTTTTTTGAAAAATAACCGATTGGCCTTTCAAATCCACAATCACCCTCCTGTAACAACACAGCTCCAACACCTGCATCGCTTGCGTCGATGGCGACTTTGAAGGGTTTCAAAAAGTTTGGCATGGCTAAAGCTAGTGCAGTGGTTAAAACTGCTTTGTAGGCATGTAGGACTCCTTTGCCACCTCTCGTCTACATACTGGCAGCAACTACAATGGCTTGCCGGCCCAGATCCTCAAGAACTGTTCAGCCACTTGGGCAAAGGCTCGGCTTTGTTATGGGGATCTGATGTGAATTGGCCTAGGGACCCTGTGCTCAGGATATGCCCTGCATGAGGCTCTGCAATTACTTACATTCAAGTGGCGTTCCCTACGCTCAATTGGGCTGGTGAGGTTTCTACTTCCATTGGGATGCCCTGTAGTTCCCATGATCCACTTACTGCATTTTATAATGACAAGGCCAGTTGTAGCACCTGTCTGAAGTCCAGCTGGGCTTCAGCTAGTAGGTGCTTCTGCATGGTTACGTCATTAATCCCAGATTCCAAACAATCTCTCAGCATCTCATTCAGGATTAACACAAAATCACATGCCTCTGCCAGTCATCATAACCTTGTCAAAAATCCCAATACGGATTCTCCCGTTCTCCATCAGCTGAATAAAACTGATAGCATCTCAGAATTAGAGGAGTTGGGGTCATAATATTCCTTAACCACCTCTGCAAACTCTTAGAAGGTTTCAGTATCTGGTGCCTTTGGGAAAGGTAAGGCTCTTATAACAAAAATGCTGTGGGTCCACATGTCATCAGAAGGATTACTTGTTGCTTTTCATCTGCCCCAATGTCATTTGCCCAGAAGAAATATCGCAGTCTTTCCACACACTTGGCCCAGTCTTTGACAGCAAGGTCAAAAGAGTCAAGCTTCCCAAATCAAGACATGACACCTGAAATGCTTTCCTCAACTCCAAGATGGCAGTTTCAAGCAAATATGTTTTTCAGGAACATCCTGTTTTCTCCCATCGTCACTGAAATAACTACACAGAGGCCGGTGTCCCATCACCGAGTCACCCTTTATTTACTAGTGAACAGTACACAGGCTGTAGAACCTCAACGGAGGAGGATCCACTTTCCTGGTTATATTAGTCAGCTAATGCTTTCATGATTGGCAGAGGTTAACAGCCTCAATGAAGAACCTCATAGTTAGCGAGGTCCACCTTATACCAATCACTACAACAGCAGATTTTCTTCCCTAAAGGAAATGAGTGAATGAGGTGAATTTTTATGGCAATTGATTGTAGCTAGTTTCTAATTCCATCTTTACTAATTAAAGTTAATTCCACCAGCTCCCATGTCCCTAAAGCAGTAGACTGAGTTCACCACCTTTTCTGACTACTCCTGGTAAGTGCTCTTTTCCGGATTCAAGTGCTCTGTTTCTCTATCTAATAAATGCAATGCTTCTTCCTTTTCCTACAAATATGCCTCTCACATCCTCCAGTCTATTTCCTGCCTTCTGGCTGAAGTTTACAGTTATCTGACCGAGTCCTACTCCAAGCCTAACCAGACCGGTTGGCTTCTTTACTCCAGACCACGCTTCTGATCTGCAATCTGACATCCCACTTTAGTCCTTTCCTCCTATACTTTTCCCATCATTCAGAAACACTCAATAACTCAATTCCAAGCCAATTATGTCCCAGACTTACTCATCATTCCATTTCCCAAGCCATACACCCAAAATTCCTCCTCTATTCAACGGTCTGTACTTTCCAAACTTACTACTCACATAGTACATGATGACTACTATCATGCCATAAAATTACTCAGCTGTTAACATGGTTACTAGTATTTAATTTTATTAAAAACCCTCTTGATAGAACAGCAGAATGGAAAACATAGAAATAGGCCACAGTATAGAATGATGCCAAGGTAGACTGATTCTTTCAGATAATGTCAAGTTTCAAAAGCTTGCTGCAGCTGGAAACTAAACCTTGAAGCTGATCATGTAAGCTAATACAGAGGAAATTTGAAATTGAAATTTGTTTGAAATTAGAAGCAACAGGATATAGCATTGAGGAAAAACAGGACAACAATAAATAATGTGATGAAGTGAGGTTTGCACTGCTCACATGAACTACGATTTGGTACAAGGGGACTTTATCATATAACATCCAGGGGGAAAAAAAAAAGAGATCAGTTAAGTAAAGCCATGAGATGCAAAAAACAAGAAACCAGAAGGCAAGGAGATAAGAGTGAGGGGGAAAAGACACAGACACACACACACACACAGACACACACACACACACACACACACAGTGACAAATAGATGCAAAGTGGTAATACATATTAGCTCAGTTTATCATAGTAAATAGAACACCTTGTTGCGTTTTTATAACAAATGCATACATAAGTAACACACCATTGGGCAGGCAGTAAAAGATTTGAATTATCCAGTACTGTAAATGAAATGGAATAGCACTAGAGACCTGTATGGATCAGTTCAAATTCTAACTATTACTAATACAAACTAAACATCATGACAAAAAAAGGATGTTCTTCTCTTTATATTTATGCTGTTTTAGATTATCTTACCTCGTGAAATACTTATACCGGTTTTTACCGCTAACTTGTGGATCTTCCTGTACTTGTAATTGCATTTTAAGAGAAGGATCATGTCTGAGAAGAAAAGGAAATATTTGACAGATGGGTTTGAAACCATTTCTTGCGGTGATAGACACAAATGTAAAATACAAACCTTCTCTTGATGTCACTAAGTATCAGTGTACCTATTAATAATTCTTGTTAAAATACTTTGTTGACCCCATAAAACAATATTCTTGCTGAATTGCAATTAGTTTTCTCCGAACTGCTTAACTTACTTCATATTGTATCTTTATGAGGCAACACAAAGAAGACTTTCATGCTATAAACCTTACTTATATTCAAATCTAGGTCCAATCAAAGAAAGTGTGCTTATCTAACCCTCCAGCACAAATCTTCCCTAATTTTCTTTGCCGTCTGTTTCCATTGACATTTCGAAAATTGAGGTCTCATCAACATGAAAGTAACCAGCTGTGATGAGATTTATACTAAACGATTTGATAAGCCTTACTTAACACATTAGTTTTGATGTCATCTTTAATAGAGCTCCATCACTTAATTAGCTGAATTTTTTGGGATTTCTCCTACTCTCCCGTTCTAACTTCAAAGGAATGACAGAAGAACTCGCAAAGAAATTCAGTTAATAGCTAAAAATGGTCATTAAATGGGGTCATTTTATGCAAGTATTGCTGCAGATGGTCTGCCATTCTTTGCCAGTGTTATAGCAAGAGATCCGGAAAACCACGCAGAAATTGTCTCCAATTGTTTTCAGCCAATTCTCTAACCACAAAATAAGGTCATTGTTATTGACAATTTATACAATTGTCACAGGATTATAGAAAGTTACATTGACTGAAATAGAATTCAAAAACAATAGTTGGTATTTAATGCTCTCAGCCAAGGGGGAGTCAGAGTGGGGCCATTTAATTGGGGTAAAGGGTGCTGGAGAGTGGTGGGACCATTTAATTGGGGTATAGGGTGCTGGGGAGTGGGGGAACCTGTTACTCGGGGAACGGGAACGGGAACGGGAACATCCTTCCCCATCCTGCTGCTGCCGCCGGTTGAGGGTCATTACGTGGGTAAAAAATTAATGGCAATTTAAAGGCCTCACCCTTCAACAGTATTTAACAAGCCCTGGCAGAGGTGTTGCTAGCAGAGCTTAAAAAGCAAACCAGCAGGCTCTGGGCTATGGGGAGGGTTGGTGTAACAGTGGCAAAGATTGACAGACCATCTGCAACAACACCCCACCCTCCCACTTGGACCTGTGGCCTGGGCTTCCTTGCCGATCTCGGGCCTCTGATAGTTGCACTGCCAGCAGCTTTTGCTTGCATTTCCTGCAATGGACACTGCTGACATCTGATTGGCCAGCAGCTTTTAGAAATTGAACTTCTGCCCCCAGTTGACACAAAGAAAGCTATTGATGCCTCAAGGGCACATAATTTCCCCAAAGTGGTGCGGGGACCTTGTTGCTTTTCCAGCCAGTAGCTGAGGCCAAAATTATCTGCATAACAGTAAATACTGCCCACATTGACTGTGAGACCACAAGACAGAGGGGCAGAAGTAGGTCATTTCGCTCATTGAATCAGAGATAGTAGGAACTGCAGATGCTGGAGAATCCGAGACAACAAGGTGCAGAGCTGGATGAACACAGCAGGCCAAGCAGCATCATAGGAGCAAAAAGGCTGACGTTTCCGGCCTAGACCCTTCATCAGAAATGGGGGAGGGGAAGGGGGCTCTGAAATAAATAGGGAGAGAGGGGGAGGCGGATAGAAGATGGATAGAGGAGAAGATAGGTGGAGAGGAAACAGACAGGTCGAAGAGGCGGGGATGGAGCCAGTAAAGGTGAGTGTAGGTGGGGAGTTAGGGAGGGGATAGGTCAGTCCAGGGAGGACGGACAGGTCAAGGGGGCGGGATGAGGTTAGTAGGTAGGAGATGGGGGTGCGGCTTGAGGTGGGAGGAGGGGAGAGGTGGGACAAAGAACAGGTTAGGGAGGCGGGGACGAGCTGGGCTGGTTTTGGGATGCGGTAGGGGGAGGGAAGATTGTGAAGCTTGTGAAATCCACATTGATAGCATTGGGCTGCAGGGTTCCCAAGCGGAATATGAGGTGCTGTTCCTGCGACCTTCGGGTGGCATCGTTGTGGCACTGCAGGAGGCCCAGGATGGACATGTCGTCTGAGGAATGGGAGGGGGAGTTGAAATGGTTCGCGACTGGGAGGTGTAGTTGTTTATTGCGAACCGAGTGTAGGTGTTCTGCAAAGCAGTCCCCGAGCCTCCGCTTGGTTTCCCCGATGTAGAGGAGCCACAACGGGTACAGCGGATGCAGTATACCACATTGGCAGATGTGCAGGTGAACATCTGCTTGATGTGGAAAGTCTTCTTGGGGCCTGGGATGGGGGTGAGGGAGGAGGTATGGGGGCAAGTGTAGCACTTCCTGCGGTTGCAGGGAAAAGTGCTGGGTGTGGTGGGGCTGGAGGAGAGTGTGGAGCGGACAAGGGAGTCACGGAGAGAGTGGTGCCTCCGGAAAGCAGATAAAGGTGGGGAGGGAAAGATGTCTTCGGTGGTGGGGTCGGATTGCAGATGGTGGAAGTGTCAGAGGATTATGCGTTGGATCCGGAGGCTGGTGGGGGGTACGTGAGGACGAGGGGGATTCTTTTTTGGTTGTTATTGCGGGGACGGGGTGTGAGGGATGAGTTGCGGGAAAGGTGGGAGACACGGTTGAGGGCGTTCTCGACAACTGAGGGGGGGACATTCCGCTCATTGAGTCTGTTCCACCATTCAAATGGGATCATAGTTAATTTAATAATCCTCAACTCCATTTTCTTGCCTTTTCCCCATAAGCCCTGATTAAAAATCTTTCTATCTCAGCCTGGAAAATACTTAAAGACCCAGCCTCTACTGGTCTCTGTGATAAAGAAATCCACAGATTCATCACCCTTTGACAGAAGAAATTCCTCTTCATCCCAGTCCTAACTAGAAGACCCCTTACTGAGATTATGCCCTCTGGTCCTAGGATCTCCCACAAGGGGAAATAACCTCTCCGCATCGACCTTGTCAAGTAGCCTAAGAATCTTTTATGTTTCTCTCATTCTTGTAAACTCCAATGAGTACAGCCTATTCCAATCTACTCAACCTCTCCTCACAGGTCAATTCCTCAAGACCTGGGATCAATCAGGTGAAACTTCTCTGGACTGGGTCTAAAGCCACTTTTCTTCGATAAGGGGACAAAACTATTCATAGTATTCTAGTCTAACTACAGTCTTGTATTTTCTAGCAAGTCTTGCCTATTTTTATATTCTGTTCCCTTCAAAATAAAGTCCGACATCCTATTTGTACTGTAGCTTTCTGCAGTGTTTTTCTACATATATAATATTCAGCTCTGCTACTGTTCCTGACAAAATGCATAACCCTACATTATATCCCATCTGCCAAGTTTTTGCCTGTCTATAAGCCCTCTGCAGGCTCCCTCTGTCATCCTTACCATTTGCTTTTACATCTATTCTTGTGTCATCTGCAAATTTCACTTTCCTCATCTAAGTCATGAATATATATTGTGTATAATTATAGCCCCAGTACTCATGTCACTTCCACTCTATGAGGTAGAGGTTGCCAGCCTTAAAATGCCACTCTAATCCTACCTCCCTGTTGTCTATCAGTTAGCCAATATTCTATTCTTGCGAACATACTACCTCCAATGCCATGAGCTCTTACTACATAACCTAGTAGGTGGTATTTTATCAAATGTCTTCTGGAAATCCAAATATATTACATCCTTTTATCTATCTTGTTTGTATTCTCTTCAAAAGAATTCTAATAAATTTTTAGGCATGATTTCCCTTTCATGAAGCCACGCAGACTCTGTTTCGTTACATTATTTCTAAACGCTTTGATATCACATCCTTTATATTAGGCTCCAACATTTTCCCAATAACACACATTCAGCTAACTGCCCTATTGTTACCTGCTATTTGTCTCCCTCCCTTTTTGAATGAAGATGTCATATTGGCAGTTTTCCAATCCGTCTACACTTTTCCAGAACCTAAGGATTAGAAGATTACTACCAGTGTATTGACTATCTCTGTAGCTACTCCTTTTAATATCTTAGGATATTACTCAGGTCTAGGAGATTTATTTTCAGACTCCAATAGTTTCCTGGTACTTTTTCTCATGATACTTCTTGCATTTATTTTCTTTCTCTCTTTGGCCCTTGATTATTTAGTATTTTTGGAATGCTCTCAGTGCCTTCTACCATGAAGACTGAATTGATGTGTTTATTAAACTTCTCTGCCATTCATTGGTTCCCCATTATTATTCTGTCAGTGTCATTCTCCAAGGAGCTTATGTTCACTGCTCCCTCTCAAACCAAATGCTAAATTCTAGAATATTTTACTCCGAGATCATTTATTTAACCTGTCCCATTACATATCACCGATCAAAAATAGATCGAAAATCCCTGGATGAATCTCAAACATACTGTTGTAAGAAACTGGTCAAAATAACTCTATGAACTCTTCCTCTGTCAATCTGAGTTTCCAAATCTACTTGAAGACTAAAGTCACCCATGAATAATGTACCACCTTTGTAATATGGTCTCATTATCTCCCTATTTATTCTCTGAGTTATAGTATAGTTTTGGATAAGCCTTTCTTCAAGAACTACAATTTTTCAAACAGGTAGCCATAGCAAGAAATGCTCTTTAAATATGTATGAGTTTTAAGATTTACTTATTATAAAGTTTACATGTAATTGACGATTTAGCTCATCTAAAAAGAACATAGCAATTACGCTGCCAGTTGCTTGATGGCTTCTTGTTTTTTCTCTCTGTATCCTCTCCAACGTTGATCAACAAATTTTGGTACAGAGTCATTGTAATCTAGCTGAACGGTGTAGCTTGGGAAATGTTCCAAATTACTGAACATGGTCTTATAGTCAGGTACTTTCTTCTGCATGATTGAAAGAAATACACAGAATTTGTGATACTTAGATCCAGGCAACTATTCAAAGCACATTAACTTACATAGATGAATATGAGAATACAATAACATCAAATTAATACAAAAGTATGAGAATTCAATGTAGTAAGCATTTCTGCATTTCAATCTCCATATTTGAAAAGCATACTGTTGACTTAGTGGCAGTAAATTCTCCTTAAGTAAATGTCAGTAAGTAATAATTTGTCACTGATTCAATAATTTAGCAGTTCACTACTTCTTTAAAAGTATTTTTTTTGCCACATGGTATTTCAAAGACTTTATAAACTACTTTGTTGCACTCATGGTCTCCTGAATACCAATATTTCTGCAGAAAATACTTTTTTGCTTTTGAATTTTTGATATGATAACAATTTATGGCATTACCTAAAAACATGACATTTAGGCATATTTTCAAAAACCATAAATCTCAAAAAAATCCAGTTACAGGTTAGAGTTTGTGAAAATCAAAATCTAAGGTTTTGAAGGAGCATTAGCATCTAAAAACATATTACATGTGTGAATGCAATTAAAAAAAGGCTCCTTTCTTGGCAAATTTTAGAAAAACACCAGTGGCATGGTCAAAACAGAAAATATAGTGGATGCCATGCAATATAGCAACACAATGATGAGAATATTCCTGAAATTGTCAGTAAAATAGAGTCATAGTGTCATACAGCACGGGAACAGACCCTTCCATCCAACCAGTCCATGCTGAACATAATCCCAAACTAAACTAGTCCCACCTGCCTGCTCCTGGCCCATATTCCTCCAAACCTATCCTATTCAAATATCCATCCAAATGTCTTTTTAACGTTGTAATTACATCCGCATCCACCACTTCATCAGGAAGTTCATTCCACACGCGAACCACCCTCCGTATAAAAAATTTGCCTCTTATGTCTTTTCAAAAATCTCTCCTCTCACCTTAAAAATGTGCCCCTTAGTCTTGAAATTCCCCATCTTAGGCAAAAGATAACTACCATCAACTCTATCTATACTTCTCATTATTTCATAAACTTCTTTCAGGTCACCTCTCAACCTCCTACGCTCCAGTGAAAAAAGTTGCAGCCTATCCAGCCTTTCCTTGTAACTCAAACATTCCATACCCGGCAACATCCTGGTAAATTTCTTCTGAACCCTCTCTAGTGAAAGTCCATTTGTCTGCTCCAACTACCTTCCCTCACTATTGCTATCTGCTGCTGGAGGTCCCACAGAACTGCTCAGCTCCCTTGTTCGGTGCCTGGACCCCATCACCGTCGTCATCTATGGCTGGTGGTCCCATCATTATAAGGCTGAAGCATTTGCAACTATCTTCAGCCAGAAGTGCCAAGTGGATAATCCCACTGAGGACTGCAGCATCACAGATGCCAGTCTTCAGCCAATTCAATTCATTCAATGTGATATCAAGAAACAGTTGGAAGGCTGGACTGCAAAGCCTATGGACCCTGTTATTATTCCAGCAGTAGTACTAAAGACTTGTGTTCCAGAATCTGCCATACATCTAGCCTAGCTGTTCCAGTATTGCTACCACACTGGCATCTACTAAGCAATGTGGAAAATTGCCCAGATATGTCCAGTCCCCAAAAAAAACAGAACAAATCCAACCTGGCCGACCACCCATTGCCCATGGCAAGAGAAAATGAACAGCTGAATACTTTTTTAAATGTAGAAGAGAGAGATTTGGGAGTCCTTGCCCATGAATCATAAAAAGCTAGCATCCAAATTCAGCAGATAATAGGGAAGGCAAAAAGTATTTCAAAGAAAATGAAGTATAAAACTACAAAGCATTTGCTAAAACTACACAAGGCTCTAGTCAGACCACAACTGCAAACAGTTTTGGGTCCCTTATCTAAAGAAATACATATTGGCATTGGGGCAGTCTAGAGAAGGTTCACAAGACTGATGTCAAATGTGAAGAGACTTTCATGAGGAGACATTGAGTAGGTTGAGCTTGCACTCATTGAAATTTAAGCAAAACAGAGGCGACCTAATTGAAATATACAAAAGTTTTTTAAGAGGACTTGACAGGTGGGACAGTCTGGGACCAGAAGGCATAATCTCAGAGTAAGGGGTGGCACATTTAAGATAGAAATGAAGAAGAATTTCTTCTCTCAGTGAGTAGTGAATTTTAACTGCAGAGGGCTGTTAAAGCTGGATCATTAAGTATTTTTAGGGTGAGGGTTGGCCGATTTATAACTAGTTAAGGGTTACAGGCAAAAGAAAGGGAAGTAGATTTGAGAATGATCAGATCAGCCATAATGCCAATGAAGGGCAGAGCAGACTCGATGGACTGAATAAGCTGCTTCTGCTCATACATCTTACTGTCTTAATTGGTCTACTCTCGATGATCAGTAAAGTGAGGATGGGATCATTGATTATGCTGGTGCACGTGTTCAAGCTTCTTTATCTTCTGCCTGACAGCAGAGGTTGGAAGAGAGCATTACTAGGGTAGAAATGGTCTTTGATGATGTTGTCAGCCTTTCTGTGGCAGCAAGAAGTGTAAATGGAGTCCATGGATGGAAGGGTAGTTTCCATGATGGTCTGGGCTGTGCACACAACTTTCTGTAGCTTCTTACGGTCCTGGGCAGAGCAGTTGCCATACCAGGCTGTCATGCACCTGGATAGAATGACTTATATGGTGCATCAGTAAAAGCTAGTGAGTGTCCTTATGGGCATGCCGAATTTCCTCAGCCAAAAAAGAATCTTGATAGGAGTAGAGTGAGAGAAAGAAGTCTGAAGTTGAGTCAGAAGGTTAAGGAGAAAGGACATCATCACGAATCGTTAGTCATAAAAGTGTGTGATCCACACATATATTTAGTTAACATGTTTGATAGTGTAAAGATTAGGTTTGTACATGTAGGTAGATCGTGTTTCACCTTCAGATGTCCATGGTGAAAGGAGGATTTGGAAAGACTCAAATGAGTCTGATGTATTGGATTGTTGGAATCCAAGTAGAATACTAGTCGTTACTCCAATACAAGTACACCTGAAACTAGTTCAGGTCGAAGTCAGGGTCAGACAGATATGTCTGGTGAAGGTGAGAATTCAATTGATGGTCAAAAGCAACATCAGCCCTTGTTACAGAAAACATCTCTTTAGTCTCAGGCCAAGATGGGTCAATGCCTTGCACTAAGTTCTGAAAGTTTGAGTCAAGAAAGGAGGCATCCTCTTAGGAATAGGAACCAGTGGTGGCTATACTTATAAATAAAAGGAAAACATGAGATGTATACAAGTTGCATGGAATTTTTAACATTTTGCTCATTAATGAATATATTACACAAAGTACCTGCTTTTGACCATTTGTATACAAGTAAACATCAGAATAAACTAGTTGAATTTGGTGTTGACTCTCCATTTGCAGCACGTTGTAATATCTTTGCAGAAAAGATGAGACTAAAGCAAAAAGGAAGCAGTCAGGACAAGGAAACTGAAAATTGAAAAGTGATGTAGGGTAACAAAAGAGTCACAGATGTTGGTAGAAACAGACTGTACAGGTGAGAAAATACTGTGTCCTTTTTGTGGGATGCGTAGGAGATTAAGTCATTCCTCTTCAGACCTCTCCTTCAACATGGACTCGCCTAAACTAGAAAATTTCATTGACTTTGTAGCTAATTTCCATTTCTCTCTCACCTTTCTCAGTCCATTTCTGACTTTCCTTTTACCTTAAACTGTCCTGCTGTCAATCCTATCTTGGACCTTCCCTTTCTACTGGCTTCAAGTATGTTACATTTCTGTCTTTCTTCAGTTCTGATGAAAGTTCATTCACCTGAAATGCCAATTCAATTTTTTTCACAGATACTGTGAGACATGCTGAGCATTGACAGCATTTTTGTTTTTGTCTCTCTCTCTCCCTGAATTCCAAAAAGGGTGTCATCAGGGTTGCTAAGTCCATCTACAACTGAATGAAGTCAGATTGCCAGAAAAGGACATCTATTGAATCTCTGCCTGTATAACGTGAATAAGGAGGTTCTGAAGCACGTGGATGCATAACAGTACATTTATCAAAATTACAGACAAAGTAGCAAAAGCCCTTAACAGATCAGCTTACAATAGTAGGCACATTTTTCCGATGGTGTCATGAAGAAAACACCAACTTGCTGGATAATTCTGATATCAAAACTCAATACAATTACCAACAGAGACAACAAGGTGCAAGGCTGGATGAACACAGCAGGCCAAGCAGCA
>NC_063342.1:32800738-32836930 GCF_021869965.1 Rhincodon typus
TATATGGGGTCGAGTTCTATGTGTTTATTAATAGCATGCTTCGTGGAGTGCCAGGCTTCTAGGAATTCCCATGCCTGTCTCTGCTTAGCTTGTCCCAGGATTTTGGTGTTGTCCCAGTTGAATTGGTGGTTCTCCTTGTCCATGTGAATTGAGATGAGTGAGTATTAGTCGTGTCTTTTTGTAGCCAGTTGGTGTTCATGTACTCTTGTTATTAGTTTCCTTCCTGTTTGTCCGATGTAGTGTTTCTCACAGCCTCTGCAGGGGATCTTATAGATGACATTGTCCCTGCCCATGGCAGGGAGTGGGTCTTTAGTTCGGGTGAGCAGTTGTCGTAGGGTTGATGTAGGCTTGTGTGCCACTCTGATGCCGGCGGTCGTGGAAGTCTTGTGGTGAGTTCTGACGTGTTCCTGATGTAGGGTAGTGTGATGAGTGTGTCGGGTCTTGTAATATCTTCCTGATGTTGTTTGTGTAGGCATCTTCTGACCCAGTTTTTTGGATATCCATTATCCTTGAAAACCTGGAAGAGGTATTCTTCTTCCTCTTGGCGTAGTTCCGTGTTGCTGCAGTGTGTTGTTGCCCTTTTAAATAGTGTTCGCACGCAGCTTCATTTTTGTGTGTGCTGGGATGGTTACTATTGAAGTTCAATACCTGGTCTGTGTGTGTGTGGCTTTTCGGTGTACTTTCGTTTGCAGTTCCCCATTTGTCTTGCGCTCTACCATGACGTCCAGGAATGGGAACTGTTTGTTCTTCTTCTCCTCTCTGGTGAGTTTTGTTCCGGCAACAACACAGTTAAGCAACACAGAACTACACCAAGAGGAAGAAGAATACCTCTTCCAGGTTTTCAAGGATAATGGATATCCAAAAAACTGGGTCAGAAAATGCCTACACGATCAACATCAGGAAGATACTACACACCCCAACACACTCATCACACTACCCTACATCAGGAACACATCGGAACTAACCACAAGACTGTACGACCGCTGGGCATCAGGGTGGCACACAAGCCCACATCAACCCTATGACAACTGCTCACCCGAACTAAAGACCCACTCCCTGCCATGGGCAGGATCAATGTCGTCTACAAGATCCCCTGCAGAGACTCTGAGAAACACTACATTGGACAAACAGGAAGGAAACTAACAACAAGGGTACACGAACACCAACTGGCTACAAAAAGACACAACCAATACTCACTCATCTCAATCAACATGGATAAGGAGAACAACCAATTCGACTGGGACAACACCAAAATCCTGGGACAAGCTAAGCAGAGACAGGCACGGGAATTCCTAGAAGCATGGCACTCCACGAAGCATGCTATTAATAAACACATAGAACTCGACCCCATATACACTCCACTACGAAGGAAAACCGGAAGTGAGGCAATCCAGCTCAACGGACTCCAGAGTTTAAAAACCAGGCGGGAAAACACACTGACGCTTCATCGGAGGCTGCACTGAGGATGTTACCCAGCAGGGTAACGAAACGTCTGTGAAACAACAAACCAGCTCGGCGAGCCAACCAACCTCAATAGGGTGGAGAATGTTTTCTCCTTAATGGAATATCTAAAACAAGGAAGTTACAGTTTCAATATGAGGGATCTTCCATTTAAGACAGATGTAGAGGGGGATTTCCTCTCTCAAAAGGTTGTTACTTTTGGGATTCTCTTCGAAGGAGACCAGTGAAGGCTGGGTGATTTAATATATTTTAGGCTGAGTTACATATTTCTTCCTTCTACAAGGGAATTGAAGATTTTGCAGGAGTGGGAAAATAGAGTTAAGGACTCGGTAAATGAGTGAGCAGGTGGGGGAGGTGATGGAGTAATAGTACTGCTGCTGGACTAGTAATCCAGAGACCAAGGTAATTCTCTGGTTTGAAATGATGTGGAATTAAAGTTAAAAATAAGTCTGGAATCAAAAGTTTAACAATGACCAATGATTGTCATTAAATCACATATGGCTCACTAAAGTGTTTACGGAAGGAAACCTGCTGTCCTTACCTGGTCTGGTCTACATGTGATACCAGACACACGGTAATGTGGTTGATTCTTAACTGCCCTCTGAAATGGCTGAGCAGGTCATTCAATTGTATCACACTGCTAAAAAGCTCAACATTGAGATCTGGTTGGCAGACATGGTCTTTTACTGAGTGGCAGGCAGTGGTTAGTGGGGTACCACACTGGGATCGGTGCTTGGACCCCAACACTTCACAATATACATTAATGATTTCAATGAGGGAACTAAATTTTTCCAAGTTTGCAGACAATACAAAACTGTGAGGAGGATGCAGAGATGGTTCATGTGATTTAACAAAGTTGAATGAGTGCGCAAATGCAGATGAAGTATAAAATGCGAGGTTATCTACTTTGGAAGCAAAAGCAGGAAAGAAGATTATTAACTTAATGACGATAGATTGGATTAGTGTTGGTATCACAATTATTTACAATACACAATGACTTGGATGAGAATGTACTGCAGTGAAGTTTGCAGATGACACAAAAACAGGTGGAAACGCAAGTGATGAGAATGACACAAAGTCTGCACAGGGATAGAGACAGATTAAGTGAGTGGGCAAAAACTTAGCAGATCGAATATAATGTGAGGATATGCACTTTTGCATGGAATATTAGTTAAATTGAGAAAGACAGGAGAAAGCTACAGAACAGAGGGATTTGGGAGTCCTCAACCATGAATAACAAAAAAGTTACCTTCAAAGTTGAGCAAGTCATAGGAAGGCAAATGGAATGTGGGTCTTTATTTCAAAGAGAATGGAGTATAGAAGCAGGGAGATTATGTTAAAACTATATAAGACACTGGTCATACCACAATATTAGGCCCCTTATCTGAGGAAAGATATATTGGTATTGCAGAGGTGAGGCAAGGTGATAGTTGACATCAAGGCCCTATTTGACTAAGTGTGACATCAAGGAGCCCTGGAAAAGCTAGAGTTAATGGGAATCAGGAGAAAACCCTATGGCAATACGACTCATAACTAGTGAAAAAGTGGTTGTGGTTGTTGAAAGTCTATCATCGGGGATCCAGGACATCTCTTCAAGAGTTTCTAAGTAATGTCCTATATCCAATCATCTTCAATGCTTTATCAGTGAACTTCCTTCCATCATAAAGTCAGAAATGAGGATATTTGTAGTTGTTTGGGTTGATTATACCAGTCGCAACTCCTCTGACACTGAAACAGTCTATGTTCAAATGCAGCAAAATCTGCACAATATCCAGACTTGGGTTGACAAGTGGCAAGTAACATTCAAACTACACAAGCACCTGGTAATGACTGTCTCCAATAAAAGAGAATCTAACCTTCAACCCTTTTTATTAATTGCCTTTACTATCACTGAATCTCCCACTATCAACATCTTGAGGGTTACCATTGACCAGAGGCTGAACTGGACGAGCAACATAAATATTGTGATTACAACAGCGGGTCAGAAGTTTGGAATTGTGCAGTGAGTAAGTCAACTCCTGACTCCTCAAAGCTTTTCCATTATCTACAAGGCATAAATCAGGAGTGTGATGGAATATGTACCACTTGCCTGGATGAGTGCAGCTCCAACAATATTTATTACAAAGCAAGAGCTTAACAATATATATTATAAAACAGCCCACTTGATTGGCACAAGATCCACAAACATTCATTCCCTCCACCACCGACAAACAGAAGAAGCAGTGTGCGTTATCTACAAAGTGTATTATAGAAACTCACCAAGTTTCCTTAGTACTTTCTAATCCCTCACCATTTAGGAAGACAAAAGCAGCAGATATATGGGAAATACTATCACCTGCAAGTTCCTCTCCAAGCCACTCACCATACAAAGTTGAAAATATATTGCCGCTCCTTCACTGTCGTTGGATCAAAAGCAACTCCCTCCCTATCAGCATTCTGGGTGTACCTACACCAAATAACCTGCAGTGGTTCAAGGAGGCAGTTCACCACCACATTTCCAAGGGCAATTAGGGACAGACAACAAATCGTTGTCCTGCTAGCGAAGCCCATATCTACGGAATGCATAAAAATGTCCCAACTCCTGTTTTTATTTGATGTAATGATCATCACTCTACTAGCAGTCTCAGGAAATTAAATCCTTCTTATCAGTGAAGTTGATGGGGATTTCAAACAGAGCTTTTACGGCTACATAGGTAGCAATAATGCCACCATCCAATTATAGCAGTCCAGTCACGCCTTTATTATTTCTTTGCTGCATTCGTGATGAACTGAACAAATTTGGAACCATTCTGAACAGCACGTGTCTAATGCAGAAATAAACTACTGACTATAGACCGCAAGCGTCTTCCTAGGAACAGTCTCAGATTACCAGTCTATATGAAATCTTGTATCCCATTTGAACCAAGTTGAGAGCTGATGACCTCACAGATCATTAAGATCACCTATTTCCATTTCTCAATAACATTGCTCAACTTTGCCTATCTCAGCTCATCAGGTGTTTTACCCTTATTCGTGTATTTGTTTCCTCTAGATTCCACTATTCCAATGAACTTCTGCATGGTCTGCCATATTACACCTGTTGCAAACGTGAAGCCGTGTCCTAACTCATACCAAGTCTTGTTCTCCTGTCACGCCTGTGCTTACTGACCAATATTGGCTCCCTATCAAGCATAATCTTGATTTAAGAAAGTTCTCAATCTTGTTTCTAAATCGTTTCATGACTTTTTTTTCCCTATTTCTGTAATCTCCTTCAGCCTCGCAATACTCAGAGATATTTGCAATGTACTAATTCTGGCCTCTTCTACAATCCCAATGGGACCCAAGTTCTGGAATTTTCTCTCTTCACTATCTACCTCTCACTTTCCTCCGTTGACGCACTTTCACCAAGCATTTGGTCATGTTACCTAATTTATCCTTGTATCCTTTTCCCCTATTCATTCATGGGAAATGGACATCATAGGCTATTTCTGCCTATCTTGAATTGACCCCGAGAAACATCCTGGGATGTTTTATTATGTTAAAGTACTATATAAACATAAGTTGTTGAAAACTTAACATTTTAATATATTGTAATATAACAATTTCCTATGAAACTAACATTAGGTAACATTCCAAACATTTACAACTTACTTTATTATGATATTTCTGTATTTAAAAAGTGTAAATTACCAAAGTTGCTTCTAATAATCATTCAGTTCTGGTCCAATCCTCATTTATCTACAGAAAGCAGTCAAAGAGGAGATGAGAATTATGACACTGGACCCTGGCATGCTCTGAATTCTCTATGCTAAAGCCCACTTTACGTTCATTAGTTATTAAAAATGAGGATGATCAGAATGCCAAGATAAATTATCCTTTTTTTTAATATGACCATATAGGCATCAGTGTCTTGCTGATTACAGCTATCATTCAAGGAAGAGCTTTGAGCTTTGCAAAATAACTTTTATCCAGATAAACAAGCTGTAAGCATGAATCAGTTCGGTGAATAGTGATATAAATGTTATCAGGTTTGACATTATTAACAAACATCACAAATCTATGACTAAAT
Organism: Rhincodon typus; assembly: GCF_021869965.1. Lineage (NCBI taxonomy): Eukaryota > Metazoa > Chordata > Chondrichthyes > Orectolobiformes > Rhincodontidae > Rhincodon > Rhincodon typus. Next base: position 32,806,248 of record NC_063342.1, read on the forward strand.
CATATATTCATTGGAGTTGCTTTTAGGGTTAAAAGCAGGCAATATGTTGCCATTCTATTTTACAGATTAAAACAGTACACTGTTTTTAACAAAAATAGATTTGCATTTATAAATTACCTCTCACCATCACAGAATGTCCTATAGTGTTTTATAGTTGAGCGCTCTTGAAGTAAAATGTCACCTCTGTCCCAGAGGACTACATTAGAAACAGATGACTGGTGATTGTTTAACCTGATGGTTATCATTCCTCAGGTGAGGGGAGAGGTTGAGTTGAGTTCTTCATGTTAACCTCAGCCAGTGTGGGAATTGAACTCATTACTACTGGCATCAGTCTACAGCACAAACCAGCTAACCAGCTCCTTTTTTGTAGTGTACTCACTGTGGTAAGATAGGAAACGAGGGAAGAGATCGCAGGTCCTTTGGTGATGATCTTTTCGTCCTCACTGTCCAAGGGTATAGTGCCGGAAGAATGGAGAGAGGCAAACATCATTCCCTTGTTCAAAAAAGGGAATAGGGATAACCCCGGAAATTACAGGCCAGTTAGTCTTACGTCAGTGGTGGACAAATTATTGGAAAGGGTTCTGAGAGATAGGATTTATGATCACTTGGAAAGGCACAGTTTGATTCATGATAGTCAGCATGGATTTGTGAGGGGTAGATCATGCCTCACAAACCTTATTGAATTCTTTGAAGAGGTGACCAAACATGTGGATGAAGATAGAGCAGTGGATGTGGTATACATGGATTTAAGTAAGGCGTTTGATAAGGTTCGATGAAGATAGAGCAGTGGATGTAGTATACATGGATTTAAGTAAGGCGTTTGATAAGGTTCCCCATGGTAGGCTCATACAGAAAGTAAGGAGGCATGGGATAGGGGGAAATGTGGCAGATTGGATTCAGAATTGGCTGACCCTTAGAAGACAAAGGGTGGTAGTGGACAGAAAATATTCAACATGGTGCTCAGTTATGAGTGGTGTACCACAAGGTTCTCTTCTGGGTCCTCTTTTATTTGTGATTTTTGTAAATGATTTGGATGTAGGAGTGGAAGGGTGGATTAGTAAGTTCGCGGATGATATGAAGGTGGGTCGAGTTGTGGATACTGCGGAGGGCTGTTCTAGGTTGCAAAGGGACATTGATAGGATGCAGAGCTGGGCTGAGAAGTAGCAGATGGAGTTTAACCCTGAAAAGTGTGAGGAGATTCATTTTGGAAGGACAAACATGAAAGCAGAATAACGGGTTAACGGAAAGATTCTTGGCAGTGTGGAGGAGCTGAGGGATCTCGGGGTTCATGTCCACAGTTCCCTGAAAGCTGCCACCCAGGTGGATAGAGTTGTTAAGAAGGCGTATGATGTGTTAGCGTTCACTAATAGAGGGATTGAGCTCAAGAGCCATGAAGTTATGCTCCAGCTATACAAAAGCCTGGTTTGGCCACATCTGGAGTATTGTGTCCAGTTCTGGTCACCTCATTACAGGAAAGATGCGGAAGCGTTGGAAAAAGTGCAGAGGAGATTTACCAGGATGTTGCCTGGAATGGAGGGTAGGTCTTACGAGGAAAGGTTGAGAGAGCTAGGGCTTTTCTCTTTAGAATGACGAAGGATCAGAGGTGACTTGATAGAGGTATACAAAATGATCAGAGGTATAGATAGAGTGGACAACCAGAGACTTTTTCCTAGGGTGGAGGTAGCTATTACGAGGGGGCATAGTTTTAAAGTGAGTGGAGGTAGATATAGGGGAGACGTCAGAGGTAGGTTCTTTACTCGGAGAGCAGTTGGGGCATGGAATGCATTGCCGGAGAGGGTAGTGGAGTCGGCATTTAAGAGGCTATTAGATAGGCATATGGATGATAGTATAATGTAGGGTTGGAGGTTAGATAGGCCTTAGGATTAGGGTAAAAGTTCGGCACAACATCGTGGGCTGAAGGGCCTGTACTGTGCTGTACTCTTCTATGTTCTATGAAAGATGGCAGCCAATGTTATGTGATAAATATCAGAATGGGTGGTGCGGTGGTTCACAGCACCAGGGACCCATGTTCAATTCCAACCTTGGGGGACTGTCTGTTTGGAGTTTACACATTTTGCCAGCGTCTACTTGGGTTTCCTCCCACAGTCCAAAGATGTGCAGGCTAGGTGGATTGGCCATACTACATTGCCTATAGTGTCTAGGGATGTGTAGGTTAGGGAAATGCAGGGTTACAGGGATAGATAGGGTGGGGGTGTGAGTCTGGGTGGGATGCTCTCTGGACAGTCGCTGTGGACTTGTTGGGCCAAATGGCCTGTTTTCACACTGCAGAGATTCTATGGTCACCTTTGGAACAGTGAGATTTTTCACATCTACCCCTGACAGCAGATGGTGTCTTGCTTTAGTACTTAATCTAAAATGTGGAATTTCCAACAATGCAGCAGTCAAGTGTCAACCATTGATGTTTTATGTTGAAGTCCTGGATGGGACTTAAATCTGCAAACTTCTGATTTGAAAGACAGTGCTCCCGATTGAGGCTTGGATGACACGTGTTAAAAATTCCTTTCTTACAATTTTTATTATTTTTAAAAGGTCAGTTGTTTTAATAATGGACAAGGAATAATGATACATTGTTTTTATTGTAGTTGATTGTCAAACAATATTATACAAATAAAAAATACACAGATTTATTGATCCACTATTCTTGTCCACTATGGAGGCTTCCAGCGATCTATGGCTTCTGGTAACAAAACAAGAAAAAAAGCAGATTAGAAAATACAACAAATAACCATTGCTGATAATATATTTGTAACTAAAGATAGGGAGTACAGAGGGTTTGAAATTAATTTTGAGCACAAATGAGTGAAGCGAATCTACAGCTTCTACGTAACTTCTTTTTATTTTCAATTGGCTAACAATTCCACTTCCACTAAGCTCAACTTTTAATTCTTTATGCTGATCAACGTCAGTGATGTTAGCCCCATGGATTGAAGGACATTCTCATTACAAATGCTCAGTGTCAACATCAAGGATCCAGATACACAGTAAAGCTCCTTTTTGTCTATTCCAGCAACATGCCTTAATTTGATACCCCTACTGAATTACTATGTCATTTCAGTTTCCAACATTCTGTCAGTTTGAATGCAAGTTAGTAATAATTAATGCCAAATTAAAGAAAAGTTTGTTTTTTGAATCCAGATTTCAAAGTGAAAAGGACGTGTCCAACTCATTCCACTACGTAGCTCATGGTTGTTTACATAAATTACCACATTAGGAGTTCAGCAGTGCCATGAAGGTAAGTGCACAGCAGTGGAAAATCAGTGATGATCAACCTTTCCTGCACGTTTGCATGAAAAAATAACATAGAAAGGAAAGATGTGAGTGGGTCTTTTTCCCATTTATTAAATGGGATTTAAAAGAAGTAGTTAAATGAAAAGAATCAAATATATTCATAAATTGGATAAAAAGGATAATTGCGGCTGAGGATTCAGTGCCCAGCTCTTCCGCTTCAACTGAGCAGAGAAGGAGGCAGCAACAGGATAAATTGAGCCCTAGGATTGGGCAACACATCTGTTCCTCTAATCCTTTACCCCCATATTGTGCTGCAGGAGTTTAAATAATCTTTCTTGATAAAATGCTATTTTCATGCAAATTCTTTAATCTGGAATATTGTATGAGCTGTTCACAGTTCAGTTAGCTAATACTGGAGAACTGAACTAAATGGAATGATTGCTTTGCTCTGCATTTTGAATCTTACCAAAAGTTTGACATTGGCATCGCTGTGGATTTTTAATTTTAACTCTGCCCCTTTGTTTTCATTGTGACCTTTCCATTCTTGGCCCTTATATTGCTTCAACCAATTTAAAGTAAACCTCAGGAGTGTAAGACTTTTATTTTTAATCACTCATGGGACGTGGGAGCCAATGGCTGGCCAACATTTATTGTCCTTCCCTAGTTGCTCTTGAGAGTTGCTGGTGAGTTGCATTCTTGAACTGCTGTAGTCCATGTGCTGTGGGCAGACTCACAATGCCCTTAGAGAGAGAATTTCACAATGTTGACCCAGTGACATTGAAGGAATGGTGATATATTTCCAAGTCAGGATGGTGAGTGGCTCATTAGGGAACTTGCTTGTTAGGGAACTAGGTGGTGTTTCCATGTATTTGCTGCCTTTATCCTCATATATAGAAGTGTTTGTGGATTTGGAAGGTACTGTCTAAGGATCTATGAATTTCTGCAGTGCATCTTGTAGGAGTACACATTTTTCCTACTGAGTGTTGGTTGTGGAGGGTGTAGATGCTTACAGATGCGATGTCAATAAAGTGGGCTGCTTTGTCCTGGATGGTGTTTGGCTTCTTGAGTGTTGTTGAAACTGCATCCATTCACGTAAGTGAGGAGTATCCCATCACCTTCCCGACTTGTGCCTTGTAGGTGGTGCATAGGATTTGGGAAATCAGGAGGTGAGTTATTCGCTGCAGAATTGGGGAGGTGATGGCCTTGTGGTATTATCACTGGACTGTTAATTCGGAGACCCAGATAATGTTCTGGGGACCCAGGTTTGAATCCTGCCACAGCAGATGATGGAATTTGAATTCAATAAATATCTGGAATTAAGAGTCTAATGATAACTGTGAATCCAATGTCAATTGTTGGAAAAACCCTTCTGGTTCACTATTGTCCTTCAGAGAAGGGAACTGCCATCCTTACCTGGTCTGGCCTACATGTGACTCCAGACCCACAGCAATGTGGTTGACTGTTAACTTCCTTCTGGGCAATTAGGGTCAGGCAATAAATTCTGCCTAGCCAGTGATGCCCTCATCCCATGAATGAATCAAAAAAAATTTCCTAGCCTCTGACTTCCTCTTGTAGCCACTGTGTTTATGTGGCTGGTCCAATTAAGTTTTTGGTCAATGGTAATCCCCAGGGATATTGATAGTGGGGAATTCAGTGATGGTAACACCACTGAATGCCAAGGGACAGTGGTTAGATTGTCTCTTACTGGAGATAGTCATTGCCTGGTGTTTGCGTCAGATTATTGATGAAACAGCTGAAGATGGTTGAGCATTGGACACTAGCCTGAGGAACCCCTGGAGAGATATCCTGGACCTGAGATGACTGACCCCAAACAACCACAACCGTTTTCCAGTTTTGCACCAGTTTTGACTCCAGACAGCAGAGAGTTTGCCCCATGATACCCATTGATTTCAGTTTGTTAGGATTCCTTGATGCCACACTTGGCTGAATGTAGCCTTGATGTCAAGGGCTGTCACTCTCACCTCACATCTGGAATTCAGGACTTTTGTCCATGTTTGAACTAAGGCTGTAATGAGGTCAGGAGCTGAGTGATTTTTATGGAACCCAAACTGGACATCACTGAGCAGGTGCTGCTTGATAGCACTGTTGATGACACCTTCCATCACTTTACTGACGATTGAGAGTAGACTGATGAAGCAGCAATTGGCCAGGTTAGATTTGTCCTGCTTTTTGTAGATGAGAGAGAACTGCAATTTTTTACTTTCTTGGGTAGATGCCAATGTTGTAACTATACTGGCTTCATAGTGGAAGATGGAAAGGATGTATCATTGAATTTTGCCTGTTAGTAGTGATAAATTTGGCAAGTGGACTAAAATATACAATAAACAATGGTCCCATACTGGATGGCTGTAGACAAAGTTGGCAAATGGAGTACAATATGGGAAAATGAGGTTGTCCACTTTAGCAGGAAGAATAGAAACAAACAGATCTTTATTTAATTAGAGAGAGTCTGTACAATGTTACTCAACAGAGTGATCTGGGTATCCTTGTTCATAAAACAAAAATGTTAGCATGTAAATACAACAATTAGGAACAAAAATAGAATGATGACCCTCAATAGGGTCATTGAGTTATATTAATCTTGGAATCACTTTCCCAAAGAGGAAGGAAGGATGGATCATTGTATATATTCAAGACTGAGTTCAAAGATTTTTGATCTCCAAGGGTGTCACTAAGCAGCAAATTGGAGTCAAGACTACAATCAGATCAGTCATAATTTTATTGCATGATAAAGCAGGTTTTGAATGTTGAATGGTTTACTTTTGCTTCTATATTATTTTGACACAAACATAAAATAAATTGAGTGAAGGACCTAGTAATGAAGTGCAAGTAATTTCCCCTAAATGCCATGCAAGCATACAGTTGGTATCTATTGCTAAGGAGGATAATATTTCAACCAGCATTCTAAGTTTCTATGTTTGCCTGATACAGGTACACAAACCCATCAGTAGAGTTCTTGCCAATCACACAAATGGCGTGAAATAAGTATTTTGTGTATATCTGGTAGTCATTCACATCAATGGACATTATCATCATCAATCCACCAAAGAGCTACTAGATATCATAAAAAGCACAAAAACATTTCAGACACGTCAAGCTACCCTTCATAGTGATGGCAGTGCGTCCAAGTACCAACTGAAGTGCTGATATGGCCATACTGGATGCCGAAAGCAATTAAAAGTTAATCAGGCAACTAGATTCCCTATGGTGCAGAAAAAGGCCAATTCAGCCCATCAAGGCTGCACCAACCCTCGAAAGAGCATCACTCTCAGACCCAGTCCCCCACCCCATCCCTGTAACCCCACATTTACCATGGCTAATCTGCCTAGCCTGTACATCCCTGGGCCCTGCAGGGCAATTTAGCATGGCCAATCCACCTAGCCTGCACATCTTTGGACTGTAGGAGGAAACTGGAACACCCAGTGGAAACCCATACAGACACTGGGAGAACATGCAAACTCCTCACAGACAGTCAGCCAAGGTTGGAATTGAACCCAGGTAGCAGTGTTAACCACTGCGCCACATGCTGCCCTTCATAACTACCTGACTAATGTTGAGGTTCTAGTCCTGCAGGGGCAAAGGTACTTCCTTGGATAACTGCCAGCCAGTTAGAAGTCAGCAATTGTTCAGTACCAGCAAAATCACTGGGAGTGGTTCCCATTATTGCTTCTTAGCGGGCTGTGCAAAACAAGTAGCCATGGGACAAAAGGTTAAGTGTGGCACCTCACCAGGGCAAGTCAGATAAACAACATGAAGGGGCAAGGGTTAGGAGATTAGTTGGCTTAAAAAGCAGAGTGTGGTCTTCCTGCAGAGGTGGATCTTGTCATTGGTCACAGAGGCCTGAACAAAAGGGACTCTTTTTCCCACCCAACCCTGTCAGGAAGGCAACAGGCTCTCCATTACATGTCTTTCCACCCCAATATATGGGCCCAGCCTGCTCCTGAGTCATTAAGTTCTACCCATTCTACAGTAAAGGAAATTACAGGATTATCCTTTACTTATAAATTACAAACAATGTTCTCCTAGATTGTCACTTACTTTTGAGGGCATTTTGCCTTTTGGCTACCACTAACAGTATTTCCTCTCTAGCAGCAGGAAACTGTTTCAATAAATTATTAAATTTGTCTGCTGACAACGAATATAGTTTGCAGAGAGTTAATGCTCGCACAGATGCTTTCCGGTAACCTTTAGTGAGAAGACAGATTTCTGAAAATAAATAAGAATTCTAGTAAATAACATCAGCTTTGCTGTTTTTATCAGTAATCCTACTGATACAGTACAATTTTGCAGTTTGGTTGAAAAATGGTATGGATTTACTGGCTAAAACGTTACAGATCCAAATTTTTCTATAGTGAAGGAAAAGCTTTTGCCTTTTGCTTCATGTACCTTTGTTCAGAGCCTTTCACAAGCTTGACAATGGAGTTTCCTGTTATTGTACTACTATGTGACATTTTTGAATAGTGGTTCTGTTCTTGAAGTACTAATCCAAAGGCCTGATATGATGATCAAGAGATATGAATTCATAATCCCATCACTGGGGAATTCAAAATCAGATAATCAAATAAATTTGAAATAATAAGTTGGTGTTATTAATGGTTCAAGCAAAACAACTAGATTGTTTAAGAAATCTACCTGGTTCAATGATGTCTCTAAGAGAAGAAAATTTACTGTACTTATCAAGCTTCTGTGACTCCAGACCCATAGCAATGTTCTGTCCTTTAAAATTGTCCAGCAATTTGCATAGTTGTATCAAGTCACCACCAAATAAATCTAGTATAAATAAATATACCTTGCACTGGATATATAAATGGCACAGCCTTTCCCATCAAACCCATATTCTTCAGTATCAGCTGCGCACATGTACCAAAATTGGAAAACTTGTCCCACAGACTACACAAACAACAGTCCAACATTGTCTGAAAGGTGTGATTTTGTGAGTATGTTGATGTCCTAGCCTTTCCATCACCATCCCAAGATTTATATTTGCCCCACTAGCTGAATCTACCAGTTATTGCAAGCAAAGTGATAGTCAATGAGAAGAGAATGCCATTGGAGTCCTCAAAGTTGGTTCCAGATCCTATGAAGTCTCATGACATCAAATCAAATGTAGGCTAGGAAGCCTCCTATTGATGAACACCTAATGCTCTCTCTGAACTGACCAATAAGTATACTGCCATGTTGAACACTTCTTGGAAGAAGCACTAATGGTAACATTTTAAATAGGATTCTTCAAAGTCCATCACCAAGCATTACTCAATAACACCATAACTAATGCAGTACGTTAAATGCTGAAGGCCATATCTACCTAAGCGGGACTGACAGGTGATGACAGCTAACAAGAGGGAAAAATTGACCTTGTTCTAATCAACACATCCCGCTTCTACGGACTGTCTAAAGTACACAAGCCAGGGGTCCCCTCAGACCCATTATCTCACTACGAGGCACGCCAACATGTAGACCAGCCAAAGAACTACAACGGAACCTGAAATACTTAGTTAACGACACTACCCACTCCAACCATTCTCCCAAGAATTCCTTACATCATCAAGGACACCAGAACAGAAGAGGATGAGATAATGATATCCATCGATATAACAGCACTATTTACATCCGTAAACATCAACGTAGCCAAAGAGACAATTGCTACTCTGCCGGATGAATCAAAAAGGCAGGCACCCCACGACACCAACAGCATCAACAAGGACAGCACCCTGAAACTGCTGGATCTGTGCCTCACAACTCACTTCACCTTCAATGACCATATATTCAAACAAATCAACAGAACACCAGTGGGATCCCCAATATCATGACTGATTGCAGAAGAGGTAATGCAACGGTTAGAATGGACAGCGCTCCCCATTATACAATCCAATCTCTGAGTCCGCTATGACACCTTCGTGATTTATCAAACACACAAGACTAGAAGAAACTCATTGACACTTAAACAACATCCTCACTGGGATAAAATTCACAAAAAGAGAACAATAACCGACTACTACCTTTCCTAGACATAATGGTAGAACGTAAGAACAATGGGGATTTCCAGGCTAGTGTATACAGAAAGACAACACATATGCGGACCAGATACTTAATTACACCAGCAACCATCCCAACACCCATAAATGGAGCTGCATCAGGACATTATTCAAATGACCCACAACACACTGCAGCAACCTGGAATAGCGCAAAGCAGAACAGGAATACTTATACAGAGTTTTTAAAAGGAATGGAGACCCAAAAACCACAATCTGCCATTATCTCCACGATAGACCACAACAAGAAGACACAACACAGCCAGACACACTAGTCGCCCTACTGTACATCAAAGACATGTCAGAGATGATCACAAGATTACTCAGGCCCCTTGGTATCAGGGTAGCCCACAAACCAACAACCACCCTGCAACAGCTACTGACAAACGTAAAGGATCCCATCCCCACAACCAATAAAACTAATGTAATATACAAACTACCTTGCAAGGACTGTGAGAAACATTACATAGGCCAAACTGGAAGAAAATGGACAAGAAGGATACATGAACACCGACTAGCTATCAAGAGACACCACCAATTCTCACTCGTCTCAATACACACAGACAAAGAAGGACACGAATTTGACTGGGACAACTCCATAATAGCACAAGCCAAACAGAAACATGCCAGGGAATTCCTGGAGGCCTGGCAGTCCAACCAGAACTCCATCAACAGACACATTGAACTGGACCCAATATACAAACCACTGAAAAAACAGAACTGGAAGTGATGCCAACCACCCCAGCAAACCGAGGCATATAAATAACAGGGACGGAACACCAATGCTTCACTGGAGACACACTGATGATGTTACCTAGCAGGGCGATGAAACATCTGCAATCAAATACACTGGCTCGGCGAGCAAGTCTAAAACCTAATCAATATACTTGTGGCAGACAAGCTGGACAGAATTTTACCTTTGTTGAGACTAAGTGTGGGAGCAGGCCTACAAGCAAAAAGCAGTTCTACTTGGGGTTAGGTGAGGTTTTCTCACGCAATTATGTTCTTCACAGCATACTGCATATTCATGCATCAGTAAGATGCCAAGATTTACTGGCAGGTGAGGAGGAAGTTCCTTGCATCGTATATAAAATGTATCCAGACAGCATTTCACTTTTTGGAACCCAGGAGCTGTGGCTTAAGAAAACTTAGCTCTAGTGGTGTGCAGTAGGGTTCAGTGTGGGGGATCAATTTCTTTACAATTCATGTAAATGACTCTTTGAAGAGGCCTACACATGGATGGTTAGTTTTTTTTCTTCGATAAAATTATACATTTAAAAGAGAGATTTACTTTTAACAATGCTAAAGAGTTTTTTCAAATTTTGCAGAAAAATATTTTTAAATTGAGTTGTGCTTAGAGTTTTTGGAGAGGCCTGCATGTGGATGGCTCTGAAGTGAGTTTTTTTTATCAGAAGGTTGAAAACCGTCTGCTGGACCACATGAGCAGGAGTCTGTTTTTGTAATTCAATTGTTCAGCTAAGCGGTTGATTTTATTTAAGATTTGTACGATGGATTTTTACATTTTTTTTATGCTTAATATTAACTCTTCAATTAAAGAAAGGTAGTTTATTTTGTATATAAGGTGCTGTCTCAAACAGGTGCTCAGTTTTGGGTACTGTTGAAAAACATAGTCTCCAAGAAGAAAATAGAAGAGACATGTCAGAATGAATCTTATGTTAAGCAGGGTTTGACAAAATTTTTAAAAAACAGCGTGAATCTAGGTTAGTATGTTGCTTTCCTGGTGCCAGGATTAAGGACGTCTCAAAATGTTTGAAGCATATTGTTAAAGGAGAGAGTGAGAAACCAGACATTATAGACATAGTTAGGGAAAAACTTAAGGCTTTACAGAGTGAATATAACAGGTTGGGAAGAAGATTTTAAAAAAAAACCTCAAAAGTAGTAATCTCTGGTACCAAGATCAAATATGGGTAAGAATAAAAGGACAATGAAGATAAATCAATGGCTGAAGAGGTGATGTAATGTTCAAGGATTTGGGTACTTGGATCATTGGGATCTCTTCAGGGGCAGAAAAGGCCTGTTCAAAAAGGATGGGTGTCACCTTTACTGGAAAGGGACCAATATCCTAGCGGGAAGATTTACTAATTCTATTAAGGGAGACTGTAAACTATTAGAGAGAGAGGGTGGAGGGATTCTAAGTAGCAGAGTAAATGTGAAGATAGATGAGGATGGTTTTAAATCGGAAAAGAATTGTTCTTTTCCGATTTAAAACCATCCTCATCTATCTTCGTATTTACTCTGCTACTTAGAATCCCTCCACTCTCTCAGTCTCCCTTAATAGAATTAGTAAATCTTCCCGCTACGATATTGTTCCCTTTCCAGTAAAGGTGAAACCCATCCTTTTTGAACAGGCCTTTTCTGCCCCTGAAGAGATCCCAATAATCCAAGTACCTGAATCCTTGAACATTACACCACCTCTTTAATTAGAAATGATAGACAATGGAAAGCCAGAGAACAAAGTAACTGTGAAGAATAATTTATTTCAATGCAAGGGGTCGTACAGGTAAGGCTGATGAACTCAGGACATGTTTGGTTTGGGATGTTATAGTTATTACAGAAACTTGGCTCAGGGATGGACAGGACTGGCAGCTCAATGTTCCAGGTTTCAGATGCTATAGGAAGGATAGAAAAAGAGGCAAAAGAGGAGGGGGAGTGACATTTTTGATTAAGGAAAACATTACTGCTGTAACTAGGGAAGATATTTCTGAAAAATCATCCAGTGAAAATATATAGGTTGAAATTAGAAATATAAAAGGAATGATCACCTTGATTGGATTGTACTACAGACCTCCCAATAGTCAGAGGGAAATTGCGGAACAAATATGTAAAAAAGATCTCAGATATATGTAACAATAATAAGGTTGTAATAGTAGGGGATTTTAATTTTACAGACATTGACTGGGACTACCACAGTGTTAAGCGTTTTGATGGTGAAGAATTTCTTAAATGTGTTCAAGAAAAATTTTCTTTACCAATATGTAGATGTTCCTACTAGAGAAGGAACAAAACTTGACTTTCACTTGGGTAATAAGACAGGCCAAGAGCTGAAGTGATAGTAGGGAACACTTTGGGTCTAGTGATCATCATCCTACCTGTTTTAAAATAGTTATGGAAAAGGATAAGTCTTCCATAAAAATTAAAGTTTTTAATTAGAGTAAGGAAAATTTTAATGGTATGAGACAAGGACTTTCAAAAATTGATTGGAGTAGACTGTTCACAGGTAAAGGAACATCTGATATGTGGGGGGCTTTCAAAAGTGTGATAACAAGAGTTCAGAATCATTATGTTCCCGTTAGAGTGAAAGATAAGGCTGGTAGGATTAGAGAACAATGGATGAATAAAGATAGAAGCTCTAGTCAAGAATAAGAAAGAATCAATCCACTGCTTTTTGTTATTTACATAAATGATTTGGATGTGAACACAGGAGGTATCGTTAGTAAGTTTGCAGATGACACCAAAAATGGAGGTGTAGTGGACAGTGAAGAAGGTTACATCAGAGTACAATGGGATCTTGATCAGATGGGCCAATGGGTGAAGGAGTGGCAGATGGAGTTTAATTTAGATAAATGTGAGGTGCTGCATTTTGAAAAGGCAAATCAGGGCAGGATTTATACACTTGATGGTAAGGTCCTGGGGTGTGTTGCTGAACAAAGAGACCTTGGAATACAGGTTCATAATTCCTTGAAAGTAGAGTTGCAGGTAGCTAGGATAGTGGAGAAAGCGTTTGGTACGCTTGCATTTATTGGTCAGTGCACTGAGTATAGGAGTTGGGAGGTCATGTGGCTGCACAGGACATCAGTTAGGTCATTATTGCTATAGGAAGGATGTTGTGAAACTTGAAAGGGTTCAGAAAAGATTTACAAAGATGTTGCCAGAGTTGGAGGGTTTGATCTATGGATAGAGGCTGAAAAGGGTGGGGCTATTTTCCCTGGAGCATTGGAGGCTGAGGGGTGACCTGATAGAGGTTTCTAAAATCATGAGGCGTATGGATAGGGTAAATAGACAAGGTCTTTTCCCTTGGTGGCGGAGTCCAAAACTAGAGGGCATAGGTTTAAGGTGAGAGGGGAAAGATTTAAAAGGGCAGAGGGTGGTGCATGTATGGAATGAACTGCCAGAGAAAATGGTGGAGGCTAGTACAATTACAACATTTAAATGGCATCTGGATGGGTATATGGATAGAATATGGGCCAAATGCTGGCAAATGGGATTAGATTTATTTAGGAAATCTGGTTGGCATGGACAAGTTGGACTGAATGGTCTGTTTCCGTGCTGAACATCTCTATGACTCTAGATATAAACAACTGAGTTCAAATGAATCTCTTGAACAGTAAAAAGAGTGTAGGGGCATTCTTAAGAGGGAGATCAGGAAGGCAAAGAGAGGATATGAGTTAGCCTTGGCAAATAAGGTTGAGGATAATCCAAAAAGCTTCTGCAAGTACATTGAGAGCAACTAGAGAGAGAAGGGTCCCTTAAAGATCAATGAGATCATCTTTATGTTGAACTTCAGGGGATGCTAGTGATATTAAATGAATATTTAGCGTCAGTTTTCACTACAGAGAAAGAAATGGTGGCTAGAGAACTCAGGGAAATAAATATTGATGTTTTAAAACAGTTCACATTACAGAAGAGGAAGTGCTGGAAGTCTTAGAAAATATAAAGGTGGATAAATTTCCGGGATCTGATCTAATGTATCTCAGGATTTTGTGGGAAGTTAGGGAGGGAATTGTAGGGGCCCTTGCAGAAATGTTTGTATCATCTATTAATATAGGTGAGGTACTGAATGACTGGAGAATGGCTAATGTTGTGTCTTTGCTTAAGAAGGAATGTAAGAAGAATTCTGGGAACTATAGACCTGTGAGTCTGACTTCGGTGGTGGATAAGTTGTTGGAAGTGATTCTGAAATATAGGATTTATATACATTTGGAGAGGAAAAGAAGGATTAGTGATAGTCAGCATGGTTTTATGTGGGAAATTGTATCTCACAAACTCGATTGAGTTTTTTGATGAAGTAACCAAAATGACTAATGAGGGCAGAACAGTAGACTTTGTTTACTTGGACTTTAGTAAACACTTTGACAAGGTTCTGTCTGGCAGACTAATTAGGAAAGTTAGATCACATGTGATGTAATTGGATACAAAATTGGCTTAATGGCAGCAGACAGAAAGTGATGGTGGAGGGTTGTTTTTCGGTCTGGAAGTCTGTTCCACAGGGATCGGTGCTGAGTCCACTTTTGTTTGTCATTAATAAAAATGATTAAGATGTGAATATAGAAAGCATGGTTAGTAAGGTTGCAGATGACACCAAGATTGATAATACAGTGGACAGTGAAGAAGGATATCTAAGATTACAAAGAGGTCTTGATCTATGGACTGAAGAGTGGCAGATGGAATTTAATTTGGATAAATGCGAGGCATTGCATTTTGGTAAAACAATGGCAAGACTTATACAATTAAAAGTAGGGCCTAGGGTAATGTTGTAGAACAGAAAGACCGAGGGGTTCAGGTACATAATTTTTTGAAGTTTGCATCACATATGGTTAAGAAGGCATTTAGACAGCTTGCCTTCATTGCTCAGACCTCTGAGTATAGAATTGGGACATTATGTTAAGGTTGTACAGGCTGTTGGTGAGGCCTCTTCTGGAGTAGTGTGTCCCAATCTGGTCTCCGTTATAGGAAGGATATTATTAAGCTAGAGAGGGTTCAGAAAAGATTTGCCAGGATGTTGCCGGGAATGGAGAGTTTGAGATATAAGGAGAAGCTAGACAGGCTGGGACTTTTTTCACTGAAGGTTGAGAGGTGACCTTGTAGAGGTTTATAAAATAATGAAGGGTATAGATAAGGTGAATGGCAAATGTCTTTTCCCTATGGTAGAGGATTTCAAAATTAGGGGACATATTTTTAAGGTTAGAGGAGACAGATTTTAAAAAGATATGAGGGGAAATTTTTTTACACAGAGAGTGGTTCATATGGGAAATGAACTTCCAGAGGAAGTGATGGATGTGGGTACAGTGACAACGTTTAAAAGATATTTAGATAAGTACATTAATGAGAAATATTTGGAGGCATATGGGCCAAACACAGTCAAGTGGGACTAGTTTATTTTGAGATTATGGTCAGCATGGACTGGTTGGACCGAAGGGTCTATTTTCGTGCCGTATGATTCTATGACTCTATGACTTGAATGAAGGGACTAGATTGTTTGCTTGACAGGGTGGATGTGGGAGAATCTAGAACGAGAGATCACCTTTTTAAAACAAGTGGTCGCTCATCTGAAATAGGAATCATGAAATATTATTCCTCATAGAGGGTCATCGGTCTTTGGAACTCTGTTTCTTAAGGAGGTGGAAATTGAGTATTTGAATATTTTTAAGGCAGAATTGGATAGATTCTTGATAAGCAAAGAATTGAAATGATATTGACTTAGGAGGGAATGTGGAGTAGTCAAATCAGTCGTGATCTTATTGAATAGCGAAGTGGACTATTTCTACATCTTTTTCATTATTGTTTGTAGGCCCCTGTTGAGTCCAGTATGGATAACAAACCTTTGGACTCAACCATTAATGAGCTGATGGAGATGCATAGCCAAGCAAGAGAACATTTGGTAGACCTCTCAGTGATCATGCCTAGTCTGTAATGAAGAGCAGAGGAGTCTGCCTAAGTTCTGGCTGATGTTGTGGTTCTGACATGCAAGTGCATGGCTGTGTTATGACTGGCTTCCATGGAGAGACAGGTCCAGCATAACAATAGTTGTCTGATGGATATGTATGGGGACCTTCACTCCATTGCTCAAGCCATGGATGCATTCCTTCACAGGCAGGCGAGTTGAGACCTTGACCTCTCTCTATCCAGGTGCCCCGTCTGCTCAAGAGGTGAGAAGGTGCTATTATGCACCAACAGCGAGGAGGAGTACCAGTCATGCACCCTGGGAATTTCATTTCAGGAGACACCAGAAATGCTCTTCTGCACCACCTCTCCTCTGTCAGGAACCCAGAAGCCTCTATCAGGTTAGGCTGAGGAGGTTCCACTTGTACCTTTGCAAGAAACCACCAGTGGACTGAAGTGCTCTTGGTGCCAGACAATCAGGTTACATCCACCAAAATAATCTGAAGCAAGGTGGCGAAACAGTAAGCAGGCTTCCTCAAACTCAGTTGTGACTGCTGAGCTGGCACCAATATGTAATGTTAGGAAAAAAAAGATTAAAGAACATTTTGGTGGATTGGCCAAGCTAAAATGCCTGTAGTGTTCAGGGATGTGTGGATTAGGGGGATGGGTCTGGGTGGGATGCTCTGAGTGTCGGTGTGGACTTGTTGAGTCAAAGGGTCTGTTTTCACACGGTAGGGATTCTATTTTTTTTAACATTTAAATCACTTTAGGTTCACTGGTATCAACCTTCTGTTCAATATTACAGGTGACACAAATATAGCACCTTGTACAATGGTCCTGTGGTCTCATTCAATCTTTTAAGGCTTCAGTTGATTTATTTTCCTTGTAGACTACTTTGAGGGGCGATGATCACTCTAGACACTCACATGCACATCATGTGCACCACTGCAAATGGCACTGAAGCTCTCATTAACTGCTATTCTCTGGGAGAACAATAATCTCTGGAAAGTGGAAACTTAAACTGAATCATTGAATTGTGGGAGTCATGCAGCATAGTTTAGTCTCACATTTTCAGTGATAGATCAATGCCCTTTGCAAATGATTGTTTGAACCACGTAAGTGTAAACCCTATTTAATTCTGCATAACTTCATACTGATACTCTATCCTGAAAATATTACAGGAGCTTATAGTGCAAAATGAACAAATTAACATACAATTTGTACCAAACCAAGTAGCTCAATGTGTTGAAGTTATAAACTAAGCATTCATTTGAGCACAAGAATGCTTCTGAGCCATAACAAGTATCCACATATGTTAACAGAAAGTAATTTGCCATCAAATGTTGCCACTGTCAGGTTCTCTTGGGCTTGTCTGCTTCACCTCACTACTGCCCTGGCCTCCTCAGTATCTTCATCAACAGTGTTGGTTTCCTTAGCATCTCCATCAGGCTCCCCTTCTTCCTTGCCTGAATAGACAGATGGATGATCCATCTCCCTCCCTTTTAAGTTCTTACCCTGTTAGAGTAAGGTTGCAGCAAACAATCACTATTGTGGAGACCCCGTCTGAAATGTACAAGAATAGTCCTCCTGAGTGGTCCAGGCAATGTAAATGCATCTTCAGAAGTCTAATTGTCTACTCAGCGATGGCCCTAGTGGATGCACAGGCAGCATTGTAGCCCTGTTTGGCATCAGTTTAAAGGATTTCACACTGGGATCATAAGCCATGTCTTATGGATATAACTTAGTGTTGTGGAGGTAAAACATTTGAGGAATGCAGGAGTTGTGTAGAATGAAAGCATTGTGACAGCTGTGGATAACAGGTGCACACCTGCAGGAATTATTGGCTGTCGTCAAAAACTGGGCATTAAGAGAGTGAAATTCCTTTCTGTTCAGGAATCTCACTGGATGATGTCACGGAGTTTTGCAATAACTGCTCATACCTGACGGAAGCCAGTGATGGCTGCATTTCTGATGGTTCAGACATCTCGGCTGCCTGGGTCACGAAGAACTAGACAAACTGTATTGTTTCCTGTAAATCCTAACTGCCAATTGAACCTGCATGTTCACCTTAAGAGAATCCTGAATCAGGACTCCTAACTCCCTTTCTACTTCAGATTTCTGAAGACTTTCCTCATTTAGAAAATAGTCTATGCCTCTGCTCTTCCAACCAAAGTGCATAACTTCACACTTTCCCACATTGTATTCCATCCGCCACTTTTTTGCCCACTCTCTTAGGCTGTCTAAGTTCTTCTGCCTTTGTGCCTCCTCAACACTACCTGTCCCCCCACCTATCTTGGAGTTGTGTGCAAATTTAGCAACAAAGTCCTCAGTTCTTTTGTACAGATCATTAATGTATAACATGAACAGTTGTGGTCCCAACATTGACCTCTGTGGAACTCCACTGCGCACTGGCTGCCATTCTGAAAAAAATGACCCATTTATCCGCACTCTGTGCCTTCTGCCAGTCATCCAATGCCAGCTCCTTGCCCCTAATACAATGAGTTCGTATTTTATTTAACAGCCTCCTGTGCAGCACTTTGTCAAAGGCCTTCTGGAAATCCAAATATATTACATCCACTGGCTTTCCTTTGTCTAACTTGCCTATTAAATAATTCTGACAGATTTGTCAGGCATGACCTCCCCAAGATGAAACCATGCTGACTCAGCCCTATTTTACCATGCAATTCCAAGTACTCTGCAATCTCATCCTTAATAATGGAGTCTAAAATCTTCCCAACAACCAAGGCCAGGCCTAGCAGCCTATAATTTTCTGTCTTCTGCTCCCTCCCTTCTTAAACAAGGGTGTTACATTAGCCATTTTACAGACCTCTGGGACCCTTCCTGATTCCAGTGATTTGTGGAAGATCACCATCAATGCCTCCACAATCTCCTCAGCTATCTTCTTCAGAACCCTAGGGTGTAGTCCATCTGGTCCAGGTGATTTATCCACCTTCAGACCTTTCAGCTTCTCTAGCACCTTCTCCTTACTGATGGACACTACACTCATCTCTGCCCCCTATGCTACGAGTGTCTTCTGCCATGATGCAAATTACCTATTCAGTTCCTCCACCATTTATTTGTAGCCCATTACTACTTCTGCAGTCTTCTTTTCCAGTGGTCCAATGTCCACTCTTGCCTCTCTCTTACCTTTTATATATCTAAAAAAAATCTTGTAATTGCCTTTTATATTACAAGCTGGATTACCCTCAGATTTTATCTTCTCCAACCTCATTGCCTTTTTAGTTGTTCTCTGCTAGTTTTTAAAGGGTTTTTAATTCTCTGGCTTCCCACTAATCTTCATCACATTGTATATATTTTTTTCCCTTTTATGCTGTCCCTAACTTCCCTTACCAGCCATGGTTGCCTCATTCTCCCTTTAGTATGTTTCTTTTTCCTTGGGATGAATTTCTGCATTGCCCTCCGAATTATCCCCAGAAACTACTGTCATTACTGCTCCACTATCTTTCCCGCTAGGGTCCCCTTCCGATCAACTCTGGCCAGCTCCACTCTTGTGTCTTTGTAGTTACCTTTACTCAATTATAAGACAATTACATCTGATTTAGCTTTTCTCTCTCAAACTATCATATTGTGGTCACTGCTCCCTAGGGGCTTCTTCACCTTAAGCTCCCTAATCAAGTCCGCCACATTACATATCACCAAATCCAGAACTGCCTGTCCCCTAGCGGGCTCTACCACAAGATACTACAAAAAAAAACTTGAAGATATTCGTTGAATTCCTTTTCTTGGGATCTGCTACCAACCTGATTTTCCCATTTGGAGATGACACAAAAGTTGGGTGGAAGGGTGAGCTGCGAGGAGGATGCAGAGATGTTGCAGTGTGATTTGGACAGGCTGAGTGACTAAGAAAATGCATGGCACATGCAGTATAATATGGAAAAATGTGGGGTTTTCCACTAAGGCAGATTATTATTTGAATAGCTGCATGTTGAGATATGGGAATATTCAATGAGATCTGAGTGTCCTCATACACCAGTTGCTGCAAGTATGCACGCAAGCAAGCAGTAAAGAAGGCAAACTGTATGCTAGCCTTCACAGTGAGAGGATTTAAATACAGCAACAAGGATGCCTTGCTGCAATTATACAGATATTGCTGAGGCCACACTTCAAATGTTGTACACAGTTTTGGTCTCCTTATCTGAGGGAGGATGTTCTTGCTATAGAGGGAGTGTAGCGAAGGTATACTAAATTGATTCCTGGGATGGCAGAACTGACTATGAGGTGCGACTGAGTCAGTTAGGACTGTATTCACATTAGAAGAATGAGAGGGATTTTTTAGAAACTTATAAAATTCTAACACAACTAGACAGATTAGTTGCAGGAAGGATGTTCCCAGTTGTAGCAAAATCCAGAACCAGATTCAAAAGCTTAAACACAGGTTCAAGAACAGCTTATTCCCCGCTGTTATTAGAATTCTGAATGGACATCTCAAATTTCAAATCCAATGTTGATCTTGCTTTTTGTGCACCTTCTTTGCGACCGTAACTTTGTATTCCTCACTCTCTTCAAACTCCCTATGATTTTGCATGTCATGATCGGCCTGTACTACATACAAAACAAAACTTTTCACTTTATCTAGATACATGTGACAATAATAAATCAAATCAAATTAAATCAGGAGTCATAGGTTAAGTACAAAGGGTGAACTTTTTAGGACTGAGATGAGGAGACATTTCATCACCGTGAAATTCATTACCACAGAAAGTGGTTGAAGCCAAAACATTGTGTTTTCAAAAAGGAGGCAGTTAAATTTCTTGTCGCTAAAGTAATCAAGGGATATGGGAGGAGGGTGGATTAGGATATTGAACTTGATGATCAGCCCTGATCATATTGAAAGGCAGAGCAGGCTTGAGGGGTTATATGGCCTATTGGCGCTCCCATCTTCTATGTTTCTATGGAAAGAGACAGTTACTGTGTCAGGTTAATGAACTGACCTCAGAAATATCTATCTATTTTTGTTAAGACCCAGTAGTATCTTTTGGGTTTACACTACACCTATAACAGAAAATCACGACTTGCAAATCACCATCAAAAACGCAAACAGGAATCAAAACATATCTAATACTTACTGAATTTCTAAATAATTTATTCTCCCATTAAAGATGCTATGTGATTGAGAGTATTGGTAACTATTTAGATTTATTCAGACTTTTCATGGTTAACTATAAGGTTCTGTTTTCATCAACAAATCTTCATATTCTGTCTTATTCACACATTAAAAGAACTGTATATTGCATATAATGATATAATTTAAATAGCTAATTCCAGGTGTCTGTCAATTTATATTGAGGACTCACAATATCTTTTAATGCCTGGTATATACTCATTTATATTACCTTTTTACATTGGTGACGAAACGGCTTTATATGCTTTCACTTAACTGGCAGGAGACATTAACTGCCAAAGGATGTCCAAAGATGTGCAGGTTAGATGGATTTGCCATGCTAAATTGTCCATAGTGTCCAGTGATGTGCAGCCTAGTTGGATTAGCCATGAGAAATGCAGGGATACAGGGATAGGGTAGGGGGCTGGGTTGGGTGGGATGCTCTTCAGAGGGTCAGTGCAGACTTGATGGGCTGAGTGGCCTATTTCCACACTGTAAGGATTCTATAATTCTACAAAGAGAATGTTTTGATTGCTTTATTAGCAGGTAATTGTGAGAAACAAATCTCTACGCACTACCTGCCCCTTTAACCAACAACCCAGAGCTACAGCAATTGTGAAAGCAATCAAGTGGAGGAAAAACATCACCCCTCTCCCCAGAATTCCTGATCTTGCTCATCTTTCAATCACAGATTCTATCATTGAGGAGCAGCATGATCTGGATAGGCAGAATCTGTGATTGGAGGAATGGGACATCATAAATTCTGTCTCTTACTGGGGTGACCTTTCTCTCAATGGCTGCCCCAGTGATTGAATTTTTGAGGGCTTTCTGCAGGTTTTCAAGGGTGAATTGCCCACTGCACATCTGAGCCCTGGTTAGACATTTGATAAAATCCTGCTTTTCTATGTTTATGATACACCATTTACACTATTTGATATGCATGCAGCCCTGTCTTGCAGCTTCACCATGTTCCTCTCTCAGTATTACTCCTGGTATATTCTTTTTCATTCCACACTGAACCATGTAAAACAGCATGAACAATGTGATACGACATTCAGCTCATTGATTCTGCCCCGCCATTCCAATAGATCACGGCTGGCCATCTACCTCAATGCCACTTTCCCACACTTAATATCATTGGTCTCCAAAAACCTATTGATAACTGTCTTGAATATGTTCAATAATAGAGCTTCCACAGCTCTTTAGGGTAGAGAATTCCAAAGATCCACCAACCTCTGAGTGAAGAACTTCCCCCTTGTCTCTGTCTTAAATGACTTACCTCTTAGCAAGAAATTATATCCCCTGGTTCTAGTCAGCAGCCAGGGAAAGCATCCTATCTGCGTGCATTCTCTCATAGCCTGTGAAAGTTTTAGAAATTTCAATGAGATCCCCTTTAGTCATTAAAAATTTAAGGGAATACAGTTTCCTAAATCTAGCCTCATAAAACAATTCTGCTTCTAGGCATAAACCTTGTGAAATTCATTGAACACCTTCCATGTAATATGAAATATACCCTTCCCCAGATAAGGAGACTCAAATTGTGCACGCTACTTGAGGTGCTGTTTCACCAAAGCTGTATGCAACTCCAGCAAGACATCATCTATACTCACATTGCTTGAAATTAATGCCAACACACAGTTTTCCTTGCTTTTTGCTTGCTGCACTTGCAGCCCATGGACTAGGACACCCAAATCCCTTTTATACCTGCACTTCCCCACCTTGCACCATTTAAGAAATATTCTACCTTTCTGTTTGTATTCTATCAAAATGAATAACTTCACACCTGCTCACAAGAAGAGGGGCACAGGCTAAGAAAAATAAAGAAAAAGCATTTCAGATTTGTTTAATTCTCCACCTTCCTTTAACTGCAATCAGCAATGCTGATCCGAAGTTAGAACAGATAGAAATTAAATTCAGCTTAAAAATCAGGATTCCTCAATTTAATTGAGAGGTACACCTACAAATATAACTTTATAATTCTACTTATTTGCATTTTCCAGTCCCTTTAGCATTTTTACTATTGAAGATCTTGTGTTCACAAACCTCCAAAGTAAGCACCATCAGAAAGATGCTTTTGATAATATTCGGTCTCTACAGAAACGATACCGGATTCAATGAAGAACATCCTGTCTGCCACATCACCTTCTCTTATGATTACATCATTCTTTTGAAAGACTTCATAATGCAGGTTTACGATAATAGCCTTCAAAAAATTAGCATCTGCATTTTGGAACATTGGCACATTTTGGACCAGACTTCTGCATAGATACGTTAGAACATCCTGTAATAAAATAACAAAGCAAACAACTTATCACTCACTGACAAATTACTGCTTTTGGAGAAGAGATGCTTACATAACTCTTGTTTGCCAATTTGATGGCTAAATGGGTTTTTCATTATGAATCTCAGGGCTGACTAACATTGCAGACCATCAGCCATTCCATCATTGCAGACACCTCACAAAATTCTTACTAGTAAGTTTTGTCCTTTCTTGCAGAAGCTGACACACAATATAATACACCAGGTGACATCACTGGAGAAAGAGCCTGCCTGAAGACAGTCCTCTATCTCAAAGGAAATATGCTTGCTGTCATGGTCAAAGACAGAGTCAAGGTCATGGTGACTGGCAAAATTGGAGAAGGTGTTGCACCAGAGTTTCTTCATTTTAAACCTCTTGGTGCCTTCTGACTTTTATCTCACCTCACAAACTCTGCAGAATTAGGTGCAAATGCTCTCAGTACCTACCTCTCTTTGTTGGACCATAAGACCATAAGACGTAGGAGCAGAAATTAGGCCATTCAGCCCGTCGCATCTTCTCCACCATTCAATCATGGCTAATAAGTTTCTCAACCTCATTCTCTCGCTCTCTCCCTGTAACCCTTGATCCCCTTGACAATCAAGAACCGATCTGTCTCCATCTTAAATATACCCAATGACCTGGCCTCCATAGCCTTCTGTGGCAGTGAATTCCATAGATTCACCACTCTCTGGTTCCCCCTTGAAACCACAAACTAAGTCTCAAGTACAAAAATTGCTGGAAAAACTCGGCAGGTCTGGCAGCATTTGTGGAGAGAATTCTTCTGAGGAAGCGTCACTGAACTTGAAAAATTAAATTTGATTTCTCTCCACAGATGCTGCTGGGCTTTTCCAGCAATTTTTGTTTTTGTTTCTGATTTCCAGCATCCACAGTTCTTTCAGTTTCTACTTAGCACAAACTAAGCCCCTTTTATTTCAGGCGCAGAAAATGTGCATGCCCTTGCACCAGTGTGGGAAAAGCAAGTGAACCTTTAGGAAGGTATGTTATCACTCG
Source organism: Rhincodon typus (assembly GCF_021869965.1). Taxonomy (NCBI): domain Eukaryota; kingdom Metazoa; phylum Chordata; class Chondrichthyes; order Orectolobiformes; family Rhincodontidae; genus Rhincodon; species Rhincodon typus. Next base: position 32,830,603 of record NC_063342.1, read on the forward strand.
ATCTGACTCACAAGCATCAGCTCAGAGAATAGCACTGACTTTAGAGCTAAGTCAAAAGATATTTCTTTATGCAATGGCTCACCAGATAGTCTGAGAATTGGGGCTGTATACTAAATTTGGTGTAACGCACTGAGCTGATTACCTCAAGTGCCCAAACACCAAACAAGGCCAACATTTACCTTAAAGGAAATGCTAGCTGCACTGACAAGAGGACTGGTGGAAGACTGAAAAAACAAGGATAGGACAGCACAAGAATAGGCCCTTTGGCCCACCAGGTCTGTGCTGACCATGATGCCATTCTAAACTAATCCCATTTGCCTGCATATGGTGTTCCCTCTATTCCCTGTTTGTTCATGCGTCTGTCAAAATGCCTCTTAAATGTTGCTACCATATCTGCTTCTACCACTTTCCCGAAAGTGTATTACAGGCACTTGCCATCCTCTCTGAGAAACACTTTCCTCACATGTCTCTTTTAAACATTTCTCCTGTCACCTTAAAGCTAGGCCCCCAGTATTTGAAATTTCCCATCCTGGGAAAAAACTCCAACTATCCACCCTCTCATAATTTTACATCCTTACATCAGGTTGCCTCTCAGTCTCTGATGCTCTAGCGAAAACAATCCAGGTTTGACAAACCTCTCCTTATAGCTAATACACTCCAATCCGGGCAACATCCTGGTAAACCTCTTTTACACATTCTCCAAAGCCTCCAAAACCTTCCTATAGTGTGGCAACCAGAACTGCACACAATACTCCAAACTGACCAAATTAAAGTCTTATACAGCTGCAATATGAAATGTCAAATTTTATACTCAGTGCCCCAACTGATGAAGGCAAGCATTCCTTACAACTTCTTTTCCAACTTATCCACTAGTGTTGCTGCTTTCAGGGGGTTATGGACTTGCACCCCAAGATCCCTCTTAATATATCAATGCTCCTCAGGGTCCTGCCATTTACTGCATACTTTCTGTACATTTACTGTATACTTTATATTTGACCTCCCAAAATGCAATTCCTCACATAATGGTCCAAAAATTTTGTGCCAAGTATTTTTTTTAAAAAATCATTCACAAGGTATGGGTGTTGCTGGTTAGGCCAGCATTTATTACCCATCCCTAATCCCAGTTAAGAGTCAACCACATCACTGTGGGCCTGTAGTCACATGTAGGCCAGACCAAGGAAGGATGGCAGTTTATTTCCCTAAAGGGCATTAGTGAACCAGATAGACTTTTCCCAACAATTGGCTGTGGTTTCACAGCCATCACTAGATTGTTAATTCCCAATTTTTTTTAAAATTAAGTTCAAATTCCACCATCTGCCACAGCTGGATTTGATCCTGCATTCTGAGAATATTACTTGGCTCTCTGGATTAATAGCCGAGGTGATAATACCACTAGGCCATTGCCTTCCCATTATTATGTAATTATAGCATTTTTATGACCTGCAGTGAGAGGCTCCACGACCAATTCAAGTAGGTGCAACTGTTAGAATCCAAATTGGTAAATACATTAGTTTTCCCCTTATTTGCCTCCTATTACTGTCAAGATTGTGGACCAATGCAGTTGTAAGTCAAATCGACAGTCTCCTCAGCATTTCAGCTCATGCATGTAAAACAGAGTGAAGTTCACACCATCGTCATATTAGATTATGTATATGTAAATTGAAGGAAAAGACCATGGCAGTGCTTTGGAAACTGTTTTCCAATGTGTCCCCACTGTAACTAACCACCACTTTATCAAGGATGATTAGGGATGATTAGCAAATACAGTTGTTGATAGTGGCACATTCCAAGAAAGATACATTAAAAAAGATTCTTGAAAATTAACATCACTCCAGCACTACCAAAAACAAAACAGCAAAAGAGTTAGCATAGTAACATTCAGTACACAATTACAAAATGTCGTATGTCACATGTGATCAAATCTAATTTTGAGCTTTTAAGCTGTCATGATTGTAACATTCAATCAACAGAACAATTTTATCTAGGATGAGGGGATGGAACTCCAAATGTTTTAACAGGACACTCAAAGCAGTTCAAGGAACTCTGAAAAGCAGTCAATATCATTCAGTAAAAAATCTTGAAAAAGGAATGAAACTGGACAGACCACTAACAACCTAGGTACTGGAAAGGACAATGGCAAACTCTGCCCTGTCGATCTCCTTGCTAATATCTAATATCTAATACTGCCAAAATTGGGAGAACTGCCTCACAAACAAGACAAGCAACAGCCTAACATAATTATACATTTGGAATCATATATTATAAACAGTGTCCCAAACAACACCCCCACCATATTTGGATATGTCCTGTACCATCAGCAGAACAAATTCATCAGGAGGGAGTTGTTCTGGGAGTCCTCAACTTGACACTGGACCCCATGAGTTCTTATAGCATCAATCAAACATGGGCAAGGAAACCTCCTGCTGATTACCACCACAACTTGTCTGACAAATTAGTGCTCCTCCAAAGTGAACATCACTTGGAGGAAGTACTGAAGGTGGCAAGGGCGTAGGCTGGGTGTGGACTTCAATATCCATCAATATGAATGGCTCAGCAGCACCACCACTGATTAAGCTGTTCGGATCCTAAAGAACTTGCTACTAGACTGGGACTGCAGCAAGTGACGAGTCTATAAATAACAGGGAAAAACCATACTTGACAGCATCCTCTCCAATCTGCTTACCTCAGATGCATCCGTCCATGACAGTATCAGTAGGAGTGACCACCATAAAGTCTGTGTGGAGACAAAGTTCTATCCTCATATTGAAGGTGCCCTCCGTCACATGTGTGATATTATCACCATGCTAAATGGGATAGACTTTAAACAGATCTATCAACTCAAAACTGGGCATCCATGATACATTGTGGGCTACAACCAGCAGCAGAACTTCACTACAATTTTATGGCTTGGTATATCCCCTTCTCTAGCATTCCTATCAAGCCATGGGGGCACTTCTGGATTGATGAAGTGTGCAGAAGATCACCCTGGTGAAACTACAATGAAGGACTCCTTGTGTGCAAACAGCATAAGCAGCAAGTGGTAGAGAGTGCTAATAGATTCCACAACCAACGGATTAGATCCAAGCTCTGTAGTCTTGCCACATTCAGTTATGAATGATGGTGAACAATTATAAAATTCAGTATAGGAGAAGACTCCACAAATATCCCCGTTGTCAATGATAAGGGAGCCCAACAATCTTCAGCCAAAAGTACCAAGTGAATGATCCATTTTGGCTTCCTGTGTAAGTCCCCACATCAAAGATTGCAGCACCCCTTTAAGTGAGATAGGTTACCCTAAAGATACAAAAACAGAAATTTCTGGTGAAACTCATCAAGTCTGGCAGCATCTGCGGTATAAAAGCAGAGTTAACGTTTCAAATCCGGTGACTCTTCATCAGAACAGAAACTTCTGTTTTTGTTCCAGATCTATAGCATCTGCAGAAAACCAACCTAACACCTCATTTTCCGCTTGGGGACCCTACAGCCCTCCAGACTCAATATCGAGTTCAATAATTTTAGGGCCTAAACTCTCCCATGTCCCAGCCCCCTACCCGACACACTAGGCCTTGTTACCACATAGCCTGCAATTACACACCCCCTGTTGCTAGTCACTAACAGTCCCCATTAACAACTATTCACCCTCCCAGCCTGATCGTTAGCAACTCCTTTGTCTGTTCAACTATTTTTCTCTCTCTTTGGGCTCTATCCTATCGTTTACTCCCTACCCCACCCACCTCCCTATTTTCTGCATATAAACTGATGTTTTCCCAGCCACCATCAGTTCTGAGGAAGGGTCACCGGACCCGAAATGTTAACTCTGTTTTCTCCTTCACAGATGCTGCCAGACCTGCTGAGCTTTTCCAGCAACTGTGTTTTTGTTCCTGACTTATTTGGTAATGCAGGCTTTGGGGAAGAGATAGAGGTTTCTTGTGCCTCACTAATTCTACAGTTACTGCATGAACAGATTGCCTCAACTCTTTCGACAGAACTTGGATTGATTTCTGAAAGCTTTTCTCCTTGTTCTTCCTTTAATGAGAACTCTCTCTGAGGGTGTCCTTTCTTTGGGAGTTCTGTTTAAAATGGTGTCTCACAACCTGTCTTTACAGATCAAAACTGTCATATCATGCTTTCATATTAGGTACAGAAATAATCCATTATCTTTCGGTCATGATAATTAACTTTTAATGTCCCAACTATAAGTTTGGATGATTGTCATTGTTGGGTTGCGGTGAACTATTACAAGCAATTTACATCTCCAGGGAACCAGAATCAGCGGGTTATGTGACTGAATTCAACTGCCCCGTCTACAGCAATGACCTCGTCATAGGGAATGAACTGAATTGCTGCCACCTTGCATAGATGGCAATCAATCACTATCTTGATGCATTCGTGGGTTCATAACTGAGATATACCACACATTGCTTCCTGAAGGAGCTAGTATCACAGAAGTTCACAGCAGTGACATTCATAGCCACCAAGAGAAGATGACTGCTCACTCACGCAGCACTTAGCTCCCTCTCCAGGATTCAGCATAGTTTCACCATTGTGTCCTGGGACATACGAATCCTGCAACAACATTGCATTTTGCTCGCAACCATGAAGTAGAGTTGGGGCCAGAAAACCCTGGACCTCCACTGTACGTTATGCACCTTGAGGGGCCCTACAGCTCTGTATCCACCTTTACCTTCTTAGATCAGCAGCCAGAATGACTCATATGTCACCCAACCCCCTTCTCCCACCCCGCCCCACTCCTGGTAGAAAAGACCTAAAATGGGAACTGAAAGAGCAAAAGGATTTCTTATATTTCAGAACAGTCATTGGTGACATGCCCAACACATGAGGACTGAGCACACTTCACCATACGGTGAGACATGTTGCACCCAGATAATGAGGGGCATATATGCATCATTCATTCCACATTCAGGTTGGCCCATGCAAAAACTTGGTTAAGGTGCTGTACTGACTGAGTGAGCACCAAACGTCATCAAGCAGGGATCACCTGCAGCACTCTGCCAACCTCAAAACAACAAACGCTCAACCGCTCACTGCACTCAGTACAGAATATCATAACATGTACATAGTAGATGGGGTGAATGCTGTGTGCCTCACACAAGACACTTGGAAGTTAGATGAATAGCGGTTCCCATTCAGCTAGCATTGGCATTTTGTAACATCATTGCTATTAACCTCCACTCTTAAGACACCAGAGTTTAATTTGCAAGCACCAATTGTATGCTGCAAATCGCCTTTGACCAGCATCTAACCCCTAAACACCCTCACTTTGTATCCATAGCAAATAGCAATGAAATGTCTGCAAATTAAATGTAGCTGGGCTTTGAAAACTGCTGTTTCATAGATTTGTTGTTACAATATCATGTATCCAGCAAATATGGATCCTGTGCTGACATCCATCAAACTAACACTTTCTCCACCCATTCTGGGCATTGTTCCAGTTGTTTTCTAATAGCAATTCATACCTCGAGAATAATATCATGATAGGCTACGCCAGGCTTCTTATCCGATTCTACCTCACATCTGACATAACCCATCTCTCTCAGACCCTTGCATGGTTCCACCCATTGTAGCCAAAATAGAACCAAAGACTTTTTTCTTACAATTCATGAAAAACTTATGAAAATCTAATTTTCCAAATACTTATCAAATTGTGTGCACAGCAAGAGGTTTAGAGGGAAGGAATAACATTTACAATTCTACAGAAACTAATTAATTGAGTATATGAACAGTAACTGACCTCAGCACCATTTTCAAAAATGACTTAGAAAAGTCTTATGTTTCTATTTCAAGTACAAATAGTTGATATTTTAAAAAGAAATTGAAGTATTTTAAATAATTCTTTGCATTTTTTAAACTTCTTTCTCCCTTGAAATTCAGAATTCTACACACATTTTCTCATCGTTCAATACCTCTTTCAAATACTCTGTCATCTCGGAAATTATTGCTTCTTGATTAAAACATTTCCCATGAAAACGTTCTCTGTAATAGTTTGAAATCTTCATCCGTAGATGCCGAGGCAATCTCTTATTCTTCGTGTACTCTTCTACTTGGCACAGCTAAATGACAAAATAAAAAAAAGTTCTTTAATCTCTAATCCCTTAGTTAACAAGTCAAATCTTTAAAGTGGTCATAAATCCAACAGAGATAGTAGGAACTGCAGATGCTGGAGAATCTGAGATAACAAGATGTAGAGCTGGATGAACACAGCAGGCCAAGCAGCATCATAGGAGCAGGAGGGCTGACGTTTCGGGCCTAGACCCTTCATCAGAATATGAAGGGTCTAGGCCTGAAACGTCAGCCTTCCTGCTCCTAT
>NC_063342.1:32837330-32917858 GCF_021869965.1 Rhincodon typus
TTGTTATCTCATAAGTCCAACAACAGGCTTTTGTAATGAACTGCACCTGTACTTGAGTACATTGCCTAATAAAGTCCTTCAAGTTGTTTATGGATGTAACAAATTGGCAACGATGGCTTACGTAACATATTTAATTCTCAGCAAGTATTTGATGAACAGTGTCAGTATAAATTCACATCTGAGATGTACGTTTAAAGGTGAAAGATAATAAATTGAATAAATCTGAGATTGATTTCTTTTGAGATATGGCATGGTCCAAAAGCTATGCTTATCTCACATAAGCTAGCATTCAGAAAAAAATTGTCACGTCAACATTGGGATCTGGGGTAGCTGAGTTGGGGGTGCAAGAAGTCAACATGATTGAAGTATACAAAATTGTGAGTGGTAGAGACAGACAGAAGGAACCTGTTTCCATTGGCAGAGAGTTCAAAAACCAGGGTCACACGTTCAAATGAAGTGGCAGAAGGATTTTAGAGGACATGAGGATAAACCTTTTTACTAAGAGGGTGGAGGGTGTCTGGAATTCACTGCCTGAGTTGGTGGTGGGTGCAGAGACCCTAAACATTTTTTAAAAAGTACCTGGATCTGCACTTTAAAGTGCTGTAAGTTGCAGGGCTATGGACTGTGTGAAGGAAGATTAGATTGGAAAAGGCATTAGGAAAGGTCTGTTTGGGTCAGCATACACAAGATGAACTGAATATCCCACACTGTGCTGCATCATTTTTATATTCCTATAAGTTTGGAAGGCTGCAGCAGCTGGTACCAAAATTGTGATGTTTTTATTTTAAATTCACTCGTTGGATGAAGGAATCACTGGCTGGCCAGCATTTATTCCCAGTCCCTAGTTGCCCTTGAGAAGGTGGTGGTGAGCTGTCTTCTTGAACCACTACAGTCCACATGCTGTAGGCTGGCCCACAATGCTATTGATTTCAGGATTTTGACCCAGTGAAAGTGAAGGAACAGCGATATATTTCCAAATCAGGATGGTGAGTGGCTTGTTGGGCAACTTGCAGATGGTGGTGTTCCCATGTAACTGCTGCCATTGTCCTTCTGGATGGAAGTGATTGTGGGTTTGGAAGGAGCTGTCTAAGAATCACCGGCGAATTTCTGCAGTGCATCTTGTGGACAGTACACACTGCTGCTACTGACAATCGGTGATGGAGAGAGTGAATGTTTGTGGATGAAGTGCCAATCCAGGGGGGCTGGTTAATCCTGGATGGTCTCAAGCTTCTTGAGTGTTGTTGGAGCTGCATCCAGCCAGGCAAGTGGGAGGGATATTCCATCACACTCCTGACTTGTGCCTTGTAGATGTTGGACAGGCTTTGGGGAGTCAGGAGGTGAGTTACTTGCTGCAGAATTCCTAGCCTTTGACCGGTTCTTGTAGCCACTGTGTTTACCTGGTGAGTCCAGTTGAGTTTCTGGTCAATGGTAATACCCAGGATGTTATAGTGGGGTGTTCAGTGATGGTAACACCATTGAATGTCAAAGGGTGATTGTTAGGCCATCTCTTATAGGAGATAGTCATTGTCTGGCATTTGTGTGGCCTGAATGTTACTTCCCACTTGTCAGCCCAAACCTAGATATTGTCCAGATCTTGTTGCATCTGCATATGGACTGCTTCAGTATCTGTAAGTTGCAAACGGTGCTGAACATTGTGCAATCATCACGACTCTATTTCTGACTTTGTGATAGTGGACAAGTCATTGATGAAGCAGCTGAAGATGGTGGGGCCTAGGACACCACCCTAGGAATCTCCTACAGAGATGTTATAGAGCTGAGATGACTGATCTCCAACAATCACAACCATCTTCCTGTGTGCCAAGTATGACTTCAGCTAGTGGAGAGTTGGCCCACCAATACCCATTGATTTCAGTTTTGCTCGGGCTCCTCGGTCAAATGTGGCCTTGATGTCAAGGGCTGTCACTCTAACCTCACCTCTGGAATTCAGCCTTTTTATCCATGGTTGAATCAAGTATGTCATGAGGTCAGGAGCTGAATGGCCCTGGCAGAAACCACACCAGGCATCACTGAGCAAGTTACTGCTGACTAACTGCAGCTTGATAGCATTGTTGATGACACCTCCATCACTGCTGGTGATCGAGAGTAGACTGATGGAGCAGTAATTGACCAGTTCGATTTGTTCTGTTTTTTGAGTACAGGACAATTTTCCACATTGTCGGGTATATGCCAATGTTCTAAGTGTACTGGAAAAGTTTGTGACAAGTGGTGTGACAAGTTTTGGAGCATAATTATTCGGTACTACCCCAAGAACCCTCTGTACTTCAATGCTCCTAAAAGTCTTGTCATTTACTGTATACTTTCATCCTGCATTTGATCTCCAAAATGAATCACCTCACATTTGTCCAGATTAAACTCCATCGGCCATTTCTCTGCCCAACTTTCCAACTGGTCTATATCCTACATATCCTTTGATAACCTTCCTCACTATCCACAACTCCACAAATTTTTTTGTTGTCTGCAAACTTACTAATCAGACAATCTACATTTTCATCCGAATCTCTCAAACCTAGTTTAGCCTAAGCCAATTTGCATATAGCTCAGGTTATAGTGCAGAGATTACTACCTTTGAGGTTCTGCTTCTAAATTTGGTGCCCAGTTCCTCATCCTGTAACCTGGCTGTGCAGAACGTCTTTCCTAGTTTTACTTATGTCACTAGTGCCTATGAATGTCACAACAATTGGATCCTCAGACCTCCCGCCGCAAGTTCTACTCCTGCCCAAAGCAAATGTCCTAATCTCCCAGCACCAGGAGACGAATTTGCTGCTGAAACCACTGTCAATCCCCCTGATTGTGCTGCCTCCTGCTGCCACTAAATTGCTTTTGCAGCCCCATCCGCTGCAGCTTGAAAGACTTCTGTGCCACGGTGCTTTGGTCATTTCACTCAGCCATTGCTCAGACCCCTGTTGTCGATCAAACAAACTTACAGAACCTCAAGGATGATAAGGCTCCTTAGATAAGGAGCCCCAAAACAATTCACAGTATTACAAACATGCTTGCAAGTGGACAGTGCAAACACACATTCCCCAGTCGTTATGGGGGTGAATGAGAGCTGACTGTGTGGAAGAGTGCGAGCACAGGAGGGGTCTGACTTTTGGAGTGAAGTTGTCTAACACTTGGGGAGATGGTAGGGAGAATACAATAGCAATGTTTAAAAGGTATTTATACAGACACATTAACAGTCAGGTAATAAAGACATATGGACCATGTGTTGGCAGATAGGATAAGTTTAGAATGGCATTATGGTCAGCCCAGATATGGTGGGCGAAGGGCCTGTTCCTGTGCTCTACTGTTCTATGTTAATTTACAATGTTAAATTTAGCAACCAGAATAAAATGAGCATATACCTAGGATTAGTTAGTCGTGCCCGTGTGATTCCCTATTTTTTAATTTGCCTTAGGAATTAAATTCTGCCAATTCAAGTGAGAACTAATCCTGAAATTAAAGAAGCAGAACATAAAAATTATAGTATTTTAAATGTAGATATTTTTTAATTAACCTGTTCAGATATGTTATGACACACCTCTGAAGCAGGTTGAACTTGAACCCAGGCCTTCTGACACAGAGATAATAAGGTGTAGAGCTGGATGAACACAGCAGGCCAAGCAGCGTCAGAGGAGCAGGAAAGCTGACGTTTCGGGTCTAGACCCTTCTTCAGGAACTTCACAGAGTTAGGGACACTATGACTATACCACAAGAGCTCCCTGCATATTAACAAATGTATCAATACATTAAATGAAAATTACATTTTGCTTTGCATCTACAACTCTCTGGTATTGTTCCCATGTTACTATGTATCCAAAAACATAGTGGGATATATTTTCAGTAGTGACCGTAACATTTAGCATTGCACTAATTTGTATATGTACTTAAAATATTGTCAACAAAATATAACCAGCCAACATAAATTGAACAAATTAATAAAAAGGGCAGATTTCATTCACTTGAATCATACTGTGAATTCTAGATACAGAGCTATAGGAACATTGATCTTGAGCTCTAGTCTGCTGAGTCCCCAATCAAAATAATCAAATTCATTTTTTAAATTTTCTAATATTATCTAGAAAATATTGAGTAAGTAATGAAACTGAATGCAAAAAAATGATAATGTTAGATCTTACAGACAGGTTGAGAAAGAACTACTGACATCCATGCTCTCTTCCCAACTGTCTGAAGTCAGGAAGCTTTTGAGAGGAAGATTTGTGTATTTCAACCTGGGTGTGTGTGGACAATTTGAAGAAACAGCAGCAGGCTTTTCCGGGATATAAATAAAGAACATGGATTGCTTGTTTGCACTCTGACCCAAAATCTAACATTTCATTTCTCACGATCACATACATAAACATACACAAGGAGTACAGTTGAACAGAAAAGTGTACTTTCAAGTTAAAAGAATAGTACAAAGTTATTATGCGTTGTTCTGGATGATATGTTTGCAAATAGTATGTTAGTTTCCAAAGCAAGAGGATTCGAGTATTAAGTTGAAGCTGAGATGAGATCAGCCATGATCATTTTAAATGGTGGAGTAGGCTTGAGGGGATGAAATGCCTACTCCTGCTCCTAGTTCTTACGTTCTCACAAAGGAAAGTTGGATCCATTTGTAATATTTTCATTGGAGTTTAGAAGAATGAGGGATGATCTCATGGAAACCAAAAACTTCTAAAAGGGTTAGTCAGGGTTAATGCAGGAAGAATGTTCCTGATGGCTGGGGAATCTGAAACAGAGGTCACAATTTAAGGATACAGAGTTGGCCATTTAGGACTGAGATGAGGAGAAATTTCTTCACCCAAAGTATAGTGAGCCTATGGAATTCTCTGCCACAAAAAGCAGTTGAAGCCAAAGCATTTAATGTTTCCAAGAAGAAGTTAGATATAGCTCTTAGGGCTAAAGGAATAAAAGGGTATGGGGAGAAATTGGAAACAGGGTACTGAGTTGGATGATCAACGATGATCATATTGACTAGCAGAGCAGGCTTGAAGGGCTGAATGGCTTACTACTGCTCCTATTTTCTATGTTTCTATGATTGGTGAAGATGTCTTCACACCTGAAGGGCAGTTAAAGTGCACTTAACAGCTAAAGTCAATTGTTAAAGTCATTTCAGGATTCTCTTAAAGGAAGGGGCATTCTGCAGGTCACAAAGTTAGTTGCTTGTAGTCTCATGACCAACAGGAAAGTTTGCTATATTTGTGAATCTTAAAAGGAACAATCTTGAAGACCTTTCAATATTACAGAGATAGTAGGAACTGCAGATGCTGGAGAATCTGAGATAACAAGGTGTAGAGCTGGATGAACACAGCAGGCCAAGCAGCATCATAGGAGCAGGAAGGCTGACGTTTCAGGCCTAGACCCTTCATCAGAAATGGAGGAGGGGAAGGGGGTTCTGAAATAAATACGGAGAGAGGGGGAGGCGGATAGAAGATGGATAGAGGAGAAGATAGGTGGAGAGGAAACAGACAGGTCAAAGACGTGGGGATGGAGCCAGTAAAGGTGAGTGTAGGTGGGGAGGTAGGGAGGAGATAGGTCAGTCCAGGGAGGACGGACAGGTCAAGGGGGCGGGATGAGGTTAGTAGGTAGGAAATGGGGGTGCGGCTTGAGGTGGGAGGAGGGGATAGGTGGGAGGAAGAACTGGTTCTTTTATGACATAGGTGCTACCTGCTGCTGATATCTTTCTGCAGTCAGCATTTAAAGATCACATGAAAACAGAAAATGCTGGAGAAGCTTAATGCACCTGGTAGCATCTGTAGAGAGAGAATCAGAGTTAAGGATCCAAGTCCAAATACTCTTTGGAATGAATTTTTGACTTGAACCGTTAACTCTTCTTTTCTCTCTCAACAGATGTTGCTAGATCGGCTGAGTTTCTCCTGCATTTCTGTTCCTAGTGCAGATTTCCAGCATATAAAATATTTTGATTTTATAAAACAATCAATGTCTTTATTTCAGAAGAAATTTCAATCAGTTCAGGAATGCCTTCTGATGAATTCAGGATAAGTGTACTTGGCAACTATGAGTCTGGAATGTATCCTTTTGTCCTTGTGAGACAGTGAGACAGTTTTTTTTTTCCTGAAGAAGGGTCCCGACCCGAAACGTCAACTTTCCTGCTCCTCCAATGTTGCCTGGCCTGCTGTGTTCCTCCAGCTCCACACTGTGTTATCTTTGAATTGACAAGCCAGGTTATTTTACTTCTTTTGTCCATCTTCGCATCTATGACACAATGGCTACAACATTCCATGCAGCAACTGAAGACAGATCCAGAGCTGAGTCCACTATTATTGGTTGTGTCTACTCTTTAAATCTCCATTGACAAATTTCTAGCACATTTACACCTTTACTTTATTTCAAATAATATTGTGCCAGAATTGCATAGAAATCAGACAGTAAAATAAAAAGTAGAGGAGCAAATTACTGCAGATGCTGGAATCTGAACTGAAAACAACAAATGCTGGAGATCACAACGGGTCAGACAGCATCCACGGAGAGACAGCAAGCTAATGTTTCGAGTCTGAAGACTCTTCATCAGAGCTGAAGTCTGACTGAAAACTGCAACAATGCGGTGAAGAACATTTTAAAATAAAATCTATATTTTCACTGCAGCAAGAATTGTACAGAGTTTGAATATGTAGTCTCAGTTCTGTGCAATTAGATGGCTCCATTTGAAACTAGCTATTTCAGTAATGAGGCAGGGTTCCATAGAGAATGTTTCATGCAAAGTTCTTATGATTTTTCACATATTCCAATATACAGTTTTGTGGAGCAGAGTGTAAATGTTGTTGTTTATATGTATCGGTGAAACTTTTGCTGTTCATCGTATCTTGCTGATTTTGAAAAGTAATTTGTGCTCGGTTATTTGTTGGATTAAATGTGTGTTAACTTCTTATTCTTTGGTCTGTTGCCCTTTGCTATCATAATCCAATATGGAATAGTTCACAAACCTGATTAAGAATTTTTCAATGAATAGTGAAAAGAAATCTTGTGTGCACAGAAGGAAGTGCAGGGTAGAGGTTGAAACATTGTAAAATGTTTGGTGGCTACCTACACACAGTTGCGATGTTATTTAACCAGTATTACAAGCTATGTATTGGGGCATCTCCTGTTCCATTGATCATTGCTTATCCTTGGTAAGGAATTACACCATGCATAATTGCTCCAGCATGCTGCAGATACATGTGTAGTATTCAGAAGACTGTAAGATGTAGGAGCAAAAGTAATCCATTCAGCCCATCAAGTCTGATCTGCCATTCAATGAAATCAGGGTTGATCTGATAACCCTCAATTTGACATTCCTGCCGTTTCCTCACAATCCTTGATTCCCTTACTGATTAAACGATTTGTCTATCTCACCCTTGAATATACTTAACGACTCAGCCTCGAAAGTCTTCTGGGGTAAAGAATTCCACAGATTCACTAGGCTGAGAAGAAATTTATCCTTATTTCTGTTTTAAATGTGTAACCCCTTATTCTGAGATTATGCCCTTTGGTCCTAGACTGTCCCATAAGGGACACAATCTTTCTGCATCTATTCTGTCAAGTTCTCCAAGAATCTTGTGTGCGTCAATAAGGTTGCCTCTCATTCTTCTAAATTCCAATGAGTATAGGCCCAACCTATTCAACCTCTCCTCATAAGACAGAGCCTGCATAGCTGGTATCAGTCATGTGAACTGTAGGGGTGACCTGCACCTGGCTATGTCAGGTGGCTTGTACCTGAACACACTAAGTGGTCCATGCTTGATTATAAGATGGCAGACAGAAGCTAAGCAAAACTAAGCAGCCTGCTCACACAGTGAAATACAATGGTACCTTTGAACAGAACTGTTAGAAGGTCAGTAAAGGAACACCGTATGTTCCCATCCGAGACAGTTCTGATAAAAGGATGCCTTAGGGAAATAAATGACCAATTCCAGCTTTATTAATGAAAGGGCGATTGTCCCAGTAAATGAATAACGTCAGGTGCTAGATTAGGTCCTCACGCAGCTGCAAGGACAACAGCTAAAGTTATTTTGTAGTAAATAGTTGCCTCTTTGAAGCTACCAGCAATATTAAATAGTTTCTAGTTAAAAATGCTCTAATCATAGAAGTTGGTTTCAATACATAACCAGGATATAATACAAGCCTTAAAAAATCATTAAGCTTACATGTAAAGATTAACTAGCCTTAGAAGACATCTTCTCTTATGCCCTGAGCAAGAGAGATTGATCACAGCCCATAAATTACAAAATGCTGACAGTCAAAGTAATTGTATTACATTACACTTATAATTAACTTTATCACAGAAGTTAACCTTATAGCAATTAATTAAAACTAACTGACGTTTTTATTTTTACATTATGTAATTGGGGCAGTGGGAAAATAAAAGGAGTAACTGAATGTGATAAAAGACAGCACCAAAATACAATAGGTAATAGAATTTGAGCTGTCCTTACAGATAAACAAGCCTGAGAAAGACCCGAAGGAGTATAACCATTAAACTTTTGGAATGCAAATGAATATGATGCATGGGAAGATCCCAAGGCCTAGAGATTACAATGTTTAGCCAATGCCATAAGATCATGGGAACCTGGGGCTGTCCATGGAAGTGCCCATCACTGATTAGGTTTCCCACAGGATTGGATGTTTGAATTAAGGGGAAGGACGAGGACTACGTTGTATTTAATTACTGTAACACAAAATATATAAAAATGTTGTATTTCTATGTAAGAGCACAGGGTGGGTCATTGACCTATCTTCTGAAGCCAGATTTGGGGAAGATCCTTTGGCCGTCTCCCTGCATAAACCTGTTTTTGCTTGAATAAACATCTTCCACTTGCCTGAATCCAGTCCGCGTCCTGAGTCTTTGTCCCGGGTCAGGATAAACGCTCCTACATGAACCTTCTCTGTATTGACTCTAATTCCAATATATCTTTCCTTCGATAAGAGCCCCAAAACTGTTCACAGTATTCCAGCCGTACTCTGACTAGGGCCTTGTATAGTTTTAGCAAACCACCTCCCCCTACTTTTATACCCCTTTCACTTTGAAATAAAGGCAAACGTTCTGTTTGCTTTTTCTATTAACCGCTGAATTTCGATGCTAGCCTTTTCTGATTCATGCACGAGGACTCGCAAATCTCTCTGTCTGTAGATTCCTGCAGTCTTTCTCCCTTTAATTAACTTTCAGTTTTTCTATTCTTCTTGCCAAAGTGAACAACCTCACATTTTTCCACATTATATTCCATCTGCCAAGGTTTTTGCTCACTTACCTAACCTGTCTATACCCCTCTGCAGACTCTTTCTGGCATCCTCACTGCTTACTTGCATTTTTTACTATTTGTGTGTCATCTGCAAACTTACCTATAGTACATTTATTTTCCTCATCCAAGTCATTTATATATATAAATAATTGTAGTCTCAGTACTAATACCTATGGCTATGATACATTCAATTTCCCAATATTCTACATTGCACATACTGGTATATAAAGGGAATGGGAACCTTTCCTGTTGATGCAAGTCACTGCTTATTTGGTACTTTCAGTCCTATGTAGATTCTGTTGATCACTCCTCCATACTGGAGATGTTAACGAGTTAGACAGCCTTCTTCCTTTATGCTACTGACTACATTTCATTGAAGGTAATTTCTGGTGTCCTGTTTATGAAATTTAATATCATCAGACACTTATTATTAGTAGATTCTGGGTAATTTCACACAGCACTAAGTTCAATATATTGTCAGCCATGCTTCAACTGACAGGATTCTCACCTCTGAATCAGAACGTTGTGGATTCAAGTGACATTTTAGAGACATGAACCCATTATCCAGACTTAGTTCTCTGCACAGTACTGAGCAAGTGCTACGATGTCTTTTCAGTGAGAATTAAAGTCAGGAATTGATTAACTTGGGCTGTAGAGAAGGCTTTAAAGTAAGCAGGGGAGGAATGTTCGGGAGAGGTGATATGTGGGCTTATGAAGAAAAATGCAATGCTGCATTATAGGGCAAGTAGTGGGACTGGAAGGAAAGAGTACACAGAATTTAAAAAACAGTAAATGGGGTCAAATTGAGTGAAAATGGTAAAATGGCAAAATGAATAGCCCTGTACTTAAATGCTGATTTTATATGGTACAAAATAAATGAGGCACAAATAATTCATATCTAAATAGGGAAAGAGAAGCCAAATTGAATGGAAGTTCTTAAAGAACATGGCTACAAGGTACTAATAACATTCCAAAATGGATTCAATTATCAAGGGCCTAAAGCGGTCCCCAGGGCAAGAGGAAGTAAATAGAACTATCTCTAGAGAAATAAATGCTAGACACTAATGGAGCAAAGGTCAATAAGACCCTGGACTTGATGGGTTGTATCCTAGGATTTTAAAGCAAGTAGCTACAGTTTTAGTGGATGCACTGATAATAATCAGCCGGAAAGCTACCAATGTACCATCCTTATTCAAAAAAGGAGGCAGAAAACAGGTAACTGGTCAATGCCAGTTAGCTTAACATCTGTTGTTAATGAAATGTTATTCTCTTGTAAAGGATGTAACAACAGTGAATTTAGAAATTCTATAATATAATCAAGCAAAGTCAGCATTGCTTCAAAAAGTATTCAGCCTCCTATCATACCAAACGCACCAAGCAAGCTCGATGTTAAGAATTCTCCACATGGTAGTCAGAATGCATATTTGGCCACTTCAGCTCATCAAAAACTAACAGCAGCCTCCACGTTTCACACCAATAAATAACATTGCAGGATATGATCCAAAGAAACCTGCCGCATGCACTCTACAAACATGGTCATCTGATATTCGCCAACACCCCATGACCATCATGGCACTTCAATGATTGACTTGCAGGCCATTTAGGATGCACAGACATCATGCATGGTGCACCAGCAAGTAGTAGCGAAATGCTATTGCAAGCACATTTTGCACACAGGAACAGACAACCAGCTCACATACCGACCGAGCCTGCATCTCAAGTCTACTGGCTTGCTCTATTTAGCACTCGCTCACTTAGTGCCTACCTAGTTATTCATGGCATCATTAGTTTGCCCTGCCATGACACACAACCAGGCAGCTTGCCTTGCCAGTCAGCAGTCTTCAGCAAAGAAGGCAGACATCGTGATGTACAGCAGTGTGCTATGTCAGTCTCACACCTGCTCCACATACCAGCCATGATTCAAAGTCTTAGGGGAGTAGCCCTTACTGGAGTCCATGGAGGTACCCATCAGTCAGGACGTCTTTGTACAATAATTCAAGGGCATCCTCCCATACCAGTCCAGGGTGGATTGGCCATGGGCATGGTCAGATATCTGGTTGGGGTCAGGGGGCCATAGTCTTGCAATTCAGAGAATGGGTCCTGGAGTTCCATAATAGCCAGGGGTTAGGACCAGTGTGGTCAGGATCAATGAATTGATGTCTATGTTGACAGCCTGCTGCAATGTGGAGTCAAAATGAACAAGGCCTCTACTGCCTATAATGCTGACACCATTGCCCCTCATCCTACAACATTCCTATTATTTCCCAGTCCTTTGTGACCAAAGGTGCTGGTGTGAACCAAGTGGTGGGTGATGTCTGGAAAATGTAGGTGTACAACATACAAGGAGCCAATACATTGGGATCACCAAAGTTTGGGAACCCTGCAGTTCTGTTGCCTCCACAATGCATGGGTGTGTGTGTAATATTGTCTCCCTGTGAAGGCCTTACATTGCGGGGTGGGGTGGGCGGGTTCAGCTGCTCCACCTTCACAGTTTGAGTCATTTATCCCATACTGAGATGGGTTGCAGCCATTTTAATTTCCATTGTATAGTTTTGATTTCCAGCATGATGGAAACCAACAGTGAGTGCCCTTTGGCCATAGGTTTCCAGCCTTCACCTCAACATGTTGTTGAGAGCCTGAACATCAAGATCCTCTACCTGATGACTGATACGCTGGACTGACTGTGGCCACCCCCTTGAGTGACTTAACCAGACAGCTCCGGGCGAAGGTTGCCCAGAATCTTGACTGGAGCCTATACAACTTCCTGACTTCATTTGCCTTCCTCCTGGATTGATACAATGGAGCCACAGGATATACCAAGACCAACTCCGGAACCACGAGGGACAGATTCCCTGACTGAGGACACCTGGACCAGATGCCTGACCATTGCCAATCCCTGGACTGGTATGGGAGGCAGACCTTGACTTACTGTGCCAGGACCACCCCCCCACTCCTCCCCCACCTCAAGTGGTAGGTGCTCTATGGACTCTGGTGAGGACTAATCCCCTAAGACTTTCAGACATGTTTGTTTGTTTGACAATCCCCTTGTTGGCCAGCAAGGCAAGCCTGGTTGTACGACTGTGCTATATGGCTTAGCATGACAAAGCAAAAAAAGATACAGATGCTGTGTGCATGCAGAAAGGTATTAAGTGAACTACTAGAGCAACTGAGCAGCCTTGAGATGTAGCAGCTCTGGGATGCAGTCTAGTCGATTCCATGAGTTGATTGTTTGTCCACGCATGCAAAGTGAACCTGCCGGACGCGTTCAATGCTAATTGCTTGTGTGCGTTACACTGCACATCTGTGCTTCCAAAGTGGCCTGAATGCGGATAGGAGAGATGCCATGACAGTCATGTGGGTTTGGCAAATATTAAATGTCAATGTCATGGATGAAGAGAATGTGCGACCAGTGTCTGTTGGCCATGCCCTGATATTGTGTTTCCTCTAAGCAACATAGAGGTTCTTCTCAGCAAGTGATGAGCTGACAACACTAAGTACTCATTCTGATTTCTACATCAAGTTTTCTCAACACCTGTATTATTTGGCAAGATAGAAAGCTCAATATTAATGAGGCATGAAGCTTTTATGAATGACTTAACAAGTTTTAATCACTGTCAATTGGCAACTTGCCACTACCGAGTAAGAATCTCTTCATGCCACTTGTCAAAAGCGTATAAGATGGAATCAGTTAGTCCCAACATCAATATTGGCCTCACCAGACTTATTGTCAGATTCTGCCATAAATCTCACCTTGTTGCTGACAGCCTTATAAGATTCTGCTAAACATCACCAGAAAACAGAGGTTAGAACCTGTTTTGCTCCTTATGTTGCCAATTATGTGACCTTGTGGTTAATCCGCGAATATAGTGGGCTCTTTGTGTGAGGTAGTTCCTAGCTATGTGCCATTAGCAGCAATGCTTTGGGGTTAACAATTATGTTACCAGCAAAGGGCAATGCCAGATTGCCAATGCTTGTCTGGGCATACAGCGGCTTTTTAAAGATAATGTGGTTAACAGGAATGGTGATTTTTCTGGGGATATATATAATGAGTAGCAAGATGTTCTGGGAATTTTACCAACAAGATTGATGTCCCACCATCACTGGACTGCAGGATTCTGAGAATTTTAGACATTCTCTAATCAATCTTTCCAGTGATGTTATTATACACCTCTGGAGCAGGTGGGACTTGAACCTGGTTCAGAGGTAGGGACACAATCATGGCACTACAATAGCCTTCACCCTGGGAACTTTACTAGAAAAAGATAATTAAGAGTGCACACTGAGACAGGCCATTCAATTAATAGGTCACTTATTTGAATTAATTGGCCACCAACTTCGATTGGTGGGTGGCCTTCCTACTACTACACCTACTACTGCATTTTACCAATAGTTTACAAACCCTTCCCAACTTTCAGCTTGTCTCCAGAGGGCTGTTAAAATCCTACCTTTTACACACAATTGTAGGATTGGCTACATGATTCGTACCTTTATAAGAAAAAAAATCTCAAAAAGAGCCACCATGAAAGTAAGAAATATACAATATGTACATCAAATTTAATGTATTATAATTCAATACTGAGTAAGTCAGAATCAAAAAGTCACTGTCTTACTGAATTTATTAATGCCTCCACATCTGCCAACTTTTGGAAATAACAATAAATCTGTCAAACAAGGATGAAGTCTGATTAACTTCTTCATCACATCTCCCTTTGACTCCAACAGAACATTTCTGCTAGATTCCTATTCCTGCAATTAATTAAGCACTAGCTTTAAATAAATCCTCAGGTCTCCACGTGGCTCAAGTTTCTAAATCATCCTATGAACTAATAACCATGTTTCAAGCATAGGATATTTTCAAACATCAATTTATTTAGTTCAACTGTGATCAAAAACAACTGCATTTAAATATTAACTATCAATTAAAAACTCAAGTTTACTCTAAGAAAATCTTAAGATGACTTTTTACAGAAAAATTGATGAGCTGAAAACAGAAAGATTAGATTTTGTCTCTACAGCTTAACTTGACAAAAGCATTTCCCTGTATTAAATTTCACAAACCTTCTCTCTGTATATTCGTCCTGGAACGTCTGCATTTAAAACCATATCTGCCACATTTGCCACCATTATCGTATGCATCAGAGCTCCAGAAATCATACTGACCACTGTGACTGCAACCTCTGTTAATTCTGTAAGATAGTTTAATGTAAAATACCTTACTGCATGAATTGTAATTGTTGAAAAACACTTTTATTGTTAAGCATTATCTATAACTTTTAAATTGCTATTCCTGCTAATTTCTTGATATTGACTATAACAAAATAGTTTTAAGATTGCAACCACCCTTTCGGAGATAGCTGATATACTGTCATTAGCAACATTGAGATACTAGCTACTTCTTTGAGAGGATAGAAGGATCATCTATTTCATTGATCTATCCTCAACTATTCTCACATATTCAAAGTGTTTAACAAGACAGCAGTTAGGAGGGTGTAGTGATTGGAACGAGGTTGGCCAGGTGAATCTTGTTGAGTATGAGCTCCCTGATCGGGGCTGTTAACCTGGGCCAATCAGGGAGCCCTGGCTGACAAATATAAACAGGACTCAGGGATTCTCCTAACTCTAGGTCCATGAAATGTGTATGTGTAAATAAACAGTGACTTAGTGACAAGATACAATACCGGCCTCTGTGGAGTTATTTCAGAGGGCCTTAGCACAGGTTAGATGTTCACTATCTCTTCTACTTTCACTAAAAGTTTTTGCTCATTGTATATTTATGTATGATATTGAAACATTTTTCAAAGTATCCCATCATAGTAAACTCAAATATTACCATTCCTGAAGCAACTGTAAAGTGTAAATTTTAACTGACGGGAATCTATCTTTTTGATAGGTACATTACTGCATCAACTGGATTCCAAGACAATGGAATTACTCATTGTAACGGAAAGTTATTATGAAGGAAGGTGTGATTTTGTACATTCGAACATAAATTACAATAAATAGGAAAATCTAGGCCATCAGAAAAATCCTGTCCATAGATACAGGAACTTGTATGTCATTGTCCATGTAATATCTCAGCCATAAGACAACATTCAATAGTGCTGTGCTCCCTTAGGTGCAAGAAATTATTATACAGCTGTTGAAATTAATCCCCATAATTACAGTACAAATTCCAACATTCACAGGAGAAATATTACAGCAACTAATTTACAAGCTGATATCTGGTTCTCTTCAAGCAATATCATGGCTTAAAAGTAAAATACCTAAATTTTTTCAGGAAACTTTTATGGAAATTTTGTATGGATACTTGATCTTTATTTTAACTTTATATCTGATTGTTGATGTATTTTGATACATTTTAGTACCTGTAGGTAAGCCTCCTGCTCCATAGCTGTTGCCTAGTGTATGAGAGATGGCACGTAACACTCCTGCTGAATACTGATCAGCCCACCATGCTTTCTGTAAAGTAAGATAGAGTTTTCTGTTCACAAATTTCCAATATTAATACATTTAGGAAATTTCAAATCACTGAATAACCATTTACTTCATGTGACAGAAGTTCATGCTGGGTAACAAAAATAATATCCAATGTACTGGCTATGTTAATTCAGTGACTCCATCATAAGATCAGTAATATCCAGCTTGTGAAGGGTGGAGTAGTGGGTCTTACTGCATTGGCCTGGCAGAGTCAGGAGGGGCTGGACAGACTGACAATTCCAGCTTACCAGTTACTCCTCCATACCTCCATCTTGAGCAGCACAGCCAATATCTCAAGTTAGTGACTGCATGTATCACCTATTCTTGGACTTTGGCATCCATGTACTAGCCTCACCGCACCTTCATGACACATATATGATCCACTCAGTACAGTTCTGCTCTTCAGTGCTGCACTTTGGAATGCACTGATATCTTTCACTTGCTGTGAGGATACTTTGCATTCAGGAGCAGGCACCCAACTCATGACTCAGACTAGCTAGTAGTCAGGCTGCTCACTTGCTCTATTACCACACACCGGCTTTGTGCCTATCTGAATGTTCACAGTATCCTGACTTTGTCTTGCCTTTCAATGCTTTTCCTCTACATTTGAAGGCTGATGGTACTTTTGTCTTGCCTTTCTGATTAGCCTAGACACAAAGCCAGGCAGCTTGTCATGCTTGGCAGCAATGATCAGTCAAGGGAGTGAATATACCGTAGTACAGCACCACACCAAGTCAATCTCTCAGCTACAGCATGTGCCAGTAGCACGTACAGTAAATGCACTGCTTGAGCATTGTTACAGAGAAGGGGATGTTAAATGAAAGAAAATCTCAGATATGTGTCTTCTGGAATGCTCTGCCCTCTCCACTGTCTCTCCAGTCATAAACACCCTTCTTCTACTGTTCTCAAGTCATAAATACCTTTCTACTGCTGGTCCTGCTGTCAGGGATGTTTTCTCTATGAAGACTCTTAGCTAAAAGTGCCATGGTACCTTTTATGGTGCTTTCTTAGAGAGCTTAGTGATGTCTTGTGAGAGCTAGGTGCTTATTTTTCAGATGGTGGTTTGCTCTCACCCCAATTTTCAAAAACCCTCGCCTTATATACCTTGGATGACATATCAATTTTCTTACAATAGCATTGGTCCGAGGTTGTTAAAAATTTTAAGATTTAAATTCAATTGGCTTTCAATCGCTGAGTACTTGGTTCAAATGAATTGGCTGATTCCAGCTTATTGCCAAAACATGAAAACATGCCGAAGGTCTCGAATCACACAGCCATTTTCCATTTTAGAACTGGCTGTATATCTTCAGCTACATACATTTCTTTTTTTCTGTATAAATCTCCAAGCTTCGAAAAACACTTTATCTTTTAAAGGGACTACACACTCTTCCCCTTATCATTTTTTTAAAAACAAATTCTAGCTTCCTGCCTTCCAATTCACGATTACTCTACACAACTACATAACATGCATCAATCAAATGGTCATGTTTCAAAGTCTAAGTATGTAGTCCTCAGTCAAGGGGTCTTGGTTACAGAAAGTCACTAGCATTTTCATATCTCGGTTCAGAGGTTTTAATATGGTCAGTTGGCTGCTTTGGAGGGTCATGGTCAGGGGGTCTGTGTCACTATAGTTGAGGGAGTGGATCACGGTCACTCCTGCAGATCATCTCAATGAAAGTCAACAGTAGGTTATCAGGCGACAGTACTTGTCAGGGAAGTTGGGGAAATCAATGCTGGGGATTGGAGGCAGTAACCTGGGATGCAGAGGGAACAACAGCAAACGTAATTTCAGATGGTGTGTAGAAAATCAGTTGTGATTTCCTGGCCAGGGAGAACCAGGAAGAATGGGAAATTGAGGTTTTGTGGGGGGGACCTCTTGGGTACAGGATGGTACATTCCTGAAGACACATATCTGGGATTTTCTTTCATGTGACTTATTGTGCCAACACGACTTGCGTTTCCTGCCATCTTCAGTCAACTTGAAATGTGCGTTGCAAATGAAAAATGGCTGCAACGAACCTGGGGAAAGTGGAGTCAGAGTTTTTTTTTCGGTCTGAGCATGCTGGGCAAAGCATTCAGCAGGCACTTTCACAGTACACATTGAAGTAGTCTGTAAGCATAGTATCATGCAAGCGAAATACATGTATGTATAACTATGTGGAGTCCAAACATTGGTCACAAGCAATCCTGGGTACGTCATTGGTCATTTCAGATTGAAGATCTCTGTGAAGATGTCTCAGTGAAGTAGAAATAACTGCAGGTAACCTTAAAAGTGCCAATAAAGCATAAAGACACTACAAGATCTGAAAGAAAAAAAAACAAAAGAACTGTGGGTGTTGGAAATATATTCAGGTCACTGGACCTGAAACGTCACTGTGATTTCTCTCCACAGACACTGCCAGACCTCTTGAAATTTTCCAGCAATTTCTGTTTTTGTGCAAGATCTGAAAGGCTGCACAAGGGCACAGAACTGATTCCCTCTCATTGATTCCACCTCACTTCAAATTGTAGTTTTGGCTGATACCTCTGTTACACAACCCCATAAGTGAGGCTGGGCATCGATACAATGCAGCCCATTCTTCAACCAGGGCCATAGTTAGGCTTGATGAAGATGCGTTTCCAATGCTTGGATAGGTCTGGGGGATTCTTGCAGTACACTGCAGGCAGAAGATGCCATACAATCCTGGCATGCTGTGCTGCACACAACTGAAGCAGGCAAAGGGGGAAATATGATAGATGCCAAAGACCTGGGAGAATGGCAGTGGTCTTCTGAGGAGGAAGATGAGGATATTGAGCAGGAGAAAGATTGTCAGCATGATACGGCACTGCTGTATTGGCCACAACAAGCCAGCCAGGAGTTAATTGACACTCGTTTCAAGTAGACGAGACCTGGGTGCAGTGATCATTCATTGACTGTAAGTTGTTATTGCTTGAAAGGCAAATAGTCTGTTTATGTTTCAAGATCCAAAGGCAGCTTCTGTTTGTTTATTTATTGTTTGCTCCTACCATTCCTGCATAAAAGTGAATGTTTTGAACTATTTAAAGGCTTCCCTGCTTGCGATGATCCCATTTTGAACAATGATAAGAATTTGGACTACGATGGGCATTGGAACAAGAGTAGGACTGACTTTAACAAGGTTGTAAGATGGGATTGCTAATTATAGGTGTACTCTGTGGCTTAGATCCTAAATAGCAACAGATATGAGACTATGCACTTTATGTGCAATGTAGTGTCAGCTGTGCCACCTATGTGCCCTGAGAAGAATTTATTTGTGATTGTTCTCCCACCGCATGCATGCGAAGGGCAGCTCTGGACTGCCAGTGATTGACCAAGTGCACAACTACATTTTAAATGTTCTGAGTTCTGAGGAAGGGCCACCGGACCCGAAACGTTAACTCTGTTTTTTCCTTCACAGATGCTGCCAGACCTGCTGAGCTTTTCCAGCAACTTTGTTTTTGTTCCTGATTTACAGCATCCACAGTTCTTCCGGTTTTTTTTACATTTTAAATATTGTGTCAGCACTAGGCATCCTGGGTATCAGCAGTGGCAAGTAAGTCTGCCTACAATAAGTGGGAGAATACAATGAACATGTCACCATGCGAGCATGGCATATAGCTAATAAGGCATATTTAATTTAGTCATGTGAGAAAACCTGCTAGACCTCATGAAGAGAAACCCTCCTTGAAACTTTCTAAAAATGGCAGTTGGCCTATTTTTGGTACAATTCACCTCAATGTCCCTGCATGCTCCATAACTACCTTCCTCCCCAACCCTTTGTCCACATAAGTCAGCAGCAGTAAAACCTCCAGTCTCACCAGACAATCATGCCTTGACTCAACTCACTGACCATTTCAGCCCTTCAACACTTTGTTTCAGACCTCAAGGTGTCTGTGATTTGCACACTTCTGCCAGGTTGCTTTGCATGCCACAAATGCATCACACGCATCTTCACTGAATGCATCTAATGTCTCTGAGCACTTGTTCAATTTGCCTTTACTTGGAGATTACCAGTCTCTGTGGCTTGCAATGCTTTTTACAGCAGAGGAAATGGTAGGTAGCATGTCTTGGAGGGGAACACTGAAAAGTCAAGAGGGCAGACATGTCACTGTATGGCACCGAGTTACATCAACATGACACCTACAACATGCGCCAGTAAGGCAAAAACACACTACATATGGTTCAAGAAAACGACCATGTCTGAAAGTGAAAGGAGGAGCAATCCTTAATGAGGTTAAGAGCAACTATATTCAGTCAGTCAAGCTGTCTCCTTAGTAACTTCTTCTGTTAGACCCTGAATGTTTGGCTTTTTAATTGACCCTTTTTTGATTTGATTCAAATTGATTTGTTATTGTCACTTGTATCGAGACATAGTGAAAAGTATTGTTTTGCATACTAACCAGACAAACCATCCCTTACATAAGTACATCAGGGTAATAGAACAGAATGCAGAATATAGTGTTACAGCTACAGAGAAGGTGCAGAGAAAGATCAATTCTAATATAAGAGGTCCATTCATAAGTCTGATAGCAGCAGGGAAGAAGCTGTTGGTACGTGTTTTCAAACCTTTGTATCTCCTGCCCGACGGAAGTGGTTGGAAGAGAGTATAACTTGGCTGGGATTGATTATGTGGCTGTTTTCCCAAGGCAGCTGGAAGTACAGAAGGAGTCAATAGAGGGAAGGCTGGGTGGATTGGGCTGCGTTCACAATTCTCTGTAATTTCTTGCAGTCTTGAGCAGAGCAGTTGCCATACCAAGCTGTGATACATCAGATAGGATGATTTCTACGGTGCATCTATAAAAATTGTTAAGGATCATTGTGGACAAGCCAAATTTCCTTAGCATTCTGAGGAAGTAGAGATATTGGTGTGCTTTTTTGACTGTAGTGTCGACATGCTTCTCTCAGTTCTGGTTTTGCGACATTACCAGTGCTGCAACCTTGGATTAAATTATTTCTATAGCCCTTGATTTCCTGATGGTAGCCATGCTTCATGATGTTAACTCACTTTGGCAGCAATAATTGTGAGTTATAAATACATTAATTTATTGCTTTCTCATCCCGTTGTGTGTGTTAATTTAAAGTTTTCCTTTTACCTAACAGGGAGTTTTAACTTTGCTCAAGGAGCTCCAACGCCTGTTCACTTCCTAGCAAAACCTCTAATCAGGACTGTTCCTACAGATTCTCACTTCCTAATGGAACATGTAACTGGTAGGTATAACGAACTTCTAGCTCACACTTGCTTCTGCACTTCTCTTAGCAGGTCTAAAGTAGAAGACTTCAACATTAAGTATTGCTTCTCCTTGATGATCTTTCCACGAGTCTACATACTGTTTGAGGGGCAGCCAACTGGGTCAGAACCCTGGAACTTCCTTCCTGACAGCACTGTGGAAGTACTTACGTCACATGGATTAAAAAGTTCCATGTTACTTACTTGCCAAATATAATTTGGAATGAGCAATAAATGCTGGTCTAGCTAGCAACAGCCACATCCCCGTGAAAGAATTAAAAAACTAACCAGCAGAGGTAGT
The DNA here is from genome assembly GCF_021869965.1 of Rhincodon typus. Lineage (NCBI taxonomy): Eukaryota > Metazoa > Chordata > Chondrichthyes > Orectolobiformes > Rhincodontidae > Rhincodon > Rhincodon typus. The sequence continues at coordinate 32,858,573 of NC_063342.1, forward strand.
ACACTAATTGACTCCACAACTCAATGGATGAGATCAAACCGTTGCATGTTCTGCAACATTACATTGTAAATTGTAGTTGACAAACAACAGGAGGAGTTGAAGGCTGTATGAACAGACCCATCCTCATTGATTTGGGAGCCAATCACATGAATGGAAAATTTAAAGCATATTCAGGAAGAAATGCCCAGTGATGATCCATCTCAGTCTCCTGAAGTTCTAACCTGGTAATCTGACCCATTCTGTAACACATGAAGCAACAATACTGTTACAGCAAAAACTGTGTTCCAGTTATATCCTGCTACTCGTACCAAAGACTTGTGCTCTAGAACTAGCCGCAATTCCAGCCATGCTGCTCCATGATAGCTAGAACATAATGACAATCTGGCCAATTACTGGCCTGTTGACTTACTTTCAATCATTAATCAAGTAATTAATGGAAGGTGTCATCAACAGTGCTTCAAGTAGCACTTACTCAACAATAGGCTGCTCACTAATACATGCTAGGGTTTCACCAGAACCACAAAGTTCCATACCTCAATACAATCTTAGATCCAAATATGGTCAAAAGTACTGAATCCCAGAAGTGAGAGGATATTTTGTTACCCATTGCTAATTGCCCTTGAGAAGATAATGGTAAGCTGCCTTTTTGAACCACTGCAGTCCTTGGGGTGTATATTCACCTACAGTACTATTGTAAATGGAGTTTGAGTCACTGCCCTTGGCAGCAAGGTAGCATTTAATGGACTGTAGCCAAGAAACACCAGTAAGTAAGTCAATGGAAACTGGAAAAAAATTTTCACTAATTAGAGTCATATGCAGCACAACGGAAGATGATTCTTGTTGTTCCTAGGTTCAACCACCTTCAGCTACTTCATCAACAACCTTTCCAGAAGTGAGAATGTTTGCTTGTGATAGCTCTGTTGAGTTTCCCATTCGTCACTTCACAAATAATGAAAGCATTCACACATTTCTATTTGGTCAGCTTGTTGTGTGAAAATTGGCTAACAAATTTTCTATCTTCCATCAGTGAGCTTGATTTCAAAAATACTCCATTGGCTGTTCAGATGATTTAAGGTCAGTTTCTTTAAATACAATTTTTTTAACACAAGCATCAAGCAAGGACCAGCTCCAACAACATAAAGTCTAACAACAGAGTTGCTACACAGAAGGAGGCCATTCAGCCTAATTTGTTTGTCATGTCAATTTTCATTAAAAAAAACTCAACCACTGTAATTCTCTCTCCATTCCCTCTGCCCCAGCAAACTGCTCCTCTTCTGATGTATGTCCAATTCCCTTTTGAAAGATTCAGTTGAATCTGCCCTTACTACATTCTTACATAACATGTTCCAGAAGTTTTGGAGTAGATTTGTAGCTCGGGTTGTGGGTGTTGAGGTTGGTTGGCTCACTGAGCTGGTTTGTTCCGCAGACGTTTCGTTACCCTGCTGGGTAACATCCTCAGTGCAGCCTCTGATGAAGCGTTGTTGTGTTTTCCCACCTGGTTTTTAAACTCTGGAGTCCGTTGAGCTGGATTGCCTCACTTCTGGTTTTCCTTCGTAATGGAGTGTATATGGGGTCGAGTTCTACGTGTTTATTAATGGCTTTCTTTGTGGAGTGCCAGGCTTCTAGGAATTCCCTAGAGAAACACTACATCGGACAAACAGGAAGGAAACTAACAACAAGGGTACATGAACACCAACTGGCCACAAAAAGACACGACCAATACTCACTCATCTCAATCCACATGGATAAGGAGAACAACCAATTCGACTGGGACAACACCAAAATCCTAGGACAAGCTAAGCAGAGACAGGCACGGGAATTCCTAGAAGCCTGGCACTCCACGAAGAAAGCCATTAATAAACACATAGAACTCGACCCCATATACACTCCACTACGAAGGAAAACCGGAAGTGAGGCAATCCAGCTCAACAGACTTCAGAGTTTAAAAACCAGGCGGGAAAACACACCGATGCTTCATCGGAGGCTGCACTGAGGATGTTACCCAGCATGATAATGAAACGTCTGTGAAACAACAAACCAGCTTGGCGAGCCAACCAACCTCAACACATTCCAGAGGTGCAATTGAGTAGGTTGGGCGTCTAATCATTACAGTTTAGAAAAATATGTGACATTATTGAAACATATAAGATTCATAAGAGGGCTTTACAGGGTAGATGCTGAGTGTTTTATTGAAATGGCAAGCAACTAGGAGCTCAGAGTCATTCTTATGGACAGAGCAAACGTGTTCTGTGAAGTCGTCACTCAGTCTGTTTTGGTTTCACCAACATAAAGAAGACAGCATTGTGAACAGCGAATAAAGGAGACTCAGCTGAAAGGAATACAAGTAAAACACTGCTTGACTTGCAAAATGTGGTTATGGCCTTGGACAAATGAGGAGAGAGGGGTGAATAGGCAAGTATTACACCTTCTGTGATTGCATGCAATTTGCCATTGAGGTGAGGAGCATTAGGAGTAATGGAGGAGTGGACCAGGTTGTCATGGAAAGAACGGTCCCTGCAGAATGCTCACAGGGAAGGAAAGAGGGAGATTTGTTTGGTGGCAATATCCTGCTGGAGATGGTGGAAATGATGGAGGATCCTTTAATTGTGGAGACTGGTGGTGTGGGAATGTGAGTAAAAGGAGAATTCTACAATTGTTCTGGGAGTGATAGGAATGGGTGAGGGTAGAAGTGCAGGAGATGGGTCAGGCACAATTGAAGACCCCATCAAACATGATGGGGTGAAATCTTGGTTGAGAAAATATGAGGACATGTCAGAGGCACCACATCTCCAGTACTGCATCTCCATCCGGACCCCTCTGTCTAACGTTTTAACTGCATTTAATCTCTACATCAAGAACTATGTCAAAATGACATGGTTGCCTTAATTCCTCTGCTTGCCTCACCCACTCTAACCTTTCTCCCTCTGAAATTGCTGCACTCCTTTCTCTCTGGTCAAAGTCAAGACTTTGTTATCAAACCTGCTGTTAAAAGTGGTATAGTTATCTACCTTGCAGAGGCTGATTGCTAGCTCTTATTGCTTCCTCCCATCTCCCCCTGGAGAGACCATGGCCTCTCATCTATTAATTAGCCTTGTACACCACCTTACTGAATATCTTCTGAAAATCCAAAAATATTACATCTATTGTTTTTTCTTCATCTATTCTCCTTGTATCCACCTCAAGGAATTCTAATAAATTATGAGATTTACAAACAGCTGAGGGATACAGCTGTCAGGCCAGGGGAGGGTCGGGTGCCACGTGGTTTGATGGATGTAAAGGGAGAATCACAGGTCAGGAGTATGTCACTTCTGGACAGATCAGGGATCAGGTTGGGGGTGGGGGTGGGGGGTATTGGTGGTTAGTGAAGGTTTCTGGGCCACAAGGTGGACAATGTAGGTTGGAACAGGGTTGGTGAGGTAAGGGTCCAAAGGGGGCTTGAGTGTCCGTAGGTTGAGAGGGGGGAAGTGGAAGAGGCATCAGTGGTAAGTTGCGAATTTAGTTTTATATTCAGTGAGAACTTTTCCACTCCTCCTGTGTCATTTAGTCAAAATCCTGGAATATCCTCCCTAGCAGGTCTACCTCCAGCTTATGGGCTGCAGCAGTTCAAGGAGGCAGCTCACCATCACCTTCTCAAAGGCAACTAAAGATGGGCAATAAATACTGACCCAACCAGTGACATCCATGTTTCATAATTGAATTTTAAAAAAAGTGAGACTTTTAATTTAAATTTTTTTTTTAAAATCAAAGGCTTTAATTCACTGACTTTTCCTAGCTAACTGTTAAGGTAAGTCAATCAGAACCTTATGAAGTCTTTGATTCTAACTCAGAATTGAAGACTTTCTCGGAAAGTTCCAGATACCGGGTAATTGCCCATTGGAAGTTTCAACTTCCAGAGAAATTCCCACAGTGTCAGCTGCAAGTTATGCCACATGGTCCCAAAATGCAACTCAATGCTATGTTGCTGCAATTACTATCTTCCTACCAGAAGATCTGTGCCATAATCTCAGTCCCACTCTGACTAAAATTTTTATTAATAAAATTATTAATACTTTATGAATTATGCCAACAGCCTTCTCTCCTATTGATGTAGGTAATATCAATTCTATCTAGTTATATTCAAGATACAGCTTACTAAAAACAGTAATTTATTTCGAAGTGATTCACTTAGTTTCTTTTTGTCGCCTCAGTTTGATGCTTCTCCTGATAAACAGTCCTTTTAAGCTTTATTTATATTGGAAATAAGTAACAACCGTATAAGTGGATAACTGTATAATATGTTCAGATAAATTCAGTGGAAGTAAGTTGTAGAAATGTATTTTCTAGCAAAGTATTGGAGGAACCATAATGCTTACCTATTCTAAGAACACTATCAAAGCTATGTGAACAGTGCAGCATAGAAAGCAACATGTAAGGACTGATGTTTAGTCAAAAAGAAACACTAAGTAGTGAAAGAGAGTATTAAGATCTTCAAGCAACATTTTGGTGAACAAAGTACTTCAGGCAATTTTCCCAGCTTCTTAAATTTTAAAGCTTGCGTTATTAATTATTAAAGGTAACACATCACATGCAGAATATCTTTACATTATTAGTCTGTTTTGTTTCAAGAATTTAGGTTGAATCAGAACTTACAGGAAATGCAATGTAATACATGGAATGCAGTATGGTGGTGTCACTACAGAGTAATGGTTATCTCTGACAAGGTTCAGTTTAGATAATTAAGATATTACTTACTGTGAGATTTGCTTTTACCACCCAACTGTCCTCAGGAAATCCTCGAATCATAGGAATAAAAAACTGAATGCATCCATTCCAATGACAGATGACGAGTATTATAAAACAAACAGAAAAAGTACGTAGAATCAGCTCTATTGGTTCCAGATTTACATCAGTTGCCTAAAGAAAACAAAGCATACTTTTTAAAATTATCGAAGATCTTTTGGAAAGGTATACAATTTTAATAAAAACCGAAAGAACTGCAGATGCTGTAAATCAGAAACAATTTTTAATACAATTTTTATCTTTCCTGACAATCAGGTAGGCCAATGGGCCAAGGAATGGTAGCTGGAGGTTAATTTAGATGAATAGGAGGTATTGCATTTTGGTAAGGCAAACCAGGACAAGACTTACACAGTTAATGGTAGGGCCCTGAGGAGTATTGTCAAACAAAGAGACCGAGGGTGCAGCTAGATACTTCCTTGAAAGTGAAATCGCAGGTAGATAGGGTGGTGAAGAAGGCATTTGGCATGCTAGTCTTCATTGGTCAGAACACTGAGTAGAGGAGCTGGGACATCATGTTGCGGCTATACAGGACACCGTTGAGGCCACTTTTAGAATACTATTACAATTCTTTAGGCAGGATGTTGTTAAACTTGACAGGGTGCAGAAAAGACTTACAAGGACGTTGCTGGGACTGAGGGTTTGAACTATAGACAGAGGCTGAATAAACTGAGGCTGAGGCATGACATTATAGAAGTTTATAAAATCATGAGGGGCAGGGTGAATAGCCAAGGTCTTTTTCCTCGGGTTGGGGAGTTCAAAACTAGATGGAATAAGTTTAAGGTAAGAGAGGAAAGATTTAAAAGGATGTGAGGGGTAACTTTTACATGCAGAGGGTAATGCGTGTATGGAATGAGCTGCCAGAGGAAGTGGTGGTGGCCGCAACATGATGTCCCAGCTCCTCCACTCAGTGTTCTGACCAATGAAGACTAGCATGCCAAATGCCTTCTTCACCACCCTGTCTACCTGCGATTCCACTTTCAAGGAACTATCTACCTGCACCCCTTGGTCTCTTTGTTCGAGAATACTCCTTACACATTTAAGAGGGATCTGGATGGGTATATGAATAGGAAGAGTTTAGACGGATATGGGCCAAATGCTGGCAAATGGGACTAGGTCAGATTGGGATGTCTGGTCGGCACAGACGAGTTGGACTGCAAGGTCTGTTTCCGTGTTGTATGACTATGACTCTAGAAAAGCTAAGCCTTATTTATGAAATAACAGCAAAGTACTGCAGATGCTGGAAATCTAAAATAAAGACAGAAGATACTCAAAATACTCATGAGGTTGATACCAACTGTGGAGGTGGAGAGCTAACATTTCAGCTCAGTAATCTTTCATCAGAACTGGAAAGAGTTAATAATATAATAGATTTTTAAGCAGGTCAAGTGGGGACTGGTGTTAAAAAGAACAAAAGGGAAGATCTGTCCATGGAAGACAGGAGAGATAAATGACAAAAAAGTTAGTTGTGCAGGGCGACAGGAGTATTGATGGACAAGAATTAAAAAAAACAAAATAAACTCAATGCAAACTCAAGAAAGAACATCTGATGTTTCAATTATGCATTTACAGCCTTTTAGTCACATTGATTTTAACAATTAATCTCTACTTCCTGTAAATAAAACAAAGAACTGCAGATGCTAGAGATCTGAAACAAAAAACAGAAATTGCTGAGAAGACAGCATAGTTAATGTTTTGAATCTGGTGAAACTTTATCAGGATCTCTGCCTCATGTTTCCGTTTCTTTACATTGTTTCGACCCTAGCTTTCTTTTCGCTTTCAGAGGGCAGCTGTTCATTACACCAGCTCTAGGCACCTCTTTTGTGTCCTTAGCTAAAATCTTAAAACAGTTGACTATGGTGAGATTAGTGGTAAAATTGTGTCAGAGGTCCAGTTAGGCCTACTTTGAGGTCAGGAGCATCTAAATGCATATCTTATACATTTGCCTAGGAGCAATGCAAAATTCTTTCGAGATAGTGGCAAGTTAACAATTAGTGGCTATTATACCTTGATAAGTTCTTCATTAATGTCACAACTTGCCTCATTAATATTCAGTTTCCTATCTTGTCAAACACTTCTAACAAAGTAGACACGGAGAAACATAGAAAATCGGTGTGAGAGTAGGCCATTCGGCCCATTGAGCCTGCACCATCATTCAATATGATTGTGGCTGATCATGCAATCTCAGTATCCCATTCCCACTTTCTTTCCATACCCCTTGATCCCTCTAGCTGCAGGAGCCACACCAAACTCCCTCTTGAATATATCTAATGAACTAGTCCCAAAAGCTTCCTGTGGGAGAGAATTCCACAGGTTCACAACTCTGAGTGAAGAAATTCTTCCTTATCTCAGTCCTGAATTGCTTACCCTAATTCTTAGACTGGGACCCCTACTTCTGGACTTCGCAACATTAGGAACATTCTTCCCGCATCTAGCCTGTCCAGTCCCATCAGGATTTTATATGTTTCTCTGAGATCCCCTCCTCATTCTTCTAAATTCAGTGAGCAAGCCCAGCCGATCCAATCTTTCCTTATATGTCCTCCTGCCATCCTGGGAATCAGTGTGGTGAACCTTTGCTGGATTCCCTCAAGAGCAAGAATGTCCTTTCTCAGACTAGAAGACCAAAACTGCACACAATACTCAAGGTGTGGCCTCACCAAGGCCCTGTATAACTGCAGCAAGACATTCTTACTCCAATTCTCAAAACTTCTTTCTATGAAGGCAGCATGCTATTAGCTTTCCTCACTGCTTGCAGCAGCTGCATGCCAATCTTCAGCAACTATTCCACCGTGACACCCAGGTCTCGTTGCGTCTCACCTTCTCCTAAACTGCCACCATTCAGATAATAATCTGCCTTCCTGTTTTTGCAACCAAAGTGGATAACCTCACATTTATCCACTTTATATTGCATTTTCTAAGTATTTGCCCACTCAGCCAGCCTGTCCCTCACCCTGCAGCCTCTTAGCATCCTCCTCACATCACACACTGTCACCAGCTTAGTGTCATTTGCAAATTTGGAGATATTGCATTCAATTCCTTCATCCAAATCATTAATGTATATTGTGAACAGCTGAGGTCCTAGCACTGAACCTTGCGGCACCCCACACGTCACTGCCTGCCACTCTGAAAAGGACACATTTATTACAACTCTCTGCTTCCTGTTCACCAACCACTTCTCTATCCATGTCAATACATTACCTCTGATACCATGAGCTTTAATTTTCCTTGGTAATCTCTTATTTGGAACCTTGTCAAAAGTCTTTTGAAAGTCTAGATTCACAAAATCTACTGATCTTCACCCTTGTCCACTCTACTGGTCACATCCTTGAAAAATTCTAGAAGATTTGTCAAAAATGATTTCTTTTAGTGAATCCATACTGACTAGGACCAATTCTGTCACCACTTTCCAAATACCCAGTTATTACATCCTTAATAATTGACTCTAGCATTTTTCCCACCACCGATGTCAGGCTAACCAGCCTATAATTCCCCATTTTCTCTCCCTCCTTTTTTAAAGAGTGGGGTTACATTAGCTATGCTCCAGTCCAATGTAACTCTTCTAGAGTCTATAGAATGTTGGAAAATGTGTCCATTATTTCTAGGTCCACTTCCTTAAGTACCCTGGGATGCAGAGCATCAGGTCCTGGGGATATGTCGGTTTTAATCTTATCAATCTCCCCCATACTATTTCCTGACTAATAAGGAATTCCTCCAGTTCCTCCTTCATGCTTGATCCTCTGTCCCCTAGTATTTCCTGAAGGTTATTTGTGTCCTCCTTAGTGAAGACAGATCCAAAGTATTTGACCAACTGGTCTGTCACCTCTTTGTTGTGCATTATGAATTCACCTGATTCTCACTGCAAGGCACCTACATTTGTCTTCACCAGTCTTTTTCTCTTTACATATCTATAGAAGCTTTTGCAGTCAATTTTTATGTTTTCCACAGGTTTAATTTCATATTCTGTTTTCCCTTCCAAATTAAACCCTTTGTCCTCCTCCACTGAATTTTAAATTTCTCCCAGTCCTCAGGTTTGCTGCTTTTTCTGGCCAATTTATGTGCCTCCTCTTTGGTTTTAACATTATCCCTGATTTCCCTTGTTAGCCATGGTTGAGTCACCTTCCCTGTTTTACTCTTATGCCAGATAGGATGTACAATTGTTGAAGTTTATCCATGTGTTCTTTAAATATCTGCTATTGCCTATCCACCGTCAATCCCTTAAGTATCCTTGGCCAGCTTATCCTAGCCAATGCAATGGCCTAGTGGTATTATCGCTGGGCTGTTAATCCAGAGACCCAGATAATGTTCGAATCCCACCACAGCAGATGGTGGAATTTGAATTTAATAAAATATCTCGAATTAAGAATCTAATGGTCACCATGAATTCATTGTTGATTGTCAGAAAAACCCATCTGGTTCACTAATGTCCTTTAGGGAAGGAAACTGCCATTCTTACCTGGTCTGGCCTACATGTGGCTCCAGGCCCACAGCAATGTGGTTGACTCATAACTGCCCTCTGGGGCAATTATGGATGAGCAATAAATGCTGCCTAGCCAGTGATGCCCTCGTCCCATTAATGAGTAAAGGAAAAATAAATGCATGCCTCATACAATCAAAGTTAGCTTTTTTTAAGTTCAGGGCACTCGTTTCAGATTTAATTGCGTCACTCTCCATCTTAGTGAAGAATTTCACCATATTATGGTCACTCTTCTCCAAAGGATCTCACACCACAATGTTGCTAATTAATCCTCTCTCATTACATAATACCCAGGCCTCTTTAGTTGGTTCGTCGACATATTCATTGAGGAAATCATCCCTCATACATTCCAGGAAATCCCCCTCCATTGCATTGCTACCAGTTTTGTTAGTCAAATCAATATGTAGATTGAAGTCATCCATAATAACTGCTGTACACTTAATGCATGCATCTCTAATTTCCTATTTTATACAGTCCCCAACCTCACAACTACTGTTTAGTGATCTGTATGCAACTCCCGCTGATGTCTTTTTCCCTTTGCTGTTCCACAGCTCCACCCATACAGATTCCACATCGTCCAAGCTAATGTCCTTCCTTACTATTGTGTTAATCTCCCCCTTAATCAGCAACACTACTCCACCTTCTTTTCCTTTCCATCTATCTTTTCTGAAAATTAAATAACACTGGACGTTGAGTTCCCATCCTTGGTCACCCTGGAGCCAGGTCTCCATGATCCCAATTACATCATATTCACTAATAACTGTCTACGCAGTTAATTCATCCACCTTAATACAAATGCTCCTCGCATTGAGACACAGAGCCTTCAGGCTCATTATTTGACATTTATTACTCTTTTAGAGTCATGGTGTAATGTGGCCCTTTTCGATTTTTGTCCTTGGTTTCTCTGCCTTCCACTTTCATTTTTCCCCTTACTGTCTTTTGTTTCTGTCCTCACTTTACTTCCTTCTGACTTCCTACTTTAGTCCCATCCCCCACCATATTAGTTTAAACCCTCCCCAACAGCACGAACAAACACTCCCCCTCGAAGGGAAAAAGTCTTGACATGGAAGTCAGAGCAGATACCTGGCAATTTTAGCTTGCCACCGGCTGCGATCAGCCTCCATATTGTTCAGCACCAAACAGAATCACAGGGCACAGTGCACAGACATCAGCACACATAACCCCTCATCCATGGACATTGGCATCTGTCATCTGCCAATGTCTTAAGACCATCATGGCACCTCCCCAATCCACTTGATGGCCATTTAGGAACCACAGATTTGCATTGCAGAGCATGCTGGCAACTAACATTAAAAGGCTGCTACAAGAACACTTTGAGTGGAGGGACAGGCACCCAGGGCACAGAGTGGATCAGAGATAACAAGGTGTAGAGTTGGATGAACACAGCAGGCCAGGCAGCACCAGAGGAGCAGGAAAGCTGACGTTTCGGGTCTGGACCCCTCTTGGGATTCTCCAGCATCAGCAGTTCCTACTATCTCTATCACAGAGTGGATCAGGTTGCTTCTTGGAGCTGGTTGCTTGCTCTCTTAATGCTCACAGACTTAGCACCTACCTGTTTTGTTTTTATTGCAAAAATATACTTTATTCATAAAAAATCTTTATCTACATTCGTAGGTACTAAGGCAATTCTGTACAGTCTTTGCTTATCAAGAAAAACAAACATGGAATTTGACATTCCCTGCAGTTACACAAACCAAAGGCAGTTCTTACTCATGCAGAATAATATTTACATATATTGAGGCAACGAGACTGTCTTACAACTAATCAGATCCCTGCTATGCTTTGTCAGATAGGTCTTAAGTGGTGGTCTTTCCTCACTCTGTCTTGGTGGCAATTGCCCCATGCTTCAGGCAGTCCTTCAGCAGATAGTCTTGCACCTCACAATGTGCCAATCTGAAATACTCAGTCAAGATCAACTCTTTACACTGCAAGACTAACAAGGTTCAGGCAGAACAAAGAGCGTCTTTCACCATGTTGATGGTCCTCCAGGTGTAGTCAATAATTGTCTAAGTGTGCCTCCCAGGGAACAGCCTCTAGTGCACAGAGTCTCGTGTCACGGAGCTGCTTGGGATGAACCGTGACAAAAACTACTGTATCTCTTTCCAGACTTGCTTTGCAAAAGCACATTCCAGAGACGCATGCCATGCTCACAGCATTCATGCCTTGCCTTGCATAGCCTTAGCACAATCATACAAGGCGGCTTGTCTTGCTGGTCAACCTTCTTTAGTCAAGGTAGTGGTACATTCTCACTGTATGGCAGTGTGCCATGTCAGGCTGTCTGCAAACACTGATACATAGTACATCATGTATCGACATGACATTACGCATCATGCTGTCACACTTACTTTCAGGGCTACATAAACACTCAAACATGCAAAAATACTCCAAAATTAATCTCTTTTATAATAATGTGAGGCTTCATTTACATTCCAATGCCAACAAACCAATTTTTTAACCATCCTACTATTTCTTAGTGTTGCCTCTGGCTCCACAGCAAACATGGAGGGAGCCTATTTGGCAGTGGAGCTAACTGGCCTTGGAAATTTAGTTTGGTAACTCTGGGATAGTTCTTGTCTGGATGGCCAAAGATAAATGGCTCCTCCTCAGCTTGAGCTTTAAAGGGTCAGAGGGTGGAGGTCAAGGCCCCAGCCACCTTTACAGAGTCCTGAGATGAGCACTCTGAGCGGCCTCTGAGTGTGGTTCTTCCTCTGGTTGGCTGCATCCTGACACCGCCCTGTCGCCTTATGACAAATTTCTTGTCCTTAGAGGTTGAGGAAGTAGCTCCTGTTGGAACAGCCCATTTCAGGACATCCTGAAGGTACCTGCAAGACAGAAGAGAGAGAAGGCATCACAACCAGTGGTTAGAAATGGTTTGCAATGACAGCAGGATTAATGTAATAGCTGTAGTGGAATGAAGTCTGTACTTACTCAGTTGGAGGAACATGGATGTTTCAGTAACCATGCAGGAGTAATCCCGGAATTCTCCTGCAACAGGTAGGATTTACTCCTCATAGTGGGTGAAGAGCCTAATGTTGGGCATCCCTCCAACTGTCCTATCTCTTATCACCATTTATGGGCTGTCTTCTCCTCTAATGAGAGAAAGGGAAGGACTGACTGCAGTGAAAGTGGACGGCACAGTTGTTAATGCTAGTTCTGTTGGTTGAAGCATGGTGAGGTGTCATGAGTGAGTAGATAGTGCAGAGGGATTGCAGGGTTGTGCTCTGGGAGATTGAGGAAGAAACGAGATTGAGTGAAGGAAGATGCTGCAGGCAACACTGTAGTGAGAGTGGCAGAGCATGAACCTTGATGGGAGGTGGGTGCATTGGCAGGGATATAGTGAGTTTGTGGTAGCAGAGAGAGTGTGGCACTTACCTTGGCAGAGTGGAGGAGGTCGTTGACCTACATTTTACAGCTTCCAAGCAGGGCAGCTTCAGAATGCAAGTGCTTGTCCAGATGCACAGCATCCTTTTAAATGTGGCACAAGTAAGTGTCAGGATGCGAGTCTTTTGATGAATATCCAGTACATGAAAAGTTGTTCCAGACTGGTACATGATCAGTTGGGACTGGAATCAGACATCAAGGCCACCACAATGGCAGAGAAAGTAGTTAATGAGGTGAGTTTGATAAAGATGTGGTGAGAAATCTGGCTAGACTTCTCAGGGGAAGCACAGCAAAAACTTGAATCAACTCGTACTTAAGAATCAGCTCTTTGTTTCTTTTCTTCCACCATTAGATTCACTGTGGCCCTGCGCAACTAATTGTTTGGTCATTCAATCTCTCTCCCATCTTCAACCCTATCAGAGATATTCCCTCCAGTTTTTTTCCTACCCTCCCCCATTTCAGCAACTTATTCCAGATCTGATGAAAGGTGATCAACCTGAAATATTGTTTCTTCAGCACAGATAGTACTAGATTTGCATTTTCAGTATTTTATTTCTTTATTTATCTAGAAAAGTATATCTCATAGAGTCATGGAGATGTACAGCATGGAAACAGAGCCTTTGTTCCAACTCATCCATGCTGAGTAGATATCCTAAATTAATCTAGTCCCATTTGCCAGAATGTCACCCATATCCTTCTATACCTATCCCTCAGGAGTGTGATGGAATACTCTCCAATTGCCCGGATGAGTGCAGCCCCAACAACACTCAAGAAGCTTGACACCATCCAGGACAAAGCAGCCCGCTTGATTGGCACTACATCCACAAGCATCCATTCCCTCCACCACCGATGGAGCAGCAGTATGCACTATCTACAAGATGCACTGCAGAAATTCACCAAAAATCCTCAGACAGCTTCCAAACCCATGACGACTTCCATATAGAAGGACACAGGCAGCAGACCAACACCACCACCTCCAAGTTCCCATTCAAGCCACTCACCATCCTGACTTGGAAATATATCGCCGTTCCTTCACTGTCGCTGGGTCAAAGTCCTGGAATTCCCTCCCTAATGGCATTGTGGGTCAACCTACAGCAGGTGAACTGCAGCGGTTCAAGAAGGCAGCTCATCACCACCTTCTCAAGGGTAACTAGGGATGGGCAATAAAGGCTGGCCAGCCAGTGATGCCCGCATCCCACAAAATGAATAGGAAAAAACCCCTTCCCATTCACATACTCAACCAGACGCCTTTTGAATGTTGTAACTGTACCAGCCTCCACCAATTCCTCTGGCATTTCATACACACATCCACTCTCTGCGTGAAAAAGTTGCCTCCTTAGCTAACTTTTAAAATCTTTTCCCTCTCAACTTAAACCTATGCCCTCTAGTTTTGGACTCCCCCACCCTGTGAAAAAGACCTTTGCTGTTCACCCTATCCAGCCCTTAATGATTTTATAAACTTCTATAAACTCATCCCTCAGCCTCCAATGCTCCAGGCAAAATAGCCCCAGCCTATTCAGCCACAAACCCTTCAACCCTAGCAACATCCTTGTGAATCGTTTCCAAACCCTTTCAAGTTTAACAACATCTTTCCTATGGCAGGGAGGCCAGAATTGAATGCAATGTTCCAAAAGTGGCCTAACCAATGTACTCAATGCACTGACCAATGAAGGTAAGTACACCAAATGCCTTCTTCATTACCCTGCCTATCTGTGACTCCACTTTCAAGGATCTATGAACCTGCACTCCAAGGTCTCTTTGTTCAGCAACACTCCCCAAGACCTACCATTAAGTATATTAGTCCTGCCCTGATTTGCCCCACTGAAATGTAGCACCTCACATTTATCTTCTGAAAAGAAAGGAGTAATGTAGAGCTATTCAGAAAATATGTCTTAATATGAAGTGTTCTATTTCCTGGAAATAAGCCATAAAACTGTTAAGGCTTTATTTATTAATGTAATTCCTATCAATATTAATTTCACTTTATATCTTTTAATAATGGGGGCATAAAGGTACAGTATGTTGGCCACTGAGTTTGCCCATCTAATGAGTTTCTGATCTTATTCATTCAATTGCATGTAGGTGCTAGGGACATATGCTTTTCCAAACCAAAAAGGAAAGAAAATTGCACAACAAGTTTCATTCCACATAATTGCCAGTTGAGGAGCAATATTGATACAAGTCAATGAACAGATTGCTTATTAGGGCAGGAAAGCTCTTTAATAGAAATATTGAAGATGTCAAGCTGATAGTAAAATATCCAGCAACCACTGCATGATGCACATCAAGCATGGAGTGTTTGATGCCATAGGTCTATTTAGTCACGTGTGCTCAGCATGCTAGAATATACTTGTGCACCACTATGGTATTTAAGGCTGTACACCTACTGTATACTAGTCTTATTAAAGCCATTAATAATTTTATTCAAGTTAGAAGGTTGTCCGTAATGCATTTGGAATACCTACAGTACAAATATTAAACAAGTATTGCTGAAGAAGCACGTTTCCAATATCTTGGTTTCACAGCTTGCTACCAGCCATTTGTTTCAAGCTATTTGTGATTCTTCAAATGAATTTTGTTTGCAGCTATTTCTGTGAATTTTTTGGGGTCATCCTTTCCAGTTTTTATGCATCTGCTGCATACTTTATAAAAGCTCTAGCTAGACAGAAAATTGTGCACCCTATGCATCCATACCATTGTCAAGCTTTTGAAATGTTGGCGATTACATTTAGGGGCAATCTACAGCTGCGTAACAAGTTCTCAGACACACTTTATCTCTTTAGAGATAGTGGGAACTGCCGATGCTGGAGAATCTGAAGAAGGGTCCAGACCTGAAACGTCAGCTTTCCTGCTCCTCTGATGCTGCTTGGCCTGCTGTGTTCATCCAGCTCGACACTTTGTTGTCTCACACTTTTATCTCTTTGTTGTGTCAGCTGCGCAGGTACTACACATACTATTGGTTAAAAGCCACAGCTAACTTCACAGAGTAGAGCTCACAGAATGCAAGGTCATAATGTGAAGCTGACTCATGTAATTAAATATTAATTACACTTGCTGCATAGCATAACCTGCATGTTAAACCATCTGGTCCAGTTGCATTCAGCCACAAAGTATCTATTACTAAGCTGTTGCTGTTATATACATTGCTTCCTTGCACCTCTTATAAATTTATTCATTACGAGTTATGAGATTGCAGCTGCACAATGCGTGTAAAGTTTAAATGCTTTACAGTCAAATCCATGTTTATCCTTGCCACATACAAACATGAAACCTCTGTGCAGTTATATCCAATTCTATTGTTTTACAAATATGTGCAAACTTATGTCCTTGTGTCTACTGCCAATTCCACACATACTGGTTAATGAGCCTTGGTGTAATGATCTCACAAAATGTTGTCAAACTCCCGATTCAATCTATGTGTTGCTTAAGGTGTAGGATAAATCACTGTGGGCTGTCAAGCCTCTCCAAATGTGGTCCCAGAAACTTCCATTCTGTGTGTCCCCAGCGCCCACAAATGGAGGAGTCTTCACAGTCAGATGAGGGATCCCAAATGGATGGCAATTATCCCTTTTAGAACGGAAGAAAAAATTTTGAAACATCCAAAGGGAAGAGTCATAAGAAAAAAAGATGTTAACGTAACCCTTAAAATAAGAAACAAAATAGCTTGGATTTTTTTTTAGGGCAGAAATACTTTCACTTTTCTACCCGGGCCTTGTACCAAATGCAATTAAACAGGTTGGTGGCAATCCAATTCACAGCTTCTGCTAATACCATTCTAAACTTATTACTGGGAGTGATAAAAGCAGATTTTGCTCCAGCTTATATTTTATCACTTGCTCTCATCCATTTGCTGTCCCAAGCATAGTACAGCTGAGATTGGTAACTCACCATGTACAGGACTGCAGATGCAAACCCATGTCCAAAAACTGTGCCAGTGTACCACTTCTCAGTATTTTAAACTCGAATTTAATGTTGTCTTTAAAATGAATTCAATCTCCAATCATTTAATTGGGAAAATAAGCCTCTTACCAGTAACAATTAGACTCAGTGAAAAGCAGAAAGTATTTATGAATTCCAGTTACAAATATTTCAAAACTACATATCTTATTGATACATATTATTTTTGAAGTGAAAAATTTCTTACTAATTCCCATTCTTTAAAACGCCTCATCAGACTGGAGACTTGTAGAAGTTGTACCAAGCTTACTATCCGGCCAAAGTACAAGAATCTTAGAAATTTGGAGAAAGTGTAAGAAGTAAATGTATAAAACCCAGAAACCTGAAAAACAAAATATTTAGTATAGTTTAAGTTCTTTAGATACTATATGTTATATTAACTTTATGCATTATAATTCAGGGACTATTGTTGTTGATCCAATATTTCTACAGAATGTAAGGACACAGAGAAAACTAATATATTGTACCAATATAAACAAAAATAAATGGTTGCAGTATATTTGAACACCAGTCTCTGGAGAATAATTACTTTAGCTTTCATGAAAGTTCTTTATTAAGTATTTCATTTTATATTGTTTTGATAATACAAAAGACCATTAAGTCCAATGTGACAGCTTAACAAAAATCCTATACACAGCACGAAATAGTGTCGGCTGTATCTAGGCACCAATAACTTCAGTGAGTTGTAAACATTTTTAAATACTACTATGTGGAAAAATTTTTGCTCCAAGTTTTATATTTGACTCATATTTTTATTTGACTTTATATTGCTCATGCTGTGTCAGTTTATCTGCCATTATAGTGAAGCTTATGAAACACGATTAACTTCAGGGTTATTAATTCACAATAACTGAAAACCGAATAAATCAAATTCTAAAGTTATAATTAAATGTTCCATGATTTTTACTGACAGTATGAAAATCGAATTCCATTACATTGCTTGTTATTCTGTGAAGGCAGTAAATTAATACCAGGATGTCTGCTTTGTCATTGTTCACAATGAATCAGATGATGTTATTTTAATCACAAAATGGGTGTTTAAGCTGTAAAGACTGTATCTTAATATTTTCTGTATTTTTGGTTGTGCATTGAAATGGGAAAATGACTATTTTTTAAAACTAAAGATTGAAAAGGGATTATTGTACTTTTAAAAGTAAGCTACTAGCAATTATTGTAAGTGCTGTCTACACTGTTATTTGTACAAGCAGTGTGGGAGTTACTGCAGATGAGCTGGAACCAAGAGTGTGTACAAAATTAAAATTGGCCAGCAACAAGTAGCTGATTGGTCTGTGGAATGATGACCAGATGTCAATGACAAAGGCTTTCTGCCTGCCAACAACTATGTGATTGCCTCACAAGTAGCTGAACAGATTGTGGGTATGAACAAGTCCAGAAGCTGTTTACCTCCAGAAGGAAGGTGATATCTTTACCCTGCCATAAAAAAACACCAAGAGCCTGAAGAAAGTCAGACTTTTTTTTCCCTCATCAGTTGTTGTAAACTGTAGCTTTCCACAAATAAGTCAGAGACTTATAAGTTGTAACCACTCACTCTGTGCCTCCTGCAAACAAGTGAAAGTACTTGGAGAAGAGAGAGATTGCAACACAGAATATCCTGACAAGTCAAAAAGATCTCAGTGAATCATTTGGACAGAGATCAATGAACTGACTTCCCAGTTTGTCCCTCCAACCACGACACAAATGTTTTTTGTTTGTATGTATAATGTCCTTTATGTGCGTGTGTGTAGGGGATGTTTTCTAAGGGAGTTAGAGTTTTAACTAATAGAGTTGTATGTCAACAGTTCATTGCTGTTTACCTGTAGCTGAATTCTACTTATCTGTGATAAATAGTAATTTATGTTAAATACAGAAACTTGGTCCATGCTTTCTGTCAACCTGCATGCAAAAGACAGCCAAATTTGGGAATTTTGCATACAGTCGGTTCTGATATAACACGATAGTTCCATTCTCATGCAATCTTGCATTATAAGAAAATCATGCAATAGCTGCACCATTTAAACTAATGGGGTCAGAACTGCATTATAGCCATTGCAGGTAAGGAAAGTTTGCATTCTACAAATAGCAGTCTACATTCTTCAACTGCGTTAAAGCCAATTCGCGTTGAAGAAACACGCATTATAGCAGAACCGACCGTACTTTAATAAAATTTTTGACTTTTGTGATGACTCCAGAAATAGTGGGGCTTGATTTCCAGTGCATGCTCCAGTGGGGCATGACAGAACAATGTATAAATTATCAGCAGTAATTGAGCAAGACAAATGTTACTTTTATTGAATTTATTTTGGAAAATTTACTTTTATTTTCAAAACTGAATTTATTCTGTGAACCATCTATTCCTTTGCCTTAATAATTAAATTGCATTCTTTTCCAATTTTAAAGGGTAGAATCCATAGTAATGTAGCAGTTGGGGGTATATTTTGTATTCCCTCACCACCCCCCCACCTCTCTCCGCAAGCTAGTATAGTTGCCTACAATGGGGGCGCAAGACAGAGTGAGTGTCTAGTCCACTACTTTCCCACCAACTCTCAATTCTGCCCTATAATATAGTGGATGGGTACAGCACCAGCAGTCTACTCACCCTTAGGCCAATGAATGGTCTTGTCCACCTCAACAATAATATGCAAGTTGAAGTGAAAAGGAAGGAAGGTACCTCCTTTTCAAGAATTAGCAGAATGCATGTCAAGATCCATGCTAATCTGCAGCATGATGCACAACCATGAAGGCACATCCGTTGACACCACTTCTACAATGAGCAACTCAGGAGAAAGAAGGGAAGAAGGAACGAATATAACCTTTCTGCAGGTGACATCAGTAAACGCATTCCCAATTCCCAATTCACCACCAACTTCTCCACCATATCTTCCCTCTGTCACTGACAAGGACAGTGTCTATTTGGTCACAATGTAAAAATAAAATCCAATGTATGTTTCATTAGATTTTCAGTACTTTTGATTGTGGACAAAAATGGAAAATATACTGTTTAAGACCAAGGACTGTGGAAGGAATTGCTATACTTTTAAAAACAAGTTACTGGATTTATTGTGTCTGGGGTTTACGCTGCTGCTTTGTTCAAGCAGTGGGTCAATGTTTGTGGATGGTCCAGCACCAGGTTTCTGTACACACTGAGATTTGGCCAGCAAGAAGTTGCTGATTGGCTTGTGCAATTGTGACCTGTTCTGGATGCTGAAAGTCACAGCTTGACATCAACTCTCTGTTCAGCTGCCCAGGAACAAATCAGCTTGTGGATATGAACAATACAGGATGAAGCCGTAAATATGCTGGAAAAGCAGGTAGTGTGTGGGTCTCTTTCCCTTCTTGCAGTACAATATTTGAAGTCTGAAGAAATCCAGTTATTTTCTCCCACCAGTTTTTTGGAAACTTTTGTCTTTAATCAGTAACTAAGAAACTTTGTAGTTAGTGAACCAATTGATCTGTATTTCCTGCAAAGAAGTGTAAGAACCTGGAAAAAGAAGACTGAAGAACAGAAAATACTGGCAAGCAAAAGGAACATTTTAATGAATCTGTGGATTGGTGTTGTTGAACTATATTTCCCAGTTTTTTCCCTTTATCCATGGAAGTAACTTTTTTTGTATCTGTCTGTATGTGTGTGGGATTTTACAAAGTATTTAGTAATTACGCCCACACTTCATTGCCCCAGCCATTAGTCTTCATCATTGCTGACAGGGGGAGGAGGATACTCAATTCAGGTATTCCTTCCTGAGAAGAAGACAGGGCTATGCTACCAGCTGGAGGAGGAACCACACAGACCCCTCAGACATCTCTTCTTAGGACAGTCCAGTGATGGCCGAGGCCTCCACCTCCCACTACATACCTGCCCTCTGACCATTGGAAGTTTGAGCCTCTCGCAAGTAAACCTTCAGATCTTTGGGTCATCCAGACACAATCGCCCCGGGTCCCCCCAACCAAAGTTTTTAGACCAACGGGTTTCACTGTTGAGCAGGATCTCTCCACTCTAACAGTAGAACTTGGGGCAACAGCAAGATATAGTGGGAGGGAGAGAAAGAAAGAAAACCTTTTGAGGTCACTTTGATAGCACGTGTGACATTATAAGCCATACAAAATCTCACATTTGAATAAATATTACTAGTTTTACCTTAAATCTATTTGTTTGAGTCTTTCTAGCTCTGAATGTGTACCAGAATGATGCCTAACTTTATGTCCATTCAGGCAGTAATCGACGTCTACGTTGAGAGCCTACTGCAACGTGTGGAAGCAAGGTAAACAAGGTGCATATACGGCATTGGGTTCTGCTGGTACCACTGCCTCTCTTGGTCAAACACCCTATTCTTTCCCTGGCCACTGCATGCAAAAAATGTTGGTGCTGATTGATGTGGTCAGTATTTTCTGAGGTATCAAGGTGTACTGCACCCAACAAGCCAATAAATTAGGATCACCAGGGAATAGGGAAACCAAGGTCAGTGTCCTGTACACTGCAGGGATCTGTGTGTGATGTTGTTGCCCTTAAAGGGCCTCATATTGGTGGGTCTTGTAGCTTCTTCCCTCAAAGGTTGAGTCATATAGCCCATCACTGCAGCTATGGTTTGCCACCATTTTCTTCACATTTTGAAGTTATAATTTCCAGTACAATGGAAGGTCACAGTGACCAATTTTTGGGCAGTGGTTTGCATACTCTGCCTCAATGTGTCAGTGAGGCCTTAATCATACAGATCCTCTTCCTGATAGCCCACAGGCTCATACTACTCCAGGTACCCATCCAACTTGTCCATATGAAATTGCAACTGCCATGTCTCTCACCCAGCCATACAACTTGACCATTCTACGCGTGATCATACACTGTCCCCACGGCAGCGGCTCCCTTTATCTCAACCAACCCTCTTTCTCCTGGTTTCTCTGGATGGACCCAATGGACTAACTGTGGCCATCCCCTTATGCAACCTAACTTAAGTAACCTGGACAAGAAGTACCCAGCCCTTTGACTGATGTCTATTCATCTGCCCAAATGCATTAGTCCTACTCCCTGAACTGGATGCTCTGGCATCACAAAACTGCCCGTGATGCACTGCCCCGACTGCAGAGGCACAAGCCCCCTGACAATGACCATCCTGCCCAGACACCTGACCATGGCCAATTCCCTGCCATAGAAATACTGTGGTGGGATGCTTGACTGGCGAGTGCCTCCAGGGACTTTGTAAGGACTATTCCCCTAAAGTTTAAAAACATGGCTGCATGCATGCTACACATGCTACATGCTTGCTGTTTAAGCAGGTGTGAGATTGACATAGCAGGGTGCCACACAAAAAGATGTCCACCCCTTTACTGAGGACTGCCAACCAGCAAGGCAAACTACCTAGCTGTGTGACTGCGCTAATAGTCAAGGCAAGACAAGGCAAGGACAGGAAGGTGTTAAGTAAGCAAGCACCAAGTCAGCAAGTGAGTAGCCCTGAGATGCAGCCTGATCCAATTCATTAGTTGGTTGCCTGTCTCTGCATGCAAAGTGATTCTGCTGCAGCCTGTCGATGCTAATTATCAGTGCGACCTGAAATGCAGGAATGAACTTGGTAAGTGTCCTGCAAGGAGATACCTGGAACGAGTTTTTTTCTAAAAGATTGCTGAAAGGACGTTGTAGGACACATTTATTTTAAAACCATTTACTGGAAGTTTTAAGGTAAGTAAACAGCCAGGGAGGATAGACTATGGAACTACTTGGACTTGGTGCAAGTCAGATGTCTCTTTTTCTAGTGACACCCATCTATACGTGCAAAGGCGCAAGACAGAAAGTCATCTGGAAAATATCATATCTTCTATTAACCAAGAATTAATAAGTATTTGACAGATTAACTCGTTTCTCCCAAGGTTACTCTTGGAAGAGAAAAAAATCTTTATTTTTCCTTTAGCTGATGAATGTACATGTGTGTGCTTTGAGTTATTTTGAAGTGTACATATTTATAGCTTCATATTTCAAACCCTGTGTTAGTTAGCTTTGCATCTTTGTACAATAAGTCTTATATTTATAGTTTATCAATAATTTTGATCTTTATTAAAGAAACCTGGTTGATAAATCTTTTTGATCTTTTTACTCCTAACCTACTATAGATAAAGTATAAAACTGGTCAGGTTGGCAACTGGTAAACATTTAAATGTATGTTGGAATAGTGGGACGAAACAGCAACCTCAATTGTAACAACGTAGCTTGTACCCTGAGAAATTAACTACTTTGTTATAACAAATGTTGGCAAATTCAGCTTATTATACCTTAATAAGGAATAATATAAAGTCCAAAGGGAATGCTGCAGCTAGGTCAATCACAAGCCAGGTTTTGACGTATCGCATAGCAATTTCTTTTGGATTTAAGTTCACCACCTGTAGGTAAGGATACCGAATTATGTTGCTGTACTGTATTAGGAAAACTAACACATGTAAAGAATCAGTTCTGTGGAACAATGTAAACGTGAAATCTGATATGCTAGTCTGCTAATTAGAATACTGTAATAAAATAGCTGCCTCATAATG
This sequence comes from Rhincodon typus, assembly GCF_021869965.1. Classification (NCBI taxonomy): domain Eukaryota; kingdom Metazoa; phylum Chordata; class Chondrichthyes; order Orectolobiformes; family Rhincodontidae; genus Rhincodon; species Rhincodon typus. Next base: position 32,881,692 of record NC_063342.1, read on the forward strand.
TAAAGGCATAAGCAAATGTGAAATAAAATCAAAAATCAGTTGAAATCTTTAAAAATTATTAACTGTCGAAAAATATACACTAATGAAAACACGAGAATCTACAAATATGACAAAAAGTTACAAAAAAAACTCGCATGAATCAGACAAAACTGGAAAAGTTTTAAAAGTCAAGGAGTTAGAATGATGATTTAGTTATGCAGAAAGGTCTCCAAAGCTTCAACTTATGTTCAGCCTGCATGCAAGACTACCTACTGTGAACCAAGACATTTCCTTATATTTTCTGCTTTCCAGAAAATTTGGAGCAAATATAGAAAAACAGGGGCTGCATGCTGCTGATTCCCTGCCAATAATAGTGCATTCTGGTTGGCCTTTTGCACCATTGTTCTAGTGAATATATGCAAATCAGACTTATGTTATATATGAAGTCCACTTTCTTTCCTTATCTTCCTGTGGACTACCATAAGAAACAAGAATCTAGTTAAAATATAGACAATGCTATTGAAGACTTTTTTTGTTGGAATTGTGTATTCGACCCAGATATGCCACTGAAGAATTGTTTGCAATATTTCTATCTCCAGCTTCCCAGTAGCTTCAGCATTTCTATTGGTGCAAGGTAAATTATTTCAGGTAAAGCACAACACAGAGATGTTTTTATAAGGATTTCCACCTCACTTTTGCCTTACAGAGAAATAAGTGGAAAGATGTGAAGGAGAAAACAAAAGGAATGAAAGGATCTTGAGATACGTATGGTTCTCATTTGCAGGCACCTGCACCAACTTATTTACAGTCATAGGTGGACAAGTCTGAATCTGTCACCACACCCATAGAAACATAGTTGCCAAGGTAACAGCTTTGCTGGCCTAATAGTAGGCCAATATTTGAATAATGCAATAAAACATTTCCTCATAACCTATTCTGTTAGCTACTCTTCGGTTTAATGCATTCACACAATGTTATAGCATTTTGAACTCTAAACAGTCAAACAGCCAATGGCATTGCACAAACACAAGATGCAACTTATGTTTTAAGTTGTTGACACATTCACTAATGGATTCACTATGGACTGACCAGTTGAACATATTTGTTGTCTGAAACATACCTATATGAAGGAAAGCATTTAAAAGATCTCCAATGCAAGCAAAGAACACAAAAATGTGAACTGTGCTGGTGAAAGCCAGAATTTCTAAAATAGCTCATTAGAATTTCTGTTCAGAGTGCAAGTTGATGTTTTGGATATAAACCTAAAGGGAGTGGTGTTGCAATTTGCAGATGATGCAAAATAGATTTAATTAGAATTCTTTACATTCCTGAGGAAACAAAAAACATGAGCTAAAATGTGGCAGCAGTAATTCAAGTTCAGTAAGTATGGTGAAACATTTTGATTAAAAAGAACAGCAGCAATAACTATACGCTGAACAGAGATTGACTCAGTGTTACATAAAAGCAGAATAATTTTGAGAGGGCAGTAAACAGGGCTTTTCAGATTAATGTCGCTGTAAAATGAAATTCTAGATATTATCAAGTCGAAAACAAAAGTTAAATGTTATTTATGAGCTTACACAAAACCTTATTCATACTTCAGTAGAATAACCTTTTCTAATATTGAGAACCATACTACAGGACAAATATAGAGCATATTATGCAGGTTTACTGATAATTGTTGCCTTGTGTGAGGAAATAAAAATATGCTATGTGATCTGGTAGGAAATAGCAAGCAAAACTTCTTATACAGAATTGAGAGGCTGTAAAATTTATTTCCACATTTCCAGAGTTAGTGGTTGAGGTAGAAACTGCATCAATATTCAAGATTAAACTGCACAGATACATGAGGAAAAATGAGATAGATGGATACAGGAAGAAGGCACGTAATTATGACATATACAAAAATTTGCTTGCATCATGTGTGAAAGACAACACGAGCCAGCAGGTTTGAATGTCTGTTCTCCTGTCATAATAGCAATATATTTAAAATTTATAAGGCTTTCAGACAACAAATCCTTCTTGCATATTGAAGCAATATGACAGGCCATTATTTGTCAACATCAGAGCTTCTGTGATCATGGGGCTAGTTCTGTAGTAACAGAAAAAGACAGAACATAGTTGACAGAGAAAGACAAATGGTCACTTAGTAATAAAAAACTTGAATATTGCTAAAATAAAAAAGACACACTGTTGAAACTTCCTGTTTTGCACTAATCAGGATTAATGACAGAATATTTAATTTCAAAGGATACAACAATTTACATTGCTTGATAAGAAGGCGCTGATTGGTTCGTAAGTGAAGTCTGATTGTTCAAGGCTTTGACATAGGGAATGTACTGGGTTACAGGTATCCCCCAAGTTATTGTTTAAACTCAAAAAAAAGGCAAGTCAACTCTGATTGGCCAAGACAGACATTCTTTGTTTTTGCAGAGGAACAGCCTTGGACATGAATATATATAGCTTTTAGTGAGCATAAGTGAGTCACAGTGGAAGCCTAATACTAATATTCTTAAGTTGGTCATTCTCCACTTTGTATGTTTATTTATTTCAGCTTAACATACAATCTGAAGTTTATAGAACATATACGATTCTGACATAAAATAAAACTGAGAGGTGTGTAATCAGTACAGAACCATTAAATTTCTCTCTCATGCTCTTACATGGCTATTTAGTTTGTAAGTAAAATTTATGAAATGTATCTTCTATTTGTATGCACATAATTCTGAAAACAATCAAGTTGATTTTCTTAGAAAATGAGAAGTATTTTATCATTGGCAAGATACAAATGCTACTGAAATATGTTGAGGCTGAATATCTGATTCCAAGAGATAGAAGAGTGAGCAAAGGGAAGATGGTAAAGAACTGGTAACAGTAATCCAAAACCTCTTTGTTATTATCTTTCTACTCTTTATATGCCTGTAGATGACTTCTGGATTCCTTTTTGTTGTCTCTTTCTCTTTGCTACCCTAATTCTAATTTAATTTGCCTTCAGAACTTCCTATATTTCACCTGGTTCTCACTTGTGTTAACAACTGCTATCTGCCATTCAAACCTTTTCTGCTTCATTTCACTTGCTATCTATTTTGCTGTTCAGAGAGCTTCAGCTTTGTTTTTGTCTTACTTTTCCCCTTGTGAGAATGTCCATTGACCAGATCCAAACCATTCCTCTTCAAAATGAGTCAATTATATAAATACAACTTTTGTCTGCCAGTCTTTTATTCCAATGAGCTAGATCTTTTCTCACACCATTAAAATTGGCCTTCTCCCAATATTTTTTTTACCCTGAATTGCTACTTCTTTTTCATAATTAACATAAACCTTATGATACTCTGCTTATTGTTCCCTAAATGTTCTTCAATTTAATCCACCTCATTCATCAGAAACAGATCCAGCAATATCCATTTCTTCACTGGAACAGAAACATATAGATTTACAAAATTCCCCTGAACATACTTCATAAATTCATCCCTCTCTATGTCCTTTACATTAGTAGGACAATAAAAGTTTCCATTACTCTTTTTTACACTTTTCTGCAATTCACATGCAAGTTTGTTCTATATTTTCCCACTAATTGGTAGCCTAAAGAACGCACCCAGTGTATAATGGTACCTTTGTTGCTTCTTAACTGTGATCAAGGTTTTGTCCTCGACTGTTCTATATCATTCTCTCTCTCCAAAAGTGTAACATTGCTTTTAATCAATACTGTCACCCTTCCTTATTTCTTTTCTTCACTCTTTCAGTTATCCAGGAATATTTAGTAAACAGTCCTGTCCTTTTTTTTGAGCCAGGTTGGCATCTATAACCATAACATGATATTTCCCACGTAAATACAGTGACATAATTCAGTGATGGAAGTGGGAGGAAAGCAAAAGCTACATGGTAATCTGCAGAATGTCATTCATTGTAGATTACAGGTTGGGATGATACAGAATATGAGAAAGTAAAATTAGATAGGAACACAATGACAACCTTCAGTGATTTCATCATTGCTGCAGACCATGCCTCTGTGATGACTGCTCCAATGATGGCCAATTCAGGCAGTTCCAGGATTGCAAACGGATTCCATTCTGGTGTCTGTTTGCAAATCAGAACACAATGCAGGTCAATTTAAAGCAGCTCTTTGTAAGTACTTGAAATGTTTATATAGTGGCTCTTTAAAATTACATCCTTGCATGGAATTGCATTTATAACTACGAGCATAAGTAAATTGGGGACCCTCTGTAACGTCTTCTAACCTACAGGGGTGAGTACATGTGGCTGTGTCTGCTTCTGCCAGTTAGCTGCTGCTGCTGCAGCCAACTTGTCCTGAAAGAGAAGGATCTATAGTGTGGCACAAAATGTTTTAGTGATGTGCCTACTAATAGTTGAGTAGCTGGCAGTTTGTACAACTTGTGTGTATGCAATGTTAATTATGTGAGGTTGAGGAAACATTTAAAGATAATGATGAATGAAACAGTACATGAGACTAGTAATGTAAATAGTAGGATTCAGAATATAAATGTCAACTCACTGACTTTAACCACTCCTGTAGTGTTATCAAGTATCTTGCGGCACTGCTTCCAGGCCCACAAAGCTACACTGCTGTCATTGATCACAACTGCTACTTGCTCTAATTGCCTTCTCAGTATCATCCTGGAAGGCCTACTATCTTTTTAAGAGAAGAGAACCTCTTTCCTCTGATGCACCTGCTACACCAAAGCCTTCAGCTCTGTGTTGGGCAACCTTAGTGTTTGCTCTCTGATCTGTTGTACCATTTATATAGATTCTTCCTGCTGTTTTCAATTTTCCCAATTCCAGTCCTTGCTGCAGCACATTGCATCCCACCTTTAAGACAGACACTCTGGTTTTAATAAGTGCAGGTAACTTTAAGCAGTGCTAGCTTTTCACAAACCTGGTGATTTATGCCATCATTCAACAGTATGCTCAGAATTAGACTGCACATCACAATCATTATAAATAGTAGGCAGCACAAGGTTTGCATAGAGTATCTCTTTTGAACAGGCAGGCCTAGCTAACTAAGCCCCATTCTACTTTCCCTCGCATGGGTGATGTTAAGGATTTGGGAATGCTGCTTAGATGTTCTAAATGCTTTATGGACACATTCCCTAAATTATGAAAGAAGAGGCTTAGTAAGCATCCACAATATATTGCATCCTGATGCTTTCAGAAATCAGGCCCCATGACATAAAGAGCCTGTGCATAAGGCACAACCGTACCTTGGGAAACAATTTGAATTATTGACCCTATATTTTGCTGGTTCTGAATTAGAATAAGCGAAGAATAGCCAATTAAAACATGATAACAATAGGAGAAATACAGTTCTGTATAATTCCAACAAGCTACTCTGTTCCTGTACTGTGAAACTGTTGTAATTTACTGTGTACTTATGTATATATTCTTACCTCACGATCTTCATTGAAGAAACCAACGCGGAAATTTATAATGATGTCGACAAGATACAACATGTCAGATACAAAACTGAACATTCTCCATGCTATTGTTTTCAAACCTTGATCTTTATCGAAGAAAGTAATTCCAAGGGGCGTAACAATAAGATTGGTAAATGTAAGCACCAACATATACATGACATAGTAGCTCCTGCAAATGGAAAAGTAATTACGTCACAAAATCATAGCATTCTCAGTCAATCAAAAACATACAGACTCAAATAAATAGAAGCTGAAAGAACACTGCAGATGCTGAAAAGTTGAAATAAAAATAGAAAATGCCACAAATACTCAGAGATTTCTCAGCATTGTAGAGGAACTGAGCTGCTATCTCAAGTGAAATATGAATCTTCAGAATTTAAGCAAAAATGTGATGGGTTTTATGTTCTTTAAAGGGAGACAGGAGCGAAAGAACTAAAGGGAAGGACTAAGGTAGAAGGCAGTGGTAGCAATTGTAGTAAAAGAAACATTTGTCCAAGGTGTCTTAGAGTGACAGAATAAGGAACATTACCACCCAAAGCATGAAAAGCAAGATATAAACCAGCTAAAAACAAGTACAAGTAAATTGCTGATTCACCTGGAAGGAATTCTGAGGAAGGGTCACTGGACCCAAAACATGAACTCTGATTCCTCTCCACAGATGCTGCCAGACCTGCTGAGCTTTTCCAGCAAATTCTGTTTTTGCACATTGAAGGAGTGTTTGGTGCCTTGGACAGTGAAGATGAAGAATGTAAAAAGCCAGGTGTTAAACCTTTAGTAATTGATTTGGGAAGGAGACGAGGTGTTGGGAGTGACTGAGAAGTGGACCAAGGTATCACAGATGGAATGTTACCTTTGAAATGTTGACAGGATGGCAAGGTGAGGAGATGACGTGTTCTTCCATCTTACCATGTGGTGTTCACTGCTCACAATGTAATATACACTACAGTGGGAGGTCAAATGCAAATCTTGTGACTGCTTTTGTGGAACAACACTGCTCGATCAGCAAGCATGACCCTAAGCTCTAATATATTTCAATTCCCTGCAACAGCCCACAACACTCCTTTTGTCCTCCTAACCATTTGCTGTACCTGAATACTCATCTAATATAAGTCATGAACTAGGACAGCCAGTTCCCTGTGTGCTCAGAATTCTGCCATCTCTGTTAATTTAAATAACATGCTGCTTTTCTGTTCTCCCTGTCAAAGTTGACAGGTTCAAACTTTCTTACATAATTCTCTGTCTGGCAATTTTTGACCACTCTGTATCCCTTTGCTGCCTCCTTAAGTCCTCTTCACAACTTACTTTCCTAGCTAAAAACAGAAAATGCTGGAGAAACTCAGCAGGTCTGGCATTATCTACGGAATTAGAATTGACATTTCAAGTCCAATATGAGACTTCTTCAGAACTGAAAGGGGTTGGAAAATTGTGTTTTCTTATGCTATAGAGAGAGCAAGTGAAACGGACTGTCGGGTGCTCAAAGCCAAAGTCAAAGGGATTACTAATGGTGCTGAAAGGAAGATAGAGATACATAAAAGTGCATAAATGATGATGTGGAACAGAGAAAATCAGTCTTCTAGTGTGCTGACAGCAAAGCCAAAAGACACAGGTGTGTGTGTGTGTGTGTGTGTGTGTGTGTGTGTAAAGGCAAGTCATTAAAGATTCAAGTCATTAATATAAATTGTAAATAGTTCAATCCTGAGCACTCATCACATTTTGCCAACATGAAATTTAACCATTATTCCTACATTCTGCATCATCTATTAGTTAAACATGGTCTCCCTTTCACAAAACCATGTTGACTCTACCTGATTACAATGGGATTTTCTAAGTGCCCTGCTATATTCTTTTGTTTATAAGATAAATAAATTCTTGATTAATAAGGGGATCGAGAGTTACGGGGATAGACATGAGAGTGGGGTTGAGAAACATGTCAGCCATGATCGAATGGTGGAGCAGACTCGATGAACTGAATGGCCTAATTTTACTCATATATCTTATGGTATTATGGTCTAAGATTCTGACATTTTCCATATTACAGATGTTAAGATAACTGGCCTGTGGTTTCCTCACTTCTGGCTACCCGCTTCCTTGAATAAAGCAGTCCCATTCCCTATTTCCCTATCTGATGGAATCTTTCTAGAATCTAGAATTTTGTGAAATGAAAACCAATGCATCCCTTTTTCATCAGCCACTTCTTTCCAGATCCAAGGATGAAGTCCTTAGGATTAAGGATTTGTCAACTTTTAGTTTGAATGATTTTCTCAGTACCTTTCCCTGGTGAATGTAACTGTCTTAAGTTCCTCCCAGCCTTTCACTTCCTGATTCACAATTATTTCTGGGATGTTATTTGTAACTTTGATAGTAATTGTAGACTCAAAACATCTTATTAACTTATCTAACATTTCCTTATCTTCCATTATGAATGCCCCAGATTCACTCTCCAGAGGTCCAACATTCACCCTACTTATTTGTCTCCTCTTTAAAATACCTAAAATCCATTTTTATAATTCCAGGTAGCTTTCTTTCAAAAAATTATATGGAAGTAACTGTATGAGTTGGTGGCTTATAACAAATACTAGCAGATAGCCTTTTCCCAATTATTAAGACGAGAGATCAAGGAAGCACATCAGAAATGGTCCATGTGAAGGTGAGAAAAAAAGTGAACCGAAACTATTCTGAATTGATAAATATTTTTGACTCAATTCTTCTCTATTCCCGCTGTGCAACTTAGTGCTCCAATCTTAATTCACATATCACAAACTTACACCACAAATGAATTGTTCACTTTAAATGTACATTTAAAACACACTTAAAGAACATTCAGATGATACTTAATTCTTCTCCACCACAAATCTCAATTCAGTGATAATCTCTGTACAACCATGCTGCCTCAATGGCACCTCCACCATCTTTAGGATTTATAATATATAACATTTGCATCTTCACATTGCTCCATGACCTTATCCCATTCTTATCTCTGTAACTTTATATCCCCTTCCAAACCATTTGGTCCTCTGAAAATGTATCTTCTGAATCCTCGTTTCCTCTGTCTCACCAGAAACAATAATATTTGCCTCATTCTCTGTTACCCTATATCTATAAACTTAAAGCTCTTCATTTTTTAAAATAATAAATGTCCTTCTTGCAATATGTCTCATTGTCTAATGAAGGAAGAAATACAGTTTTGACGGCAAGGGGAACAGAAAGATGATGATGTGGAGGTTAAGAAAGTGGTATTGAAGAGCAAGAAGGGATTCGAAATTCAGTTATCCCAATTTTTGAGACCCACAGGTTATGATTAATGACTTGTCTACACTTGTTCAGATAGAGTGGGCAGCACATAAATTTAGCACACTTCTCATCTAAATGTTCATAGTCCCACCTTACTGGCTGCTTATGCACTCAGCAAGGGATCCCAGTAATATTGTTCAGAAATTACATGCTGCTGCCAGCTTCTCCTTTTTTAAAGCAGGCTGTACCTCTTAAAGATAAACATTAAATTGAGATGGATGTAAAAGAAGGAGGTCTATGTGGAGTAAAAACATCTGTATAGATAAATTGTATCAAATGGCATGCATCTATGCTCTATGTTCCTTGAAATTCCTTATAATCCCTCCAACCAGGATTGTGTTCCTGCCACTTCACTGCAGTAGACCCAACCAAAATCACAAACAACTGTGATTGTGACCTTATGCAATATTTCTCAATCTCTCTGTGGCCTTTAGCATGATTCATCGCACTCCATCTCTGAGTCACTGCTCTAATATCCATTGCTGGACAGCCCTTTCAGGCCAATGTTTACTTTCTCAGTCATAGCAAGAGCACCTATAGCAATACTGTTAGCTCTAGAAACTTTTAAGAATCAATCCGTAAATCTTTCCTCTTTATCATCTATATATATCTCCTTGGCAACTTTATTCACAAACATGGCATGTTTTTGCTGAGGGTATCTAGTCATATCTCGCCGCCATTTCTCCCAACCCATCCACTGCTTCTGTGCTGTAAAATGTTTGTCTGATATAGTCTTGGGTGAATTGTAGTTTTTTCCATCTATCAGCTTTGGAATGGACCACAAATTCTACATCCACACCATCAATTCCAACCCTTGCCCAGTCACTGTCTTTTGATGAATCTTAAGAAAAATCCCAAGGCACTTTATACATATATAAGGAAGCAGGAGGTGAGCTAGAAAAAGGATAGGACCACTCAAGGACAAAGGAGGGAACTTATGCATGGAGCCAGAGGAAGTGGGTGAGGTCCTTAATAAATACTTTGCATGGGTATTCACAAAGGACACCGTGGATGGTGAATCTCAGGAGTGGTATGTTGATATTCTGAGGCATGTCAATATAAAAATGGAGAAGGTGTTGGGTGTTTTGAAAAGCACTAAGGCGGACAAGTCCCCAGGACCTGATAGGATCTGTCCCAGAAAGCTGAGGAAGACAGGTAGGAAATTGCTGGGGCCTTGTATGATTTTTGTATTTTCTTTAGTCATAGAAGACGTTCCAGAGGACTGGAAAATAGCCAATGTTATTCCTTTGTTTAAGAAGGGCAACAGGGATAATCCAGGAAATTACAGGCTGGTGAGCCTTAGGTCGAGTGGAAGGGAAATTATTGGAGAAGATTCTTAGGGACAGGATTTACTGACATTTTTTTAAAAATGGGCTTATTAGTGATAAGCAGCACGGCTTTATGCAGGGACGGTCATGTCTCTCAAACTTGATTGAGTTTTTTGAGGAAGTGATAAAGATGACTGATGAGGGCAGGTTGGTAGATGTTGTCTATACAAACTTTATAAAGACTTTTGAGAATTTCCCTCATTGCAGGCTAATACAAAAGATGATTTCACACAAGATCTATGGTGAGCTGGTAAAATGGATGCAGAACTGGCTTAGTCATTGAAGACGTAGAATAGTGGTTGAATGGTGTTTTCAGACTGGAGATCTGTGATTACTGGTGCTCCGCAGGGATAAGTCCTGGGACCCCTGTTATTTGTAATATATATAAATAATTTGGAGAAGAATGTAGGTGGCCTGATTGGTAAGTTTGTGGACAACACAAAGATTTGTGGAGCTGTGGATAGTGGGGAGGATTGCCAGAGGATGCAGCAGGATACAGATAGGCTGGAGATTTGACACAGAAGTGGCAAATGGAGTTTAATCCAGATAAATGTGAGGTGTTGCATTTTAGGAGATCTAATGCAGGAGGGAAGAATACAGTAAATGGCAGAAACCTTAGTAACATCAAAATACAGAGGAATCTAGGCGTGTAGGTCCACAGACCCCTGAACACAGCAACACAAGTGGACAAGGTGGTCAAGAATGGACACAGCATGCTTATTGCCATCGGTCAGAGCATAGAGAATAAAAATTGTTGTCGTTTTGCAGCTATATAGAACTTTAGCTAGGACACATTTGGAATATTGTGTACAGTTCTGGTCACCAAACTACCAGAAGAATCTGGAGGCTTTGGAGAGGGTACATACAGAAAAGGTTTACCAGAATGTTGCCTGGTTTGGAGGATATTAGCCACAGGGAGAGATTGGACAAACTTGGTTTGTTTTCACTTGTACATCCAAGGATGAGTGGCAATTTGATAGAGTTTTACAAAATTATGAGAGGCATGGATAGTCGGAGTCTTTTTCACAGGGTAGAAATATCAATTACTAAGGAGATTCAGGTTTAAAGTAAAATTGAATAAGTTTTAAGGGGATGTGAGAGGCAGGTTTTTTACACAGAGAGTGGTAAGTACCTTGAATGTGCTGCCAGAGGAGGTGGTGGACAAGGATACAATTGCAATATTTAAGAGGCACCTTGGTAGATATATGAATAGGCAGGGAATAGAGAGATAGGGATCTCATAGAGGCAAAGGCTTTTGGTTTAGAAAGGCATCATGTGTTAGCACAGTCTTGATGAGCTGAAGGGCCTGCTCTTGTGCTGTACTGTTCTTTGTTCTGACTGTTTGCAGTTCCAATGGACTCTTCAATCTCAAGCTAAGGCTTCAGTCCTAAAGCTCTATTATTTGGACTGCCTATTTATACTTCTATGACATAATTTGGTTCTGCTACAAACTGAGTTCATTTGTTGTTAGTATACTGATTTTCATGACTATTATTATGATTAGTAATGACACTTGGGATTTTTAATACAATATTTCTTACATGGGATTTCCTGCTCACTTGCTTTAGAAACTCAGTAATATTTGGGTGTTAGAATTTCAGGTTTTGATGAAAACATAAGTTTCAGCATTCAATATGGAGTGTAAAAGCTGAGAAGATGACATGGAGAAATTGGAAAAATACAGCCAATAGATGAGTTTTGGTTAGGGCTTCAGCTGCAGTCAGAAGGGGTAGGAGAAAAGGCAGCTAATGTGCCAAAACTGAAACAAAATACAAAGTAGGTGAATTGTTAGGAAAATAAGCTGAACTTGGGTTTAAGCACTGCACAAAAGTTCTGCATTTCTGAGCAGTGCTGTTCCCAGTTGCTATCAAAAATAATGATGACAAGAATATAGGTACTTCCTTAATCACATTTTTTCTGTCTGCCATCTTTTGATCCAGTTCCTAAAAGATCAAAATTCTTCTAAATCTGATTACATTCCATTGTGAGAATATTGATTTGTTTTCCCATTGTTTTATTTCTGACAAAGTAAGAACAACAATACCAAAAAAATTTGCGTAAATTGTGTTTTCAAAATGCTCAACAAAATCTTATTCTGACCGAAAAGAAGGACTTGACAAAAAGGATATATCACCTATGGTTAACAACGGTCATCAAAGAGACTATCCATCAAAATCTAAGGCATACAAAACAACAAAATAGTGGCAGGCCAGAGAATCAGGAAGCTTTTAGTAACCAATAGTAGATATCTGAAAAGCTAATAAAAGGAGAGAAGTTGGATGATAAAAATAAAATGGTAAGAAATATACGACCAAACAGCAAGAACTTCTACAGATATACAAAAGGAAAGAGAATAGCTAAAACGCATATGTGATCCTTGGAGGATGTGCCTGGGGAATTGACAACAGAAAACAGATAAATGGTAGATAATTTAAACCGATATTTGTGGCAGTCTTGATGGTGGCAGACACAACGGAATTCTCAAAGATATCAGATAAGAAAAGTGCTAATGGAAGGCAAAGTCTTGTGACAATCTCTATCATAAGGGTAAAGTGATTGACAAACTAATGGAACTGAAGATAGATAAGTCACCAGGACCTGATGGCCTGCATCCAGAAGTGGTTGCAGACCTGGGGCCAGCTTTCACTGAATAGCAAAAAACGCCTGACAAATAGCCCATCATGGAATAGAAAAGATGGCTGCCCTCAATTACTGCTGACAACATTTTTCCTCGGTCAACTAAAACCATCAGATAATAAAACTAACATTTTCAAGATAAAAGTATTTGAACAATACAGCAGTTGTAGCTGGGACCTACATTTGAAGAACATTCTGTAAGCCATAGATAAAACAATGGCAACTTTCGAGGTCAGAACTAACTATATTCGACATTTGATTCAACTCTGTAAACCATAGCTAAAACAATTCTAGATCTCACATTATTAATTGTTTAATCAATAATTATAGAACTAGATTAGTTAATAAAAGGATTCAAACCAGATCACAAATGGTTAACGACAACTCCTCTCTCCTTCTCTCTCTCGCTTAAGATATTGGAATTTTAATTGGAATGTACCAAACCACACAACTGTGTTGGAACTGATCATAAGTCAATATTCTTTTGACTTATCTGTAATGAGAAATTTCTAATTAATTGTCAGTTCTGGTAAAAATTACTCAGGCAGAAAATAGTATGAAAAGTTTCAAGAACTTAAAAATTTTAAATATATTTGAGTCATATGTTGTCCATATACAAGAGAGTCAATCATAGAGTGACAGCTCAGCTTTGCCAACCAATTGTGATTGGGGGTGGGGGGCGTGTACATTCTAACTTAAAATGTATAAAGACAGACATTTTAAGCCTCTGGTTTATTATTATTATTTTCATTGTTCTGATTTTTATGATTTTCTTATTGCTTGATTTTCTATACTTCATTTTCTGATTTTTTTCGGATCTTTGTTTTTTGTTCTATTATTTTGCTTTGTGCCTTTGTGACCTTGTGCCTTTTTTGTGCTATATACAGTATCAGTGCTGTAAATAAAGACATATGTTGAATCTACTTCCATAACTTGGACTCACATTGAAAAAGATATGAGATCTAACAGCAGGCATCAGTCAAAATATTCCAGAATTCACTGGATTCCATAGGGGTTCCACTGGATTGGAAAACCACAGTTTGACACCCCTATTCAAAAAGGGAGGAAGACAGAAATCAGGTAGCTATAGGCTAGTTAGCCAAACATCTGTCGTTGGGAAAATGTTAGAATCCATTCTTAAGGAAGAAATAGCAAGGCATTTAGAAAGCTTAATGCATTTAAATACAGTCAACATGGTTATGAGAAAAGAAAATGATGTCTGATAAATTTGCTTGAATTCTTTGAGAATATAACAAGGACAGTTGACAAAGGGGAACCAGTAGATACAGTGCATTTTGATTTCCAGAATACATTCAGTAGTGTGCTACATAAAAGGTTATTACACAAGGAAAGATTTCATGGTATTGGGGCTAATGTATTAGCAAGGATGGAGGATTGATTAACACACAGAAGGCAGTGTGAGGATTAATGGGTCTTTTACAGATTGGAAATGCGTAACTAGTCAAGTGCCACAAGGATAAGTCCTGGGGCCTCAAATATTTACTATCCATGTTAATGACTTACAGGAAGGGTTAAAATTGTAATATATCCAAATTTGCTGATGATACATAAATAGGTGGAAAGGCATGTTGTATTGAGGACATAAGGAATCTGCCAGAGGATATAGATAGGTTGAGTGCTTGGGCAAACCTTGACAGATGACATTTAATGTAGAAAAGTGTGAGGTCATGCATTTTGGTAGGAAGAATCAAAAAACAGACTTTTATTTAAATGGAGAGAGACTTCACTGAAAGATCTAAGTGTTTTTTGTGCATGGAACACAAAATTTACCATATTCCTGGGAATTATAAACCAGTAAGATTAACATCTGTAGTAGGTAAGTTACTTGAGAAGATTCTGAGGGATAAGATATACATGCATTTGGAAAGACAGGGTTTGATTAGGAGTAGTCAGCATGGCTTTGTGTGTGGGAGATCATGCCTCACAAATTTGTTAGAGTTCTTTGATGAAGTGACCAGGAAGGTTGATGAGGGCAGGGCAGTAGACGTGGTCTATATGGATTTCAGTAAGGCCTTTGATAAGGTTCTACATGGTAGGCTGCTCTAGAAGGTTCGATCACATGGAATCCAGGGAGACCTGGCAAATTGGATACACAATTGGCTTGATGGTAGGAAGCAGAGGGTAATACTGGAAGAGATAACAAGCTGTAGAGCTAGGTGAACACAGCAGGCCAAGCGGCATCAGAAGAGCAGGAAGGCTGACGTTTCGGGCCTAGACCCTTCTTCAGAAATGGGGCAGGGGAAGGGGGTTCTGAAATAAATAGGGAGAGAGGGGGAGGCGGATAGAAGATGGATAGAGGAGAAGATAGGTGGAGAGGAGACAGACAGGTCAAAGAGGCGGGGATGGAGCCAGTAAAGGTGAGTGTAGGTGGGGAGGTAGGGAGGAGATAGATCAGTCCAGGGAGGACGGACAGGTCAAGAGGGCGGGATGAGGTTAGTAGGTAGGAGATGGGGGTGGGGCTTGAGGTGGGAGGAGGGAATAGGTGGGAGGAAGGACAGGTTAGGGGGACGAGCTGGGCTGGTTTTGGGATGCGGTAGGGGGAGGGGAGATTTTGAAGCTTGTGAAGTCCACTGGTAATACTGGAAGGATGCTTGTCTGACTGGAGGCCTGTGACTAGTGGTGTGCCTCAGGGGTCGGTGCTGGGCCCATTGCTGTTTGTTATCTAAATCGATGATTTAAGTTTGCAGATGACACTAAAATCGGCGGTATCATGGACAGTGAGGAAGGTTATCAGAAATTGCAGTAAGATCTTGATCAACTGGGGAAGTGGGCCGTGAAATGGCAAGTAGAGTTTAATATAGATAAGTGTGAGGTGTTGCATTTTGTAAAGTCAAATCCAGGTAGGAGTTTCATGGTGAATGGTAGGGATTTAAGGAGCGTAGTGGAAGAGAGGAATCTTGGAGGTCGGGTGCATGGTTCTTGAAAGTGGAGTCACAGGTGGACAGGACAGTGAAGAAGGCTTTTCGCACACTGGCCTTCATTAATCAGGGTACTGAGTATAAAAGTTGAGAAGTTATGGTGCAGTTGTACATGACATTGGTGAGGCCGCACTTGGAGTATTGTGTTCAGTTTTAGTCACCTTGCTATAGGAAGGATGTTATTAAGCTGGAAAGAGTACAGAAGAAATTTACAAGCATGTTGCCAGGACTCAAGAGACTGAGTTATAGGGAGAGGTTGGACAAGCTTTTTTCTTTAGAGCCTAGGAGACTGAGGGGAGATCTTACAGAAGTGTACAAGATCATGATAGGCATGAATACAGTGAATACACTCAGTCTTTTTTCCAGGTTTAGGGACTGAAGGACTACAGGGCATCAGTTTAAGGTAAGAGGGGAAAGAATACATGGGAACCTGAGGAGCAACCTTTTTTTACACAGAGGGTGGTACGCATATGGAATGAGCTGCCAGCAGAAGTGGTTGAGGTGGGTATATTAACAACATTTAAAAGGCATTTGGACAAAAACATGGATAGGAAAGGTTTAGAAGGATATGGGCCAAGTGCAGAGAAATGGGCTTTCTGTGGATGTACATTTTGGTCAGCACGGACCAGTTTGGGCCAACGGGCCTGTCTCAGTGCTGTAGAACTGTATGACTCTAGGTACAACGAGTCAGTAAGCAGGCAAATGGAATTTTGGATAACAAGGCGTAGAGCTGGATAAACACAGCAGGCCAAGCAGCATCAGTATAATATTTTTCTTTACAATTCAATGAAGAGTGCAGGAGGGCATGCCAGGACCACCACCAGGCATACCTAAATATGTGGTGTCGAGGAGGCCTGGGGGTCCTTCAACCTTAGTCAATTGGATCAATGAGCTGAAGAGTGACAGATGGAGTTTAATTTGGATAAATGAAAGGTATTGCATTTAGGTAAAACAAACGAGGGCAGGACTTATACAATTAAAAGTAGGGCCTTGGGGAGTGTTGTAGAACAGAGACTTAGAGGTTCAGGTACATAATTCTTTGATTTGTGTCACCGGCAGACAGGGTGGTTAAGAAGGCATTTTGCAGGCTTGTCTTCATTGCTCAGGCCTTTGACTCTGAGTAATGGAGTTAGGACATTATGGTGAGGTTGTACAGGACATTGGTGAGGCCTCTTCTAGAGTATTGTGTCCAGTTCTGGTTTCCCTGTTAAAGAAAGAATATTATTAAGCTGGAGAGGGTTCAAAAGAAATTTATCAGGATGTTGCTGGGGATGTTGAGTTTGAGTTATAAGGAGAGGCTGGATAAGTTGGGACTTCTTTCACTGGAGCATAGGAGGTTGAGGGCCAATCTTATAGAGGTTTATAAAATCATGAGGGGTATATAGGTAAGATGAATGGCAGGAATATTTTCTAGATGGTGGGGAATTTTAAGACTGGGGGCATATTTTAAAGGTGAGAGGAGAAAGATTTTAAAAAGATACGAGGGGCAATTTTTTTGCACAGAGAGTGGTTCACGTGTGGAATGAACTTCCAGAGCAAGTGGTGGGTGTGGGTACAGTTACAACGTTCAAAAGACACTTAGATAAACGCATAAATAAGAAATGTTTGGAGAGATATGGGCCAAGTGGGACTAATTTCGTTTGATATTATGGTCGGCATCAACTGGTTAGACCAAAGCTGTATGGCTATGACTCTGTGTTAACTCAGCATTCCATTTTAGTGTTTCCTGTTTAGCTTGAGACTTCAACTCACTGTGTCACATTAGTATCTAACCTTCTGCAAATGTACACAAATCTGTTTATGGAAACAGAGAAGAGGTCATAAGAATTATCAATGTTCTGACTCACATCAAAGATTTACCAAGCACCAACCTACCACTTTATCAATGTAGTATACTGGAAATAAGGAAGTTCTTGGTCTCATACTGAGGTGGTCAAGATGACGATGGTCATCTGACTCATGAGTGTCTGTCCCATGGCCATTAGCCAGGAGGGGTTAGACAGGCAATTGACAATAGGATTGATGGCCAGCTCCCAAAATAAGGTATATTAAGAGGAACATGGGGGAGGAAGAGGCAAGAAGATCCAGGGAGATGAGCCACACCACCCGCTTAGGGGAAGACCAGGAGTTCCCCTACATCAGCCTGAGGAGGAACAAAAGCTGTTAGTATTGAGAGCATAAGCAGCAAGTGATAGACAGAGCTAAGCGATTCCATAACAACAGATCAGATTAAGCTCTGCAGTTCTGCCACATACAATTGTGAATGGTGGTGAACAATTAAACCACTCACTGGAGGAGGAGGCTACACAAATATCCCCATTAACAATGATGGGGGGGAGGCGCAGTATGTCTGTACAAAAAGAGATGGCTGATGCATTTGCAACTATCTTCAGCCAAAGTGCTGATTGTATTGGACCCAAGCATCACAGATGACAGTCTTCAGCCAATTCGATTCACTCCATGCGATATCAAGAAACGACTGGAGGCACTGGGAGTGCAAAGGCCATAGGTCCTGACATCCAGGAATAGTACTGAAGACATGTGCTCCGGAACTTGGCACATCCCTAGCAAAGCTATTCCAGAACAGATGCAATATTGGCATCTACCCAACAATGTGGAAAATTGCCCAGGTTAGTCCTGTACTCAAAGAGAAGTCTACTCTCGAACAAGAATAAAGTGATGGAAGATGTCACCAACAGTGCTATCAAGCAGCATGTGCTTTGCAATAGCCTGTTCAATTTGGGTTCTGCCAGGGCCACTCAGTTCCTGACCTCATTATAGCCTTGATTCATAGATGAACAGAAGAGCTGACGTGAGAGTGACTGCCCTTGACATCAAGACTGCATTTGACAGGGTGTGGCATCAAGAAGCCTGAACAATACTGGAATCAGTGGATCGGGGGAAAGCACATCACCGGTTGCAGTCACACTTGACACCATCTGTTGCGGTTATCAGAGGTCAGTCATCTCAGTTCCAGGACATTGCTGCAGGCATTCCTCAGGGTAGTGTCCTCAACCTTACCTAGGCTTTCAACAGCATCATCAATGACATTTCCTTCCTTATCAGGTCAGAAGTGGGGATGTTTGCTGATGATTGCCATTGAACAGAAACTGATCTGGACTAACACAGTGGCTATAAGAATAAGTCAGAGGTTAGGAATCCTGCAGTACGTAATTCATCTCCTGACTCCCCAAAGCCTATCCGTCATCTATAAGGCACAAGACAAGAGTGCAATGGAATATTCCCCACTTGCTTGGATGATTGCAGATCCAACAATTCTCCAGAAGTTTGATACAATCCAGGTCAAAATAGCCTCCTTGATTGACACCACCTCCACTGACATTCACTCCCTCCACCACCGTCACTCAGCAGCATTAGTACATACCATCTACAAGATGCACATCAGAAATTCACCAAGCCCTCTTAGACAGCATCTTTCAAACCCACAACCACAACCATCTGGAAGGTTAAAAACAGCAGATATATGGAAACACAACCATCTACAAGCTTCTCTTCAAGCCACTCACCAGCGTGACTTGGAAATACATCACCATTCCTCAGTGTTGCTCAGTCAAAATCTTGGTACTTTCTCCCTAACAGCATTGTGGGTCTACTGACAACAAATGGATTGCAGCGGTTCAAGAAGGCAGCTCACACCCAGCTTCTCAAGGGCAAACAGAGATAGGCAATAAAAGCTGGTCCAGCCAGTGGTTCCCATATCACATGAATGAATAAAAGAAATATGCTTACTGAGCCACTATGTGTTTCCAACAACAGGACTTTTATTTCATATTTCCAGCATTTACAGTTCTTTGTGGTGCATTTCCACAGAATTATAAATAAATTCTGTCAACTATAGCTTTCATTCTGATTATTTGGCATATCTAAAAACTGCAGGGATATGCCAAGGTGAACACAAAAACATCAATGCCTTGATATTTTAGTAAAACCTTTTGACCTTTAGGGCTGAATATTTGATGGTACATGTTTTCAGACTCAGGGCTCATGATGTGTCACAACATCCCACCTGTTTGAGGTATTGCAGCATTCAAAGTTCACACTGCCTGCCATCAGAATAATTAGTGCATGCAACTCAGCATTAAACCACCTGTTAATATAATCATAAAATCCCTACAGTGTGGAAACAGGCCATTCGGCCCAACAAGTCCACACCACCCTTCCAAAGAGCGTCTCACCCTGAGTCATTCCCCTACCCCTGCATTTCCCCATGTCTAACTCAAACATCCCTGGACACTATGGGCAATTTAGCATGGCCAATCCACCTAACCTGCACATCTTTGGATTGTGGGAGGAAACTGGAACACCCGGAGGAAACCCACGCAGACACGGGGAGAATGTGCAAACTCCACACAGACAGTCACCCAAGGGTGGAATCAAACCCGGGTCCCTGGTGCTGTGAGGCAGCAGTTCTAACCACTGAGCCACCATGCCGCCCAGGAAGGTGAGAACTCCTTCGAGCCAGAATTGAATCGGCGACCTAAGGATCTATAGTCCTTAGGTCTGTTGGTTGACTGCAGGGACCCCTGGTGCATCTGTAGTTAGTACAAGCTACAGTTAGTCTGCACTTCTCAAAGGCAGCTTGCAACTGTTACAAAGGAAAAACACTCCTGTCAAAAGCAGAATTGACATGTTTCCACAAGAGACCCTCCAAACATAGGTCACAAAGGGTATGGAAGCTGGAAACCACATAATTCAGTTCAAGGAATCATCCCTTTTATTTGTTCATGGGATATGGGTATCACTGGCTTGTTCAGTACCTTGTCAAATATTCATTCCTCATGATTAATCCAGATTAATTAGATGATCTTGGATTCTGAGTAGTTGATTGAAGTAAACAAGACACCCTGTATCTCAAATGCCCATATATTTTGTGTTGAAGGCCCTGAGGTAGAGGGTGGAATGGGTATATCAAAGTCTAGATAGTGACACACAGGACAAAACAATCACATCTACAGGCTAATTAGTTAAATTGGGTACTTGGGTAAAATTTCATCCAGGGAGATGTTATGAATGGAGGGATGAGAGAATTGTAGGATATGCTGGAAAAAGCTACTGGCAAGGTTAAATGCATGTTCAGTGCTTAGGATGAACAAGAAATAATGCCCATGGTCTGGCAGGGTGGACATTGTGACAGTCAATTTTGCAACTTTATTATTTTCTCCTAGTAGTAAAATCTCAGTGCTCTAGACCTAATAAAGTACTTTTCAGGTGGTGAAATGTAGGAAAGGCACCAGTTAAAATAACCACAGCAGCAATGTGATAAATGACTAGGTTTCTTGTTTTAGCAACCCAAATCTGATTTTCACAGAAGTCACAGTAACTATTTCCTTAAAAGTATTTTATTGAAATCTAAGAAAGCTAATGTTGCTGCTAGTTCAAGCACGTGACACAATTCTGAAAACATGTAATCCAGACCAAAGTAACAGACGGCTTCAATAGAGGGGTTCTGGTTGCGATTTGTTTTTCTGGCCAATTTGAAGCATTATTCCAAATTAGAGCCATGAAGGCCTGATATTACGAAATCAACATTTTGTACCAAGATCAAAAACTAACCAGCACATATGCATTGGTTTGATTCATAATTGGCCGGATTATACATATTTACCTGAGTGTACTGTAAGGGTGAATAACGAACGTATCTACATTTTTGGCGCGCTCACATTCCTTCAACACAGCGTCTTCACTGCCAAAAATATAGAGAGTCAGTCTATTTATTTGAGGTTGTTGTAGGTGCTCTTTAAGTTTTCTAAAGCATCTAAGTACTCTCCGCCGAATACCCGTTAACACGACAGTTTTAATCTGTTTCTCATCATTCAAAACGTCTACACAGATTGATTCAGCTCTGTCTATAGACGTATCTATGGTTCTTCTAACCGTTTCTTCGTCAACGACTAAACTGCTGTCAATTATTTCTATTTTGATTTCTGTTTTGCTGTCATATCCGGTCACCTGTTCCTCGCTCTGACCACATTCGCCTTCTAGATCCGGCAGGTGGTATTCACCGTCATTCTTTTCCACGTCTCCATCCTTTATTCCCTGATTATCTTCATCCTTTCCTGCATCCTCATTCGCCACTTGCTCACCACCTCCATCAATTCCTGCATTTTCATCCTCCATCTCCCGACCATCTTCATCAGTTCCTGCATTATCACCTTCCCCTCTCTGACCATTTGTCTCAATTCCTACATTTTCACCCTCCACTCTCGGAACACCTCCATCAATTCCTGCATTTTCACTTTCCATCCTCTGACTATCTTCATCAATTCCTGAATTTTCACCCTCAACTCTCTGACCATCTCCATCAACTCCTGCATTTTCACCCTCCACTCCTTGACCACCTCCATCGAATCCTGCATTTTCACCCGCAACTCCTTGAGCATCTTCAATTCCTGCATTTTCACCCTCCACTTTCTGACCATCTCCATCAACTCCTGCATTTTCACCCTCCACTCCTCGCCTACCTCCATCAAATCCTGCATTTTCACCCTCAACTCGCTGACCATCTGCATCAATTCCTGCATTTTCACCCTCCACTTTCTGACCATCTCCATCAATTCCTGCATTTTCACCCTCCACTTTCTGACCATCTCCATCAATTCGTACATTTTCACCCTCCACTTTCTGACCATCTCCATCAAATCCTGCATTTTCACCGTCAACTCGCTGACCATCTCCATCAATTTCTGCACTTTCACCCTCCACTTTCTGACCATCTCCAGCAACTCCTGCATTTTCAACCTCCACTCTGTGACCACCTCCGTCA
This sequence comes from Rhincodon typus, assembly GCF_021869965.1. Lineage (NCBI taxonomy): Eukaryota > Metazoa > Chordata > Chondrichthyes > Orectolobiformes > Rhincodontidae > Rhincodon > Rhincodon typus. The sequence continues at coordinate 32,904,082 of NC_063342.1, forward strand.
AATCCTGCATTTTCACCCTCCACTCTCTGACCATCTCCATCAGTCCCTCCGTTTTCACCCTCAACTCGCTGGCCACCTCCATCAATTCCTGCTTTGTGACCCTCCACTTCCTGACGATCTTCATCAGTCCCTGCATTTACACCCTCTACCTTCTTACCAACTTCTTCAATTCCTGCACTTTCACCCTCAGCACTCTCTCCATCCTCCATGATTCCTTCGCCCTCTACCTGAAACCTGACCCTTTTTTTTGTCGACATCCCCCCATTAGGATTCCTGGACATATTTCAGTCCTGTCTTCTCCTACGCCTCTTCAGTTTTCTGCGCGTGCGCTCGGCTGTCGGGACATGTTGTTTACACGCCGCTCGAGCCCAACGGCCACAGGTGGCGGGCTTTTTGAAAAACACTGTAACACGTTCTAAAAGATACGGATTACTATTACTTTATTACCGCCGTTACCGAGAGAAAGCAAATGGCGAATGATAGGATTTTGAAAACAAAATAGGTTGGTCAGTTTTCAGAACTGGGCAATTTTCATGGTTTTCCACCAAAACAGGTAAATACAGAGAGCGAGTTTAGTGACTTTTTTTCCAACACATTAAATTTAGCTCATCATTACTCAGCACAACTTCATGATGTACGGGCATTATTATACGCAGTAAGCTATGTCATGTATTGTCAAAAGTCCAGGTGATTCAGGTTGAGCAGGATACAAGCCAGCTGATTTAGAAGTGTTGGGAGAGCTTTCAGAAATGATCATTTGAGGCAAAATTAAGTTATTTGAACTAGAGTCACAGCCATGTACAAGACAGAAATGGGCCCTTTGGTCCATTGCATCCACGCTGGTCAAAATCAAGCACCTAACTATTCTAATCATATTTTTCAGCACTTGGCCCAGAGCCTATATTGCCTTGGCATCACATGTGCACATTTAAATACTTCTTAAGCGTTGTAAGTGTTTCTATGTCTACTACCCTAATGGGCAGTGAGTTCCAGATTCTCATCACCAGGAAAAGGTTTCTCCTCACATCACCTCTAAACAACCTTCCCCTTAAATCTATGTCTCCTGGTCATTGATCACTCCATCAAGGGGAAAAGCTTTTTAAGGTTTTTGAGTAGACTTGTAGCTTGGGTGTGGATGTCGTGGTTGGTTGGCTCGCCGAGTTGGTTTGTTGTTCCACGGACGTTTCATTACCCTGCTGGGTAACATCATCAGTGCAGCCTCCGATGAAGCGCTGCTGTGTTTTCCCACCTGTTATTTAAATTCTGGTGTCCGTTGAGCTGGGTTACCTCACTTCCGGTTTTCCTTCACAGTGGAGTATATATAGGGTCTAGCTCTATGTGTTTGTTGATGGCCTTCTTAGTGGAGAACTAGGCCTCTAGGAATCCTTGTGCTTGTCTCTGCTTGGCCTGTCCCTGGTGTTAGGGTAGTTGCTGTTGAAGTTCAGTACTTGGTCAGTGTGTGTAGCTTTCCTGTGTACCTTTGTTAGGAATTCCCTGTTGGTCCTGCGTTCCATCATGACATCCAGGAATGGAAGCTGTTTGTTCTTTTCTCCTTCTTGGTGAATCTGATCCCGGTGAGAGTGTTGTTTATTAGTTTGTGTGTCTCCTCTAGTTTGGTCTGTTTAATGATTATGAAGGTGTTGTCCACGTATTGTATCCATAGTTTCAGTTGGATTAGCGGAAGGGCCATGCTTTCGAGTCTTTGCATCACCGCTTCAGCTATTAGTCTGGAGAAAGCCAAACAGTAACCACCCTAACACCCACAAACAAAGTTGCATGAAAACTCTATTTAAATGGGCAACAACACACTGCAGCAACACAGAACTATGCCAAAAAGAAGAAGAGTACCTCCTCCAAATATTCAAGGACAACGGATAGCCGAAAAACTGGGTCAGAAGATGCCTATTACACGAACGACACCAGGAAGATACTATACGCTCCGACACAGACATCACGCTACCTTATATCAAGAACACATCTGAACTGACCACAAGACTCCTCCGACCACTGGGCATCAGAGTAGCACACAAACCCACATCAACCCTCCGTCAACTGCTAACCCGAACCAAAGACCCGTTACCCACTATGGACAGGAACAACGTAATATACCAGATCCCCTGCAAAGACGGCGACAAACGTTACATTGGACAGACAGGAAGAAAATTAGCCACAAGAGTACACAAACATCAGCTAGCAACAAAAAGACACAACCAATACTCACTCATCTCTGTCCACATGGACAAGGAAAACCACCAGTTTGATTGGGACAACACCAGGGTACTGGGACAGGCCAAGCAGAGACAAGCACGAGGATTCCTAGAGGCCTGGTTCTCTGCTAAGAAGGCCATCAACAAATACATAGAGCTAGACCCTATATATACTCCACTGTGAAGGAAAACCGGAAGTTAGGTAACCCAGCTCAACAGACACCACAGTTTAAATAACAGGTGGGAAAACACAACAGTGCTGCACTGATGATGTTACCCAGCAGGGTAATGAAACGCCTGCGGAACAACGAACCATCTCAGCGAGCCAACTAACCACAAAGTTTCTTTTTGCCTACCCTATCTAAGCCTCTCATAATTTTATACAACTCAATCATGTCCCCTGTCAATCTCCTCTGCTATATGGAAAACAACCCTCGTCTGTCCAATCTCCCTTCATAAGTGAAACTTTCCAGCCCATGCATTATCCGGGTAAGTCTCCTCTGTGCCCTCTCCAGTACTATCACATCCCTTGTACAATGTGGATTCCAGAACTGAACACAATATTTTCACTGTGGCCCAACCAATATTTTATACAGTTCCAGCATAACATCCCCCCCCTGCCACTGTGCCCCCCGCTCTTAAACATTATGCTTCAACTAATAAAGGCAAGTATACCATATGCCTCCTTAACCACTTTATCTACCTGTCCTGATGCCTTAAGGGATTGGTGGATATGTATATTGAGATCCCTCTGATCCTCAGTGCTTCCCAGGGACTACCATTCTTTATGTACTCCCTTGCTTTGTTTGTCCTGTTCAAGTGCAGTGTAGATTAAATATGAAAGCCAGCATGGATTTATTAAAAACAAATTTAGTTTGTTTGATGAGATTCCAGAGAGAATTGCTGATGATAACACTATGGTATACCTCCAAAATGAATTTGATAAAGGCACATTATAGGTTTGCCAGTAAAGTAGAAACTCGTGGTATAAAGGGACAATGGCAATGAGGATACATAATTGTATAATTGGGTGACAGGAAAGAGAGTGGTGGTGAATGGCTTTTCAGACTGAATGAAATTATATAGTTGTGTTTTTCCTAGACTGGTAATAAACTTACTTGTTTACCCAGTTATATTTTGACTCAGTTAAAAGCAAAATATTGCAGATGCTTGAAATCTGAAACAAATGCAGGTCTGGCAGTATCTGTGTAGAGAGAAACAGAGTTAAAGTTTTGAGTCCAGTATGACTCTTCTTGGCTTGGTGCTAGGTGCTTTGGGCACAATTTGCAGATACTCAAAACTTGGAAATGTTGAGCTGTGAGGAGCACAGTGATAGTTTCAAGAGGATATAGATAAGCTAGTGGAATGGGAGGACATATGACTGATGAAATTTAACACAGGGAAGTGCAAAGTTAAACATTTTGGTTCAAAGCATGAGGACAGGACATCACAGAATCCTTCAACATCATCATAACAGTACAGCAAGACTGCATATTTTCTTCATTCCTTTTCCTTTTGTTCGTTGATTTCATCACGAGGGAGGCGATGATGACTTTGGCATCACATGGCAACGGCACTTGTTGATTGACCTGCATTTTGCAGACAACACTAAACTGCTAGCAGAAGAATCATACACGCTCAATGGCCATCAGTTGGTGTGATTTTGCATCCAACAGACTGTTTTACATAATCTGGCAATGCTTATGTTATCTCCTATAACTTCAGAAATTGGATATGGATATTGTGACATTGAAGAAACCATCAAACATTATTATGTACAAACACTACATTCTTCAGGCACATGTATGTCTATGTTAATATTGACATACTAAATTACATCAAATGATCTAAGTGATGGAGTATGACACCTTTTTATCCTAAGTTACATACTGCAATGCAGTATTGATATCATGAGCACGTCTTTTAAAGCTATACTTACAAACTGATTTTGAGACATAACACCTGTCTTGAGAGTAGTAGTGCCAAGGTTGATCTACATATTAGCTGTAAGAAGTCTGAGACAGTGACAATTGGATGGCAACAAGACCCTGCTATCACCATCAAAAACAGAACATTGAGAATGTCAATCACTTCTACTTAGGAAGTGACATCCCCAGGAAAGGCAAAACAAAGATTAACGTCCACACAAGAATTGGCAAAGCAGGATCAGTCTTCCAGTGGCTGCATACAGTCTGGACAACCAACATTGTTGGCATAACCATTAATCTGCAAATCCAATTGTCCATGGTAGTACCAACAGCAATCAACTCCAGCAAGACATGGAAAAGAACAGTAAAAGTGTCACAAAAGTTGGACACCTTTCACCAATGTTGCCTACTTAAGATCCTGGGCCTCAAATGGAGACACAGGATCAACAAAGAAGTGCTAAAGAGGATTGGTTAGAGGTATCTGCATGGACATCATGATGGAGAGGTGAATCAGACTGGCATAAAATGGATTTCACTTCCCACATGTTTGCCCTGACAGTATGGGAGTAGAATGAACACCACCAAATAGAAAAAGAAGATAGTGCTGGCCAAAGAAGACCTGGTGAGTATATTAGAAGAGGACCTTCAGAAACAGGGCTGAAGCAAAAGAGATTGCATTAGGTTAGTGGCAGAATTTTGCTGCCCATAGTTCCTCCAATACACAAAGTACACCTCCAATACAAAGTCTAAGTAAGTAATGAAAAGAGAAAATTTTAAATAAAGTACTCTTGTAAAGAGAACAAAGGAACACAGAAATCTAGAAGTATATGCACATAAACTACGGAAGGTGACAGGTAGATTAAGGAAGATTTAAAATATACGCTGGATCCTCTACATTGTAAATAAGTGCACAGTGAACAAAAACAAAAAAATATATGTTGAACCTTCATAAAACATTGGGTTAGTCTCAAATATATTCAATTCTGAGCAATGTACTTTAGAAAGCATGTGATGGTGTTAGAAAGATTTTGCAGTAAAAAATTCTAAGAATGATTTGGGAGATGTGAATGGATTGGTGAAGCCATTGAGAGGAGGTAAAGGAACTCAAAAATTTTAAGGAATCTTAACAGAGGAGACAAGAGAAACTGCTTTCATTGCCATGTGTTTTTGCCGAAAGAAACAAAGCTGAGGTGACGATAAACATTTTCATGCAGCAAATGGTTACAATCAGGGATGTTCTGCCCACAAGGTTGATAGATCTAATTATGGCTTTTGAAATGAAATTGAAGCCCTCCGTATCTCCCATGCAGAGGGTTTAAAGCCCTCCGTTTCTTCCTCTCCCATAGGCCCGACCAGTCCCCCTCCACTTACACTCTCATTCACTTGGCTGAACTGGTCCTCACTCTCAACAATTTTTCCTTTGAATCCTCCCATTTCCTACAAACCAAAGGGGTGGCAATGGGCACCAAGCAATGCCTGCCTCTTTGTAGGATTTGTGGAACAGTCCCTCTTCCGCAACTACACCAGCACCACCCCTCACATCTTTCTCTGCTATATTGATGACTGCATCGGTGGGGCTTCATGCTCCCGTGAGGAGCTTGTGCAGTTCATCAACTTCACCAACACCTTTCACCCCACCCTCAAATTCACTTGGACTGTTTCTGACACCTGCCTCCCCTTCATGGACATCTCCATCTCCATCTCCAGAAACCGACTCACAACCGACATCCAATTCAAACCCACAGACTCCCATAACTACCTCGACTACACCCACCCTCCTGCAAAAATGCTATCGCATAGTCTCAATTCCTCCGCCTCCATCGCATCTGCTCCCAGGATAAGGCATTCTACTTCCAGGGCATCCCAGATATCCTCCTACTTTAGAGACCGTAATTTCCCCTCCTCTGTAATTAAAGATGCCCTCAACTGCATCTCCTCCATTTCCCACACTTCTGCCTTCAAACCCCCTCCCTGCAACAACAATAGGGACAGAGTACACTTAGTCTTCATGTACCACCCCACCAACCTCCAAATCCAACACATCATTGTCCAACATTTTGCCACCTACAATCAGACCCCACCAAAAAGATATTTCCCTCCCCACCCCTGTCCGCTTTCCACAAGGACCACTCATTCCATGACTCCCTTGTCAGCTCTACACTCCCCACCAATTTCTGCACCACACCCAGCACCTTTCCCTGTAACGCAAGAGGTGCAACACCTACCCCTGCACCTCCCCTCTCACCACCATCCATAGCCCTAAGCAATCCTTCCAGATCCACTAGAGATTCACCTGCATTTCATCCAACCTGACTTACTGCATCCTTTGCTCCTGATGGGATCTCCTCTATATCAGGGAGACCAAACGCAGACTTGGGGACCGGTTCGCGGAGCATCTGCGCTCTGCATGCATCAATCAACCCGACCTTCTGGTTGCCATCCATTTTAATTCCCCCTCCCACTTCCATGATGACATGTTCATCCTTGGCCTCCTCCAATGTCAAAGCGAGGCCAAAAATAAACTGGAGGACAAGAACTGACAATTCACCTTGAGAGCTTACAGCCCAATGGCTTCAACATTGACTTCACCAGCTTCAAAATCCCTCCATCCCCAGCCTTATCCCATGTCCAGCCCTCCCCCTGCTCCTCATCGCCCTGCCCTGACCTAACCTGTTCATCTTCCTACTCACCTATCCACTCCACCCTTCCCACGGACCAAATATGATAACTCCCCTACCTGCATCCATCTATCACCATCTCTCCTGCCCCTCCCCCAGCCCGCACCCTCCTTCCCTCTATTTATTTCTGGGCTCCCCTCCCCCTCTCCAGTCCAGATGAAGGGTTTTGGCTCAAAGCATTGACTTACCTACTCCTCTGATGTTGTCTGATCTGCTGTGCTTTTCCAGCCTCATGCCTATAGACCCTGGCTTCCAGCACTGCAGTCCTTATTGTTTCCAGAACTACAGGGCATTGTTTTAAAATTGAGGGTCACTATTTCAGGACAAATATGAGATTTTTTTCTCTCAGATGGTTGAGCAACTTTTGAGGCTGCCTCAAAAGGTGGTGAAGGCAGAATCATTAAATAGTTTAAAGACAGAGGTGAATGGATATTTTTTAGGCAGGGGCATCAAACGTTATTTGAGATAGGGTGGGGGAGTGAGGGTTATTGGAGGTAGGAGGGAATGTGAAACTAAAACACAAACAGATTGACCATGTTCTTATTGAATGGAAGAATAGGCATGAGGGTCTGAATGGTTCTGTTTTGTAAATTTATACCTAAGTTCACACTTTGCATTTTAGATTGTTTATAAAAAGCAAGTGTAGGAGACAGAATTTACAAGCATAGCAGTGCTACTCACCAATAGAAAATTAAGATTAGAAGGAAGTACTTCACCCAGTTCCTAGGATTAAAGCATTTTCAGGATTCACTCAGGTATAATAAAATCAGAAATATCTAAAAGTGAAAGTCAATGAATACAGAAGTCTAAATGTTAATATACTCTGGGAGTCAGAAATAAAAGGAGCTAGGTACAGAACTTTCAATGAGCTAAATTCGATGAAATTAAATAAATTAAATAAACCAAATATGTTATATGCAAGAAGTATAGCAGGTAAGACAGATGAACTAACAGCATCGATTACAATATGGAATTATAATGTTCTTGCCATTATGGAGACATAGAGGGACAGAACTGGCAGCTTAGCATTCCAGGATATCGCTGTTTTAGACGGAATGGAAAGAGAAGCAAATGGGGTTGGACAGTTGCATTGCTGATTAGAAATCACATCACATGTTGAGGGAGGACACGTCGGAGAGATCTTGCAGTGAAGCATTACGGGTGGAGCTCAGGAATAGGAAGGGTGAAATCACAATGTTGGGAGTTTTCTATAGACCTTCTAGCAGCCCACAGGAGAAAGAGGAGCAGATTTCTTTATTCATTTTTTTTCTTTATTTATTCACGGGATGAAGACGTCGCTAGCTAGGCAGCATTTATTGTCCATCCCTAATTGCCCAGAGGGCAGTTAAGAGCCAACCACATTGCTGTGGTTCCGGATTCAAACGTAGGCCAGACAAGTAAGGATGGCAGTTTCCTTCCCTAAAGGACATTAGTGAACCAGATGGGTTTTACCAACAATCGACAATGGATTCACGGTCATCATTAGATTCTTAATTCCAAATATTTTCACTGAATTCAAATTCCACCATCTGCCATGGCGGGATTCCAACCTGGGTACCCAGAACACTGTCTGGGTCTCTGGAATAATAGTCTCGCGTTAATACCACTAGGCCATTGTCAATACTGGAAAGGTGTGAAAAAAGCAAGGTAGTTGTGGTGGGTGACTTCAAGTTTCCTCTTATTGACTGGGACTCCCTTAGAGCCAGGGGCTCAGATGGACAGCAATTTGTTAGATATGTCCAGGAGCGCTTTTTGAGACATATGTTGATAACCCAACCAGAGAGGAGGCCATATCAGACTTGGTACTAGGGAATGAGCCAGGACAGGTGATCAATGTTTCAGTAGGAGAGCATTTTGGGCTTAGTGACCATAACTCCATAAGATTTCGAGTAGTCATGGACAAGGACAAGAGTGGCCCTCAGGTGTGGGTGCTTAATTGGGCAAGGGCCAATTACATCCAAATTAGACAGGAACTAGGGAATGTGGATTGGGAGCAGTTATTTGAGGGCAAATCTACATCTGGCATGTAAGAGGCTTTTAAAGACCATTTGATTAAAGTGCAGGACATGCATGTCCCTGCAAAACTGAAGGATAGGAATCACAGGATTCAGGAACCATGGATGACAAGGGAAAATTGTAAGCTTAGTCAAAGGGAAAAAGGAAGCAAATGACAGGTTTAGGCAGCTACAAACTGATGAAGCCATTCAGGAGAATTGACAAAATAGAAAGGAACTTAAACGCGGAATTAGGAAGGCTAAAAGGGGCCATGAAATGTGTTTAGCAAACAGAGTCAAGGAGAATCCCAAGGCTTTTTATGCATATTTTAGAAGAAAGAGGGTAGCAAGGTAAAGAGTAGGCCCCCACAAGGACAAAAGAGGAAAGTTATGTGTGGAGCCACAGGAAGTGGGACAGATCCTTAATGAGTACTTTGTATTGGTATTCACCAAGGAGAAGGACATGAATGATGTTGAGGTCAGGGATGAGTGTGTGAATACGCTAGAGAATGTCAATATATTGAAGGAGGAAGTTTTGGGTATCCTAAATTGCATTAAGGTAGACAAGTCCCCAGGGCCAGATGGGATCTATCCCAGGTTGCTGCGAGAGGCAAGGGGTGAAATAGCAAGGGCATTAGCAGATATCTTCACATCCTCTTTGACCACAGGCAAAGTTCCAGAGGACTGGAGATTAGCCAATGTTGTTCCCTTATTTAAAAAAGGAATCAGGGATTATCCAGGAAATTATAGGCCAGTGAGTCTGATGTCTGTGTGGGGAAGGTCTTGGAGAAGATACTGCGGGACAAGATGTATGCACATTTGGAAGAGAATGGACTAAACGTGACAGGCAGCATGGTTTTGTGCTGGGAAGGTCTCATCTCACCGACCTGACTGAATTTTTTGAAGAGGTGACAAAGATAGTTGATGAGGGAAGAGCTGTGGATGTAGTTTATATGGACTTAAGTAAGGTATTTGATAAAGTCCCACATGGCAGATTGGTACAAAAATTAAATAACATGGGAATTGGGGTGGGCTGGCTAGATGGATACAAAACAGGCTTGGTCATAGAAGACAGAGGGTAGCGGTGGAAGGATGTTTTTCAGAATGGAGACCGGTAATTAGCGATGCGGTCAAGAGCGTTTTCGACCACTGAAGGGGGGAATTTGAGGTTGGGGTTCCCCTATGGGAACCTGCATGGGCCCAAGCTATGCCTGCTTCTTTGTAGGATATGTGGAACAGTCCCTCTTCCGCAGCTACACTGCCACTATCCCCCACCTTTTCCTCCGATACATCATTGACTGTATCGGCGCTGCCTTGTGCTCCCATGAGGAGCTCGAACAGTTCATCAATCTTACTAACACCTTCCACCCCAACCTCAAATTCACCTGGACCATCTCTGATACCTCTATCTCCTTCCTGGACCTCTCTGTCTCCATCTCTGGTGACCACCTCAAAACTGATATCTACTTCAAGACCACAGCTACCTAAACTACACCTCCTCTCAACCACCTTCCTGCAAGAATGCAATCCCCTACTCCCAATTCCTCCGCCTCCACTGCATCTGCTCCCAAGATGAGGCATTCCTCTCCCGAACATCTCAGATGTCCTCGTATTTCCAGGACCGCAACTTCCCCCCCTTTAGTGGTCGAAAACACTCTCGACTGCATCTCTTGCATTTCCCGCTCCACAGGCCTCACATCCCCTCCCCGCAACAAAAACAAAGACAGAATTCCCCTTGTCCTCACGTATCACTCCACTAACCTCCGGATTCAACACATCATTCTCTGCCACTTCCGCCACCTGCAATCTGATCTAACAACCAAGGATATATTTCCCTCCCACCCCTATCTGCCTTCCGGAGGGACCGCTCTCTGCATGACTCCCTCATCCGCTCCACACTCCCTACTAGCCCCACCACACCAAGCACTTTTCCCTGCAACCGCAGGAAGTGCTACACCTGCCCCTATACCTCACCCCTCACCTCCCAGGCCCCAAAAAAACCTTCCACATCAGACAGATGTTCACCTGCACATCCACTAATGTGGTGTATTGCATCCGCTGCTTCCAATGTGGCATCCTCTACATCGGTGAAACCAAGTGGAGGTTTGGAGACTGCTTTGTAGAGCACCTGCACTCAGTTCACGACAAATGACAACACCTTCCAGTCATGAACCATTTCAACTCCCCCTCCCACTCCCTGGACGACATGTCTATCCTGGGCCTCCTCCAGTGTCACAACGACGCCACCCGGAAACTGGAGGAGCAGCACCTCATATTCCGCCTTGGGAGCCTACAACCCATTGGTCTCAATGTGGACTCTACTAGCTTCATAATCTCCCCATCCCCGACCTCATCCCATGACCAATCCTCCCTCTCATCCCTGCCTCCTTGACCTATCCGTCTTCTCTCCCACCTATCCGCTCCTCCTAACTCACTGACCAACCCCCATCATTGCCTGCCTGCACTCACCCATAGCCATCCCACTTACCGTCCCTAGCCCCACCCCTCCTCTATTTATTTCAGAGACCCCTCCCCCTCCCCCATTTCTGAAGAAGGATCCAGACCCAAATGTCAGCTTTCCTGTTCCTCTGATACTGCCTGGCCTGCTGTGTTCCTCCAGCTCCACACTGTGTTATCTCTGACTCCAGCATCGGCAGTTCTTACTATCTCCGTTTATTCCAACTCTTTGCTTCCTTTCTGCCAACCAGTTCTCTATCCACCTCAATACATTAACTCCGATACCATCAGCTTTAATTTTCCTTAGTAATTTCTTTCGTGGAACCTTGTCAAAAGCCTTTTGAAAGTCCAGATACACAACATGTACTGATTCACTGATTCACATGGCATACTGCTCAAAAACAGAAAATCTTCATGGGATCCAAGGAAGAGTCACAGGCTGGATCTGATACAATCAAATCTGTAGAGGTTAGTAAACTCCTCCCTGTCACTCCTGAATTAGGTATATCAGAATTCAAATTTTTAAAAATGGTCTGGTTCTGCCAGTTCAAGATGCACTTCATCATGCTTCAAAGCTGTGAAGGACATGTCGTACAATCATTAAACTTAGGAGCAGAAGTAAACCATTCAGAAAATTAAGTCTGAACCACTGCCATTCAATAAAATTATGGTTGATCTGATAATCTTCAACTCCACTTTCCTGACTTTCCCCCATAACTCTTGATTCCTTTACTAATTACTGAACTCTGTCTGTCTGGGCCTTGGATATATTTAATTACTCAACCTCAAAAGCCCCCCATAGTGCAGAATTCCAGATTCACAACCTTGTAAAAGAAGAAATTTCTGCTTAGCATTGTCTTAAACGTGCAATCCCTTATTCTCAGATAATGCCATCTGATCCTAGATGTTCCACAAGGGAAAATAATGTTTCTGCATCCACCTTGTGAGGTCATCTAAGAATATTGTGCGTTTCAGCAGGTCACCCCTCATGCTTCTACTCCAATTAGTACAGGTCCAATCTACTCAATTTCTTCTCAAAAACATTCCCTCCATACCTGGTATCAGCCTAGTGAACCTTCTGTAGACTGCCTCCAATTCCATTCTTTCCTGAGATAAGGGGCCCAAAATTGTTACAGTATTCCAGCTGTGGTTTGACTAGTGCCCTGTTTAGTTTTAGCAAAACTCCCTACTTTTACACTCCATTCCCTTTGAAATAAAAGGCAACATTCCATTTGCTTTCCCCATTACCTACTGAACTTGAATGGTATCTTTTTGTAATTCATGGATGAGGGCTCCCAAATCACTGTTCCGTAGTTTTCTCCAGTCTTTCTCCATTTAAGTACCATTTAAATATTCCTGCCAGAGTGTATAACCTCTCATTTCCCCATATTACGTTCCATCTGCCAACTTTTTGCCTTCTCACTTAAACTTGATGATATCCCTCCACAGACACTTGATGTCATCTTCACTACTTGCATTTCCACCTATTTTTGTGTCATCCACAAACTTAGCGCGAGTACGTTCACTTTGCTCATCCAATTCATTAATATATATTGTAAATAATTGAGGCCCAGCACTGAACATCATGGCACATAACTAGTTACAGATTGCCATCCTGAAAATGCACCCCACTGGCCCAACTTTGTGTCTTTGAACAGTTACCCAATCCTTTATCATATCAATCCAACACCATGGAGCCTAATGTACAGCATCGTAAAAAATGGCTTTTGAAAATCAAAATATGTTACATCCATTACTGCTCCTTTATCTATCCTACTTGTTACCTTCACAAAGAATTCTAGTAAATTTGCCAGGCACAATTTCCCTTCATAAAGCTATACTGACTCTGCTTGACTGTGCATTTCTAAATGCTCTGTTTTATATCCTATATAATAGATTCTAACATTTCCTAATAACAGGTATTAAAGTAACTGGCTTATAGTTACCTGATTTTTGCCTCATTTCCTTTCTAAATAAAGGTGTTACATTGGCAGTTTTGCAATCCTCTGGAAATTTTCCACAAGGATTTCTGGAAGATTACTCATGCGTCCAGTATCTCAGTAGTTCCTTCTTTCCCTCAGAAGAAAACTGACTTGGAGAAACTTACACAATTCAATACTTTGAGAACACCTGTCAGCAAGATAAAGTATGGAAGGGGAATATGAAAAAGCATTATCAATTATCTTGGGGCCACGGACCAATCCACCTCTTGGAAATACCTGCCTGCCAAATATGTGATTGGAGATGTGGCTCTAGGATCAGGTACATCAGCCATACAAGGGCCACAGACCCCATAACCAGTGACACAAAATTTCCTACATGGACCATCATACTTGTTAGTGTGTGATTGCTGATTACAAGCTACTTCTTTGAATATCCTAGGATACATCTTGTCAGATCCAGGGGACTTATCAGGCTTTAACGCCATTAGTTTCTCTAGCACTGTTTCCCTGGTATCCTTACAACCTTTCTTGAACAAAGCCATGTTTGTAATTCTCCAGAGATAACACAGT
>NC_063342.1:32918358-32952677 GCF_021869965.1 Rhincodon typus
TCACACAAACACTACAGTGATTTGGGCACAGCAGATATTGGAACATTCAAATATTAATTTCTATCAGAAGACAAACATGTATTAACTATGAAGTACGAACTTAGTATTACATTTTACTGCCAGTGACAGTCAAGTTCATATCCAAATGTCTTACCATTTTGACTAATCTTCTTTCTTCTCAGCTGAAAGAATAAAGACAATTACTTTACATATAATATGAGAAATTTTACATACAATAATTTTCCAATTTTTTTAAAAATCCAGTTCATTGAGCATCAGTTGAATGAAGTATGGTTTATAACGCAGGCGGAGCATAATGTTGTGATCTCAGTAAATGGAATTAGATACATTGTGAGTGATTTGGCACATCTAGTAATTCGTATGATGAGATGAAGCGTAAGGAATTCCATTTTTCATTTACATTCATTTCAACCTCAGTATCAATCATCTTGAGGTCAAGTATGAATATTGGATCCAATTCAGAGTATCACAATATTTTTCTGGCAATTTGACTCAACATTGATACCAACAAGGGATATGTCAATTTTCCATCCTCACAATACAGCTAATGACTGCTAACTTTGGGCATTTTTTGATAGACATTAATTTAGATTCAGAGATTTCATTTGTCTAAAAGAGACTTTGAAACTTGTAAAAGACGAAGAAAGTATAAACAAGAATAAACATTTCTGGAAAAGCTCAGCGGGTCTGGCAGCATCTGAGGAAAGGTCACTCCACATGCAACATTAACTCTGATTTCTCTCCACTGATGCTGCCAGACCCACTGAGCTTTTCCAGCAATTTCTATTTTTGTTTCTGATTTACAGCATCAGCAGTAAATTTACAGATTCATCTTTAGGAAGAAAGTATATCTCACCTGATTAGTTTGGATTTGGCTTTATGTTCCTATGGTGAATAGAAAATTCATGCTGACAATCTGGAAAGATTACATTTGCCTTTAAACAAAAGGAACATAGGAATTAGAAACTGGAGTAGGACATTTTACTCTTTGAGTCTACTCTGCCATACAACAAGATCAAGGTTGATCCTCCACCTCAACTCCACCTTCTTGCATAATCGTCATTACCCATAATTCCCTTAGTACTTAAAAATAAACACCTGCCTTGAATATGCTCAATAACTGAACATCCACAGATCTCTCAGGTAAGGAATTCCAAAGGTTCTGATCTGTTTGAGAGAAGAATTTTCATTTCACTTCAGTGCTAAATAACCAACACTTCTTCTGTAACTATGACCTCGCATACTAGATTCCGAGCCAAGGAAATATATTTACAGCATTGACCTGTCATCAACAAAAGGCACAGTAGGTTATAACTGTTTTTTGCAGATTTGATTACATATCCTCCTTCTCCAACCCTCTCCCATTTGGCATGGGAAGTTAACATTGAGGCTAATGACCAGGGAACAAGAGTGAAAGAAAATAAAATGAACAAATTTAAAAGAGTAAAGTTTAAATAATGATAAATATAAATGAAAAGAAAATGAGAGTAAGAGAAGAACAATGAGGACAAAAATAAAAAGAAAGAGGAGGAAATGAATGAGACATGAAATTGAAAACAAGACAATAGAAATAAAAAATAATAGGAATGGGGAAAGAAAAAATGAGGGAATGTGAAAGTAAAGAAACAGTAAGAATTGCAATATAGAGTAAGAAAATGATTGAAATAAAGAATGAAGAAAAGCAGAGAGAAAGGAGGAATGGCCATGAAAATAAATTAGAGTAAAAAGAAGTTGAGAGAAAATTAGGTTCAGCAAATTAGACTGCATAAAAGAATAAGCTAGATAAGGAGAAAGGCATAAGACAGACGATGACAAAATGACTGTGAATGCAAGTTATTAATGAGAGTGAGAAAATGAGCAAGGTTAGGTTATGTGAAAATAATAAAGAATGAAAGCAAGTGTTAGAAAAGTCACAAGTCAAAAAGAAAAGCAATCAAGAAAAGAAAAACAAGTTGAAATAACCAGATTTTGATGGAAAGGTACATCCCACAGGTTGTTCTTTTAGACTTGTTCCTGCGTGCTTAGAATTTAACACGTTTTAATCCACAAACAATGTAGCAAGGGAAGAAAGACATGAAGAATCGTGATGAACAATGGAACAGTGAGTCACCTTCACCACAGGATCGAGAAATAAACAGTGGAAGGACTGAAATGTGATGAATTAGAATGAATGAATAACGGAGAAATAAAGAGTAAAAGAAAAGTTGTATTGAAAGAGGGAAACAAAGAAGCAGAGAGGATGTCAGAAGATAAATTAAACTTAAAATTTAACACTTAACCTCTCAGAAAATAATTCACAACTGAAAGGAATTTATGATGGTTTATCCTCTGGGTGAGAAAGATTAATTGATAATTATTAACAAATATCACATTGTTATAGAGGGACACTGTCACTGCACCTCAAGAGTCAGTCATCTCATTGTTATTTTAATCAAACTCTTTGACATGTTATGACACACCTCCATGGGAAGTAGGACTTCAACCTTCTGACCCAGAGGTAGGGACAATTCCACTGCAGATATTTCTTAATCAATCCATTCAGAGATGTGAGTACACACCTCTGAAGCAGGTGAGACTTGAACCCCAGCCTCCTGGCCCTAAGGGAGGGACACTACCACTGGACCACATGAGCCCTTGATTAGAAAGCGACTGCTTCACCTGGTATTCCCAAGCAGTCTCCCATCTAAATACAAACCAGACCTAAGTCTGCTCAGCTTCTGAGATCAGATGAGATCAGGTATCTTCAGACAATTATTACCGTAGGCTATAATCAGAGACATGGTAGGGCTTGTGCATTTCAAATGCAGGTAAACAAAGTAGATCCAAAAGACTTTTTGAAACTGGGTTATAGATATTTTCCTAACCAACCTGGTCAGTGATGTTATTAAAACAGTGCTGAAGCAGATGGGATTTGTACACAGGCCTCCTGGCTCAGAGATAGGGACAGTACTGCTGTACCACAAAAGTGCTAATATCTGACACCTGATTACCATCTATCTTCAACCCTACTCAAGGTATGTTCCTTAATTCTAGTGAAATTCCATTGTGATTGTAGTGTCTTTCTTTAACCTCCACTACTTTTCTGCTGGAAGGGAGGGTGGACAGGCTGCTCAGGCAACACAAAAGGCACTTGGCATCCACCTGCTAATTCACAGAAACTGAGACAGTCCTACTTTTACTCATATACTCATGTAGGCTATAGATACATTGTTACTGATCTGTGGGAAAGTAAAATTAATAATTCCATTTTAATGAGTTGAGGTCTGAGGTACATTTATCTGTACCTCAGCCTCAGTTGCTTGGATGCTGAAAAACAAAACTCGTCCCAATTTGGCAACTTCACCCTAAATGCCCTTTAAGTCCATACGGGAAGTTAAATCCTGCATCAGGAAACAATTTCTGACACCCAAAATTAACAAAATTCCGATGAGAGGCATTGAAATATGTTCAGAGTTTACTAGTAATATTGGTAATTTAATTTAATAATACTTTAATACAATTTATAAGTGGAAATCATGAAGTTTTCACCTTTTACCACAGTTTTGGCAATTGAGCTCTTAAAGAAATCCCGAGGCTGGCACGTCAAATTGCACGAGGATAATCAAAACATCTAGCTTGCAATGCTGGAGCAAAATACTGCAGATAACAAAAACATGAGTCACAAATAGAAAGTACTGGAAATGTCCAGCGTCCATGGAGAGCGAAACCAAGTTTAATGATTCAGCTTGATAACCTTGAAAGGGTCATCAGCCTGAAATGTTAATTCTTTGTCTCTGTCCACAAATGCTGTCAGACTCACTAAGTACTTCCAGCATTTCCTGGTTTTATTGCATACAATGCTTGTGGTTAGTGGGCATATTTAATAGTGATAATTTTCAGTAGTATACTAGATTTAAATTTCTTTCAGTGTTGAAAGCAAGGCCACTCTGGTTTTAAGCAAACCCCAGGAATCACGCAGCATTTCTGTTTATTTGTTAAATGCAACATCTTAATCCTTCATGTTAATCTTTCTAAATATATTTAAGGAGCTATTCAGGTTTTTTATAGATTTATTCCATCACACAAAATACTGCAGCAAAAAAGTTTTAATCTATGAGACACCATCTGACCTATGTGGTTTCATTCTTCTTAAATGATCTTAAATTTAAACTTTTGCAATTGTTACTCAAGAAAATCAGCATGTGTTACTCCTTGAAGTCTTGTTGAATTTATATACACTCATACAAATGCATCTAAAACTGAGTATTTCTTTGAAGAAGGGCGTTTTATAAAAAGAGTTATACCATTAAAATCTTTGTGTTTTTCAAACATAGCTGCACCAGCGTGAAGATTTTACTTGACAAAGGCTTTGTACACCATTAAGTATCAAATTGTGTTTTGTTGCTGAGATTTTCTGGATCACAAGATCCATTTGCTCTAACAATATTTAATGATCATTCAACGCTTTTGCTAAATGATTAATTTAACATGCAGCACACACATCCATAAGTCTATACTATAGAAAAATACAACAGAAGTTAATGTAATGCTGGAAAGAAAAGCAAACTTACTTTTAGAAAAATCTTGTTGTTGAGTTTAGTCGTCCCTGCTTAGATCTGAATACTACACATGCTCAGCTCATCAAGAGGTCACATTTATATTTAGATAAATGTGTTTGGTTTTAAAAATAAACTGAATTAGAGCTTTTGGAATGAGGTAAGAGATGTTTGGGATCCTACTAGGCAACAAACCATTAATGCCCACAACAGTGCTATTTCTTCTGTTGTTAATGAACAAATCTTTTGCTCTTTTTTGGCTTATTCCATGTTGCATTGAGTTTTTTTGGGAGGGTTCAATGTCACAAGGCCTAGCAGGTTTTCCTCCCATACTTTACCAACTCACCTCATTAATTGCCTACCACAGCCCATTGTATCTCTCACATCCAATTTCTATACCATCTTACCATGCGCCATTCCCAGATCAACTTGCCACTTATCAGGCATCCTGGAATTGACGAACATCCCTTGCAGCCACACCAACTTTAAAAGCCCACTGTGCATCCCGTCAAGCACTGAGTCCGGAGCTGACCAACATAGTGCCTGCTAATTGCCCTGGACACAGCAGACAAAATAAAATCCTTGCCCTGCTGTGCAGGCAGGTACCTGGAGGTCCTGTTGGATGGGGTGACATTGCAGATCTGCTTCAGCCAGAACCAGACACTACAATACCAGGTGTTGCCAGCCTAGTCTGAGCTTGTCACCCTTAAAAGTACTTTCAGCCAGCTGGAGGAATGCACAGCAATTTAGTAAGAAGTTTAAGGTTCTTCTCCATAATTGCCTCCACCTTCTCTCCAGTTCATCACACTCTCTCTCCTACTGCCTCCACCTCCCATTAAGGCTCATGTTCTATCGCTCTCACTAATACCTGCAACATCTTCCCCACTTAATTTCACCCACCCTAACACCCAACACCACTAATCCTGCATGCTCCCTGCACTGCCTACTCACTCACTTGGAATATCTCCCTACATGCACCAAATGTAATGGCTGTGCCACCCGTTTTTGTCTTCTATAATACCTGTGATCTCTCATTAAGGCAGAAAGAGTCAAGACAGGTGGTGTACTGCCTGTCATTCAACTCCTCACCCCTTGTGAGGAGAGCATCCTGACTCTGACCACCCAAGGTGGGTCTGGACTGCTTTCTGTGCCCGGAACTCCTAAGTGAAAGCTATCCTCCTTGACTTGACTCAGTACTGCTAGCAACTATGACAAACTTCCTGGCACTGTGTTTGTGCTCAACTACAAGTCAAAACAGCAGTGATATGAGTCAGGCATCTCTGGCTGAGGGGGCAAAGTGGAAAAAGGCAAAGCAAGGCAATGCAAGGTAGGAATGTTTTGAAAATCCAAGTAAGTTCAGAGTGAGAAAGTGCTACAACTGTAAGCGGAGGGCCTTGAGATGTAGCCTGGTTCTGTCCATGAGTAGTGTGTGTCCCTGAGAACATAGTGTCCTTGCAGCAGTATTACAATGACAGGCATCGGTGCAGCCTGAGATACACTAAAGTGCAGAAATGTCCTGTAAATGAATCGGAGATGTGCCATTAGGGTTCTTACAGGCTGACACATGTCAAATGCCAATATCTATGGACGTAGGATGCATGTGGCTGAGGGTGTTGTTTCCAGGCGTGCAAAGTGGAAGTGTATGGAGCAAGCAGCGAGCTCAATTTGCCAGGTTTTTTGCTCTGGTTTCCTTGTCCGGGTATCCGAGTGTCTAGTAGTTTGGCAAGTTTGGTAAGATGGGAGTCTGAAAATTAACAAGGTGAGTTCTGGCATAAACAAGACATTTAACAAGCAATAATGACTGTCAATTGGCATCTCACCACTGACTAGCAAAAATATTGCCATGCCATTGCGAAAAACATAAAACATGGAGCGAAATGATACAAGATTCCACCCAAAATCTTCTCAGCCATTACCAAACATGTTGAATAGAAACATCTCTCAACACTTTAAAGGTCAGCACCCAATCAAATAATATCTGCATTTCAGGCACTCAAGAAAAGAAAACAAATAATATTTTTATGAAAGTATTTTGAAGTACAAGGAGGAACTGGTTACAGAGAAGTATTTTCACTTTGATTGTTTAGCTAGCGGGGCCACCTGTCCATTGACTATATTACAGATTGAATCCTTACCTTCTCCCAATGCGTTGAGCTAGTTACATAAGTAGGTAACAGGATTACAGAAGGTGAAAGCATCAAATAGCAGATAAAATCAATTCAGTACTGTGTAGTAAAACAGAAAAATGCTGGAAATACTCAGCAGCACTAGGAACATCTGAGAGAAACAGAGCCAGTTTTTCAGGACTACAAACTTTCATCAGTACTATGTAGCACAGAACTTCCACATTGTTAGCTGGTGGGGCAGGTGGTCCAACACACACAGCACATAGTAAAAAACTTCGAAGGAGGAAGGACAGAAACAATATTTCCATCACTGCCACAAAATCCTCATCCTTAAAACCAAATCTGTTCCTAGTACACAGATTATATCAGACTGTTCACAGCTAGGACACTTTGTTTAACATTGGCCCATAGTTCCTTTGATTATCCCATCGACTACTAAAACTTATAAATATATCGTTTTCTCTATCCAGACATGAATACTCCAGATATCTATGTGTCAGCCTCCTATCTCTATCTTTGTAAACTCCAACTCATTTAAAACTAGGATGTTGGTACCCTATGACCGCCAAATCCAACCTCACTGACTCACATCAGTTCTTGGTTCTTCAACGCTAACTTTTGTTCTTCTCTTTAAATTTTATGGAAAATATGTTCCAACTGCATAATCATCAGACAGTGAGTTCTAGATACGAACCACCCTCTGGTTGAAAACATTCTTCCTGAAATCCCCTGTAAACTTCCTGCCCTTAACTTAAATCTATGCACCCCGGTTATTGATCAGGTTATTCTCCTAAGGGGGAATGTTTCTGCCTATCTATGCCCTTCATAATTTTGTACATCTCACTCAGTTTCCCCCCATCACTCACCCTTCTCTGCTCTAAGGAAAACAACACCAGCCTATCAAGTGTCTCTTCATATCTGGAACACTCCAGCCCAGGCAACATCCTGGTGAATCTCCTCTGCACCCTCTCTAAAGCAATCACATTCTTCCTATAGTGTTGTGACAGAATTGTACATAGTACTCCAGCTGTTGCCTAACTAATATCTTGTACAGGTCCATCTTAACCTCTCTGTTCTTGTATTTAATGCCTTTACCAATAAAGGCAAGAATCCCAATCTGCCGTGTTAACCACATTATCTACCAGTCCTGTTGCCTTCAAGAATCTATGGGCATACAGAGCAAGGTCCCTCTGATCCTCTAAACCTTCTAGGATCCTATCATTCTTGTGTACTCCCCTGTCTTGTTAGTCCTCACAAAATTCACCACCTCACATTTTTCAGGATTAAATTTACTGGAGTCAATGTAGACTACATCAGCTGCACTACCCTCATCTACATACCTAGTCACTTCCTCAAAAATCTCATTTAAACTTGTCTGACTTGATCTAGCCCTGAAAAGCCATCCTGACTATTCTTAATTAATCCTACTTCTCCAAGTGGAGATTAAGTCTATCCCTCAGAATTTGTTTCTGGCTGTTCTCTAGTCCTCTCGCACCTGTGCTTTGGCCAAAGGGGATTTGAAAATGAACATCAAGACCCTGTAATCTCCTCCTTTGCCTTGCCAGTACAGTCCTGGTCTTGTATTATGCTGATAGATACTCCGGACATAAATGGAAGAACAGTTACAGACAAAGGGCAGGATCTGAATATTGCGGAGCAGTATGCAAAGGAGTATGCTTCATGCAAAGGAGAAGGCATGTCAAATGTGGAAAAACTTATGCACACACTTTATGGCTAAAAGGAAGCACAACAAGCAAGTACAGATGACCTCAGCAGAGATATCAGCTGAAGATTCTGACAAATCACTCTATACCATACAACAGGTTGGTTCAGTCAAGTAATTAGGTGAGACATGGTTCGTGGCTATTGGAATGATGACTGCAGAAGGACAACATAAGTATCAGATAGACACCAGTGCATCATGCAACATCATGACCTTCACGGACCTGTGCAAAATGGCTCAATATGACCATCCAAAAATGAACCCCTCAAAAGTAAGAACTGAAAGAACTGCAGATGCTGTAAGTCAGGAACAAAAACAAAAGATGCTGGAAAAGCTCTGCATCTGTGAAGGAAAAATCAGAGTTAACGTTTCGGGTCCGGTGACCCTTCCTCAGAACTGATGATAGCTAGGAAAACGTTGGTTTATATGCAGAAGATAAGGAGGGGAAAGGCGTAGGGAGTAAACAATAGGTGGGGATAGAGCCTAAAGAAAGAGAAGAGTAGTTGGATAGACAAATGAATTGATAACGATCTGGCTAGGAGGGTGAATAGCTGTTAAGCGGACTGTTAGTGGCTAACAATAGGTAGTGTATAATGGCAGACTCTGTGATAACAAGGCCTGGTGTGTCGGGTAGGGGGCTAGGACATGGGAGAGTTTAGGTCCTAAAATTATTGAACTCGTTATTGATTCCGGAGGGCTGTAGAGTCCCCAAGTGGAAGATGAGGTGTTGTTCTTCCAGCTTATGCTGAGCTTTGATGGTACACTGCAGCACGCCTGAGACAGAGATGTTGGTCAGAGAACAGGATGGTGTTTTAAAGTGGCAGACACTCCACAAACAGGACTATCTGGGCAGACCCATTGTTTCAGCCTGTTCCTGCTCCACAGAACTCATCTCTTCCTACCTTGACTCAGTCTTTTCTCCCTTGGTCCAGTCCCTGCCAATGTACATCCATAATTCTCCTGACGCTTTATACCAGTTTCAAAATTTCCAGTTTGCCGGTTCTAGCCGCCTCCTCTTTACCATAGAAGTGCAATCCCTTTACATGTTCATTCCCGTTTCAGGATGGTCTTAGGGTTCTCCGCTTCTTCCTGGAGCAAAGGCCTGAACCGTCCCCGCCCGCCACCACTCTCCTCTGCTTGGCCGAGCTCATCCTTACCCTCAACAACTTCTCTTTAACTCCTCTCATTTTCTTCAGGTCAGAGGGGTGACCATGGGTACCCGCCTGGGCCCCAGTTATGCCTGTCTCTGTGGGGTATGTGGAACATTCCTTGTTCCAGTTCTATTCCGGCCCCCACCCACAACTCTTTCTCTGATATAACAATGATATCATCGGTGCTGCTTCTCTCTCTGTTGTCTAGAACTGGAAAAGTTCGGTGACTTTGTTTCCAAATTCCACCCTGCCCTCACTTTCACCTGGTCTATCTCTGACTCCTCCCTTCCCTTTCTCAACATCTCTGTTTCCATTTCTGGGGATAGACTGGCCACTAATATCCACTATAAACCCAGGAGGGCTAGCAAGAAGGGAATGCACTCATTTAGTGTTTCAACGATTGTGAAAAGCTAAGCCTGAGTTAAGCCTGACACTCTCAGTTCTCATTCTTTAAACTATTTACCTGATTTATCCATTTACTTATACCTATGCAATATTTTTCAAACATTTTGCCCATAAATTTATTTCTGCCCTTAGTTACGTTGTTGCTGAGAGTGTCAATTTGCATTTGCATGTGTATTATATTTCTAAAGCAGTTTACATTCTTCAATTTAATTTTTGTAGTAATTGCCTTAGAAATGAATTGGGAACATAGCTAGTACATTGAAATAAATGTATATCAAGACATATGACTTGTAGCCATGAAGACTGGATTACTAAGATGCTTTTTTGTCTGATGCTAGTTCAACGATGAGAAGCAGTAGCAGAATGGTCACTTTTCTGAGCTGGTAAATACAGAGACTATATTAAAGATCAGGAGACTTGAACTCCGTTGCCACATGGGAACTTAAACTTAATTAAATAAGGTCAGAAATCACATGACAGCAGGTTATAGTCCAACAGGTTTATTTGAAAACACAAGCTTTCGGAGCCTTACTCCTTCTTCACATGTTAGTGAGAGAGGTAGTATCAGACACAGAATTTATAAGTAAAAGATCAAAGGGTCACACTATTATTGAGGATGTACTAAACAATATATTAAAACCATGCAGACGCTATAACAACAGATGAATGGACACTGCGCAACAAATTGCCAGGCAAGAATGTTCCCTCCCAGTGGGGGTCACTTCAGTAATCAAGGACATTCGGCCTCGGATCTTCGGGCAAACGTCCTCCAAGGTGGACTTCGGGATACACAACAACGCAGGGTCACCGAGCAGAGGCTGATAGCCAAGTTCAGTACCCATGAGGACAGCCTCAGAAGGGATCTTGGGTTCATATTGCATTATAGGTGACCCCACCACACTACACACATGCACGCGCGCGCGCACACACACACACACACACACACACACACACACAGTGTTTGCAGATACATTCTGTTTTGTTCAAAAAGCACACAATTCATAGACAGTCAATGTGGTGTTTTATAAATTCCTCATTTAGAAATAAAACCAGTCTGACTCCAAACTGAAACACAAACAGATTCTAAACAAGGCCTCACACCTAAGTCGCATTGTCTGATCTAAAGTGTCCCCTCTTCTTTACACTGATAAAGCCTTTAGTTCTCACAGGACAGTGACTTGAAAGGAGTTCAGGGATTTACATATACAGAATAATCAATTAAAATTTCCAACTGGTTAAAGATTTAACAGCATCTTAGGTTTGTTTGATACATCCACATCAATGGTGTAACCTTTTGATCTTTTACTTGTAAATTCTGTGTCTGATACTACCTCTCACAAACACCTGAAAAAGGAGTAAGGCTCCGAAAGCTTGTGAGCTTGTGTTTTCAAATAAACCCAGTGGACTATAACCTGGTGTCGCGTGATTTCTGACCTTGTCCACCCCAGTACCACCACATCTTAACTCAATAAATAAACTGGATTATTTTAAACAAACTTGAGGCACATTTGTCCTTTAGGGAAATAAATTATCCTTCATAGCTTAACCTGTATGTGATCACAAACCTGCATCAAAGTTCTGCCAATTTTCACTACAGATTCTCCCAACCTGCAGGCAGTTTGTCTTTATTGACGTTGTGTATACCCTTCATCAGTCCACATTATCAGGAATCCTTATAAGAACGCATGGAAAACAATATCATTTTTAAGGGATATTTTTTCTTAATTAACTGATTAAAGAAATTGGGGCTGTTTTCCTTGGAGAGGAACAGGATAAAAGGAGATTTAATGAAGTTTTCAAAATCACAAGCAATGTGGTCAGAGTAACATGGAAATAGATAACACAGTGTGCAGCTGGAGGAACTCTGCAGGCTAGGCAGCAGCAGAGGAGCAGGAAAGTTGATATTTCGGATTGGGACCCTTCTTCAGAAATTTCCTGACCTGAAACATCAACTTTCCTGCTCCACTGATGCTGCCTGGCCTGCTGTCTTTCTCCAGCTCCACACTGTGTTATCTCTGACTCCAGCATCTGCAGTTCTTGCTATCTCAGAGTAACACTCTCTAAAGGACAAAGAGTGAGGGGCACAGAGTTAAAATCATTTGTAAAAGAAGTAAACGCAATGTGAAAAAAAAAACACTTATTGTGTTGTTCAGGTCTGGAATTCAGTGTTTGTGGCAGAGACAGGTTCAATAGAGACAGTCAAGAAACGACATGCAGGTTATGTGGAAAGTGTAGAAAAATGACAGTAAGTCATGATACCCATTTTGAGAGCTGGTGCAGACAATGGTCCATATAGCATTCTTCTGCATCAATACAATTCTGATTCTGCCGTTGACTTTTAGCTGCCCTCTGAAATGCACCCAGCTGCATTCAAGAAA
This sequence comes from Rhincodon typus, assembly GCF_021869965.1. Lineage (NCBI taxonomy): Eukaryota > Metazoa > Chordata > Chondrichthyes > Orectolobiformes > Rhincodontidae > Rhincodon > Rhincodon typus. The sequence continues at coordinate 32,930,698 of NC_063342.1, forward strand.
CTAAGTGATTCAGGATGAGGGATTAAACATAATGTTAACATATATTGAGCGTTCTATTTGGTTTTGATGAAGACATGGCTTGAGACTGAATGGATTGCTATATTTAACCAAAGTCTTTCTATTTGGCATCTGTGCCATCTTATCTGTCTAAGATAAGGAAACCCTTAAAAATAAATACGGGTACAGAAGGTAATATTACTACGTGACTACATTATTAATGAGAACGATAAAATGACTTCCGGAAAATCAATGTGTCCCATCAATAGAAGGCCACATTTCATACGTCCACTTTTCCACATGCAGTGACGGGGAAGGGGCGTAGAGCTGGCAGGGGGCGATGTAGCATCACGTGGACACCCAGCACGTGTCGCTGGTGACGCGGCAGTCTCCCGAGAAACCCCCTCAACATTCTATCCGTGACAGTTGCTCGGCCTCGCGCGCGGGCTGGTGACGTATTGTTGAATGGACCGAGATCTGTCTCCGAGGAAGATGGCGGACGAGGAGGATGAGCAGCCGGTGAGTCCGGCTCTTGAACTTCACTCTATCAGAGTGTTCACGGCTCGGATCGATGTCTCATGCCGCCAGCAGCAGCAACGAAACGCTCTGAAAGACGGTGACATCGAGCTATTTGCTAATTTCGGTAGCCATTGTTGTCTGAAGTCAGCAAATCAACTAAAAATCGGGAGCTGCAAACAACCCTACTTTTCTGTGATCGTAGGAACTGCAGATGCTGGAGAATCTGAGATAACAAGGTGTAGAGCTGGATGAACACAGCAGGCCAAGCAGCATCAGGGGAGCGGGAAGGCTGACGTTTCGGACCTAGACCCTTCTTCAGAAAACCCTACTTTTCTGTGATCTGTTTTAAAATGAGGTTTTGGATGTGTTTTTTTTTTGTATGAGCCGTATGCATTTGCAGAAAATGCTGGAAGGAAAAGACTCAGCTGTTCCAAATTTACAATGTTAACTGTATTTCTTCTCTTCACAGATAGTGCTAGGCCTGCTGAGTTTCTTCAGTATTTTGTTCTTACGTTTTCTGTTTCTATAACTTTCAGATTCCCAGCTTCCCTAGCATTTTTCATTTTTTTTAGTTGTTTTGACAAAATACTTGTAACGGAGTATATGCTGTATGAAAGGTGTGAGGTGTGGAGAAATTAGGGTTATAATAGAGTGGATTTTTTTTTTAAATCATAGTGTGAGTGTCATTATTGCCCACTCCTGATTGATTTGAGAAGGTGGTGATCAACCACTTTCTTGAACTACTGCAGTCTATGTTTTATTTATTTCAAAAATATACTTTATTTATAAAATATCTTTATACACACCCACAGCTCCTATAGCAGTTCAATTCTGTAGAGACCATATGAAAAAGTAAACAAACATTAGAGTTTGACTCTATCCAGCAAACAAACCAAAGGCCTTTCTTACTTGAACAAGATTACATTTACATATATTTGAAGCATCAGGAGGGTCTGATAGCTGAACAGACTTCCGTTTAACTTTGGCAGAAAGACCCTAAACAGTGGTCTTTCCCTACTGCACCTTGGTGGCAGCTGCCCCAAAGCTTTAGTGCATCCCTCAGCATGTAGTCCTGTACCTCGGAATGTGCCTATCTGGAGCACTTGATCGGGATCAACTCCTTTTTCTGGAAGACCAACAAGTTTCCGGCAGACCAAAGAGTGTTTTTCACCAAGTTGATGATCCTCCAGGTGCAGTCCATGCATCCTGGGAAACAGACCATAGAGCACAGAGCTGCTCAGGACAAACCTCGACAAAAACCACTGCATCTTTCTTCAGACTTCCTTTGAATAGGCACATTCCAACAGGAGATATGTGACAGATCTCTATCCTCTGCAGCTGCTTTGAGGGAAATGTGCAGTGGTGCAGAGTCCACGTGTACATGAAGGATCTCGGGTTTTTTAAATTTGATTTATTCTTGTCACATGTACTTAAAATTGACATTCAAACTTGCATTGTTTTTACATTTTATAAAACTATTATATGTAAATATGCATTTCACACATTTTCTGAAGCCACTTTCAATTTGTACATTTCAAGTATGTATTTCTCAGGAGGATGCATGAACACATTCAAGTGATTTGTATCATTGCTTACATTAGGAGCAGTCATGGCCAGGAGGTTGAATTAGTTTGCTTGGTCTTGATCTCTAGGATTAATTATACTTGGATACAGAGGAGGAGGCTCAATCCTTTGATTATGTCAGTTATGTCTTGATTCATGATTGAGTTGCTGTGCTGGTTGGACTGTGAACAAGTTGTGTTGAGTTTTCAAGACTGACCTGATTCTTAATATTTTCACAGTTTTTGACAAACTCGTCCCATTTTCACATTTCCCGCATATCATATAGTTCCATCCAGAATGATGCACTGAATATTACTTGCCTTTCTCCTGTTTTCTTTTCCAGTTTTTCAAATTAAGGATGAAAGCGTGGATTATAATGAACCAATCCCTGGGAAGGCAGATGTAGTAATGGATGTGGAAGTAGGGAGTTGGAGTGGTGTTGAATTGCTGTGTTAAGGAAGTGATGGGGAACAGTGGGATTGGTTTAAAATTAAAGCATGAAACAGCCATTCATTTGCAGGGCAAAAATACAACATATTTGTGGGGGAGGCCGAACATAGTGTTAGTGCTGTGGCTGGAAGCTGCAGATAAAGAAGCTATAACAAAATGGGAAATGAGGCTTAGTACGGAGAGCTTGGGAGGGGTAACTGTAACCAACAGAAGGGGAAAGAGATTGGCAATCAGTGTGTGGATTGGAATGAGATATATACAGCCAATGGGATTAGTGACAGGAATTGAAATCATTGATTTGATTGTCATGTGTACCGAAATCAGTTTTAAAAAAAAAAAAAAAAAATTTGTTTACGAGCGGTATAGGCAGATCACAGCAAGCAAAGTATGTACAGATCAAAAAGACTAAGAGGCATACAGGACACACTGAGGCAGAAATTTTATCCAGAGCATTAATGGTCACTTGCTTCTTGTGGAAGGGCATGTAGGCAAGAATCTTGTTTGTTATGATCACATATAATTTCAAAGAAATTAAATCTTGAGACCACTCACTTATTTTAGCATATAATTGAAGGTAACCTTCCGAGTGCTGCCTTTGAATTACAATAATAGGCAAGGATTCTGAAATGCAATGGCCACTTTATCAATTCAATTTCAAAAATTGTTTCAATGGCTGCTCTTACATTTGCTGCTCCAAAAAATTTTGGGACCTAGTATTCGAAGAATTTTACCCAAGCGTTTTTCGCAATGAAACTTCTTCTTAATACACTACATAAATGTATTCCAAACTGGTTTGATCTACACTGTCGTGGGTGATCTTGTGACCGTGGAAGAAGTTAACTTTAATTTTTTGTTAATAGGTACTCAATCAGGTCCTGCTTATTAATTCTATTCAATCTCTTGATATGTGCTGTTTCTTGCAACTTCACGACAATAAAATGTAAGGCAACATGTTTCTGGGTGTAAAATATATGAATAATGTATAATATGTAGCACTGTGTAACAAACAAATAAGACGAAGTATATAATATTTTTTGCATTGCAGTTTGATGAAGATGTGGAGGAGAGCGGAAGCGGAGCAGAGGGTGGACAAGGAAGAAGAAAAAGATTGTTTTCAAAAGAATGTAAGTCATAATGCTGCTAAAATTTATTTTTAAAAATCAATAATGTTACTAATCTAGTAATTTGTTGAAAACATAAATATAAAAGTTCATCTTCTCATACATAATACTTAAAACAGTTCCAAATTATTCATTCAGCTTTTGCTATTTGTAGTATAGTGGGAAATTTGGGAGCTATGTTTTGAACTAGCAGAATTGTACTCATTAAAAAAACTGTTACGGCTATGCCATGCTGTTCTTATTTTCCCAATGAAATGCTATCTGGTGATAATTACGCAAATCTTCTTTCAAGCCTTTTCTGAGGCTTAAGTCGTTGGAAACTGTTGAATTTTTTGTCTATAAGAAGATTAAAAAAAGATTGCTCATAATAGGGGTTTTCTCATTTCATCCATATAGTTCCACAAAGTAGTGTTACCCAGTTTTGCATATAAGTGCATAGCTTTTAAATTTTGTTTTGTTTTTAATTACTGTAAAGGAATAGAGTAATGTAATTCCTGAGCTTAGTAAATAATCATACTTCCAGTCAAAAATTAATGTCAGACACTTCTAGTAAATGGTTATAACTGATGGGTAGAAGTTCACTACATTATGACAGAATTGGGTATCTTACAATCTTTTTTTGAAGTGCGTAGAATTCAAAATAATGTACAGCACAGAGACAGGCCATTCTTATTTATATTCTTTCCAAACAGTAAGATGTATGATGTATGGTTTTGGGGATGACCAGAATCCTTATACTGAATCAGTGGATATCTTGGAGGATCTTGTCATCGAATTTATCACTGAAATGGTGAGTTGAGCTTTATATTTTATCATAATTGAAATCAAGTCTGTGAGATAACATAAGATGAGGTGTAGAGTTAAAATTTAGTACAGTGTGTTAACAAAAACTTTGGTTCTGTACTTTGTGGTAATGACAGCATTTACTACAAGTTCAGAAACACCATTTGTTGCTCGGCTTAGTCCAATTAAGGTGTTTAAATCAATGTTTAAAATGCTTCACACACAATGAATTACATTTTCAAGTAAAACCATCATTATTATCTAAGTGAAGCCAAGAGCCATTTGGGTAATTGGATATCCTACAAATAGCACGCTGGTCAATTAGGTAGTCTGTTTTTGATATTATTTGGGGGACAAATATTTACCAGGTGTCCAGAATCTTTAACACTAACTGCCAGAGGAAGTGGTAGATGCAGGTACAGTTACAACATTTAAAAGACATTGGACACGTACGTGAATCGGAAAGATTTGGAGGGATATGGGCCAAATGCAGGTAAGTGGAACTAGTTTAGTTTGGGAAACCTGATCGGCGTGGATGAGTTGGACCGAAGAGTCTGTTTCCATGCTATATGACTCTATGGTCTAATCCGCTGGGCAAAGAAGGTAGGGCATCCATTTATTGTCTTATTTATTGAGATCATTCGGCCCATTGAACCCATGCTGACTTTTTAAAAGAGCCAACCATGCGTTGCCCTTTTCCCACAGACCTGAAAATTTTACCCTCTTCGGATGTATATCCAGGTTCTTTTTGAAAGTTACAATTGAAACTGCATCCTATAAGGCATTGCATTCCAGACCGGAGTAAATCCCTGCATAAAAAATGTCTCCCTTCAGGCTAATTTGTGAATGATTTCAACACAGTGTTTATTGGTGACTGTTCATGGATTGGTGTTTGTTACATTGTAATTTCAGTTAACCAACATGTTAGTCTGGACAATGTTTTATTTTTTCTTGATTTACAAAGGTGATTCTACTAATCCAGTCTCTCTCAAGGGGTCTGCTACTCAGTAAGTGATGAAAATGTTTAGTTCTACTATCCATTACGATGCACATGAGTTCTTGATGGCAGAGGCTAAAAGTCATGCTTGAAGACTATCCAGTGATCAACTAATGAAATTTCTTCTTTTAAGTGGAGATAACTCTACCATCAGTTGAGATAACTATACTAATACTGGACAAGTCAGAAACCAACATGAAACCTGACTTGATAAGTTTTATTATGCTATCGTTTACCATGTCAGACACTGAATATACTTAGAAGCTGCAAATATACTTTGAACAAAAGAACATCAACATGTACACACAAGGAAATAAAATGAACTGTCTTGTACTGTATAGCAATATTTGAAACTCTCATTACAGATATCTATAATCAGAGATTCAAATCTGTTAGCTTCATCAACAGCCTTATGGGTAAAGCTCAGTGAAGCATCATGCTTCACTTTCATAGAGATAGTAAGAACTGCCGATACTGGAGTCAGAGATAACAGCGTGGAGCTGGAGGAACACAACAGGCCAGGCGGCACCAGAGGAGCAGGAAGATTGACGTTTCGGATCGGGACCCTTCGTCCTGATACGTCAACTTTCCTGCTCCTCTGCTGCCTGGCCTGCTGTGTTCCTCCATCTCCACACTATCCTTTACTTCAAAGTTCCCTGTTCAGTTGGCATGACTGTAATCAGCATCTTTTCAGCAAACTTCTGCATTTATTCAGTACTATCTTTAGTTAAATCTTCCTTCCTAATAATCTTGAACAAGCTGCTACCTTTACTCACTTACTCCTTGACACGTGTTCCTTGAAACTCCTACTTTGTCAGATGTCTTCCTATCTTGACACCTTAAAAATTCTGAAGTCTTTCTCCTTCTAGATTCTAAGCCACTTGGGAGTACGTCTATCCTGTCTGTTTTGGAGACTGCTAAGTAGCACTGCTGCTATTCCAGGCCTTTTGTTTCTGAATGATCTCTCTGAAAGAAACCTACATTCTGCCTTTCTAAATTAACTTGTTTCGGTCTATCTCCCTGTGCCATAGGACACTTTGTCAGGCAATGCCCAATCTGTTTTTTCCTCTGTGTTCAATGCTCATTTCTAATACTCTGAAGGATTTACCTCAGTGTTTTTAAAAACCTTGTTTAAAATACTTGTAAAAAAATCTCCAGACAACCCAGTATCACATTCTGAATTTAAAAACAGAAACTAAAAATTGTCCTCCTCTTAATACACACACAGTATATAAAAATAGAAATCAAATTTAAAGCTGTTCATTATTTCTCAAATTTATAACCCAAGTTCCCAAATGGTGGAAATATTATGAATGTTTCTCACTGTATTATCTTGGGTTTAAATACATCAGCTGGGCAAAATAAATGTTAAGTTCTGTATTTTAAGGTTTTCAGTAACATGTTGTTTGGATCATATCCTATTAGTATTCTCCTGAATAGAAATTACAGCTCACTTAGGACAAATTTTATGTTGAATAATGTGCCATTACATTTCTGTTATCAACTTTATTCATCTTATATGAATTGTAGCTGAGTGCTGCAGGTTATTTGCAGAGTTCTATGAATGTGATGTAGCAGCATGTATTTTTTTGGATTTTTTTTTCTTTATACATAAAAATGTAATATACTTGTAATTTTTGTTTTTGTATAGACTCACAAGGCCATGTCAATAGGACGTCAGGGCCGGGTTCAAGTAGAAGATATAGTCTTTCTTATTCGTAAAGATCCTCGGAAATTTGCAAGAGTGAAAGACCTGTTGACAATGAATGAAGAATTAAAACGTGCCAGAAAGGCTTTTGACGAAGCTAATTATGGCTCGTAGATCTCTGAAGGAAGCATATCATGGAATAATTATTGTATTGCTACTCTCTGAAATGTGTGATAACACATTGTAATAGGAGTCTATTACAGACTTCATAAAATGGACTGTTGCAATATAGTCTGCCTCTGACTCAGCCAGGCAGGGTCTGAGAAACCTGATGATTCACTTACACTTTTGCTTCATCAGTATTAGCAATGTTTTTGGTTAAACAATGAAATGGGACTTTTTGTATGGTTAAAAATTTAAAGGTTTTTGTACATATCAGAATTAGTGTATGCCAATGATTTATTTAACTTGGCCAGTTCTGCAATAAATATTATGAAAAATAATGACTATTCAAAAGACTTAATTCAAGTGCCTTAGTTAATGATTCTGTAGCATATCTTTTGGAATTTTCACTCAGTAGAAGTCCAACCTGATGCCACATATTTTTCATGCTTTCTTATGTTGTTTTATAAATTCTTATACTGAAATTTTAACATTATTTAGTGATGTGCACTTGTCATTCCTTTCCTGGTCTAGCCTACATGTGACTCCAACCCACATCAATTATTTGGGGACTGAAATGGCTTAACAAAACACTCAGTTCAAGGGCTATCATTGATATACAACAATGCCCACATCCCATGCTAGAATAAAGAAAAAATATCTGTAAGAACTTACCATGAGATTCCCATAAAATGCTCAAGAAATGCTGTTATTTTTTAAATGTAATTCATGTTGTTTCTTTGCAAGTGAATGTTTCTAATATCAAAAATAAAATTTAATCTTTTAAAATTAAGCATGTAATTTTTCACATCATTATTTTAAGTTAATTTATTTAATTGTCTTGAGGTGTTTAATGCCTTTATTGAAATTTTCACTTAAGGGCCTTGGCCTTACTAGAGGACGAATTATAGTCTTCAGATGAAATAGGTTTGCTTTAAGGGTGAGGTATAATTGGATCAGAAGATACAGATCTATTTCTGTCATTTTAAAATAATAGATTCTGGCTTTTTATATTCCTATCATACCTCTGAGGTATATGGTCTAATTTGTCACACTATTAAACCCACCCCCTGCCACCCACAACCCCGCCAAAGTGATATTTCAATGGGGGAGAAGTGTAATGACAGTTTAGCACACTTACAATCTATTTCTGCTATATATGCAAGGTAAAATGTGTAGTTGACAAGTTGTACTTGTATAATGCCATTAACATGATGAAACATCCTAAGGTGTTTCACAGGGTCGTAGTATAAAATTTTCACATAGATGGTAATTAGTTTGTGTTTTTAATAGCTATTTACACTTGTTTGTTTCAAGCTTTTTTAAATGTTTTTAGTCTGTTCATATTTGGGAATTTGAAGCTTTTAGAGACATAGTCAAACCAGTGAGCTTTCCATGTTAATGATGAATTAGCGAGAATATTGTGTACATTATTGCTTAGTGCAGTAGTTGCAATTGTTATTCCCAATTATTGTAAAATCCAGAAGTGTCACCTTTTATTATTTATTATTTTTAACAAATTTGTGTTGCAGTTAAAGCTTCAGTGTTGTCAGTCTGGGTATTTTCTTCCAAATTTGAAGACTGCGTGAAGGTGTCTTGTCAGTCTATGCATCGAAAGAAATATTGCCTAATGCATGCGTGCATGTTTTCTATTTAATTAATCAGAGTAAAGAAACAGTCAAGCCTGAAATTATAATAATCATTCTGAACATAAGACTTGTCATACAGAAAAAATGCCAATGTAACAGCTAGTGCAAATTCATACAGCCTTGATAATTCCCAATGAAGCAACAGTTTGGTTTAATTAGTATGCTGGGTTCATTAATATTAATGGAGTCAACAATGCATTTACGTTACAGTATTTATAATGTTTTAAAAAATTCCAAGGTACTTTTATAGGAAAATTATTAATTGAGATATGACACTGAGCCTCAGTTTGCTTAAAGGAATGTCTTAAAAGAGGAAAGTGGTTAATGGAGGGAATTCTGGAACTCCAGACTTTTTAACTGAACGTATAGTTGACATTGGAGCAATTGAAATTGGGGATGTTTTATGAAGTCAGAATTTGAGAAGGCAAATATCTCAGAGAATGTAAGGCTGGAGGAAATTAGATAAGGGCTAAAAAGATTTTGGGTGGGAGGGAGGACAAAAGAATGAGTTTTAAAGTCCTCAGCAACACTAAGAAGTTTGAGGAATGTTGATTGATTGGAGTTGAATTTGGGAGGGCAGAGTATATACGAAGAGGGGAGAAATGATTGATAGAGGTGTGACCACAGAAGAGAGGGGTCTAGGAGAGGTAAAAAGAAAATATGTAAGAAATGGAATATGTGGAAATAGATGTGATAGGACTTTGATCAGGAGCAGCAACCAAAACACATGTTTGAACAATCACAGGGCAAGCTCTATTACACAGGCTTCATTGCCAAGTAATTTTTAGGATGTGCACACACCCACATACAAATATATATCCTAGTCATAAACAGGGGTCAAATGAAGAAAATAGGGAGAGCATTCATAAGGCAATAAGAAATAGAAACAAGAGTAAGCTGTTCGGCCCCCTCAAGCCTGCTTCACCGTTCAATAGGATCATGGCTGATCTGACATCCCTTATTTTCACTTTCCTGATCTATCCTCATAACCCTTGATTTACCCTACTGACCAAGAAGCTAGCTCACCCTTAAATATTTATAAGGATTCTGCCCCCACAGCTGTCTGTTGCAAGGAGTTCCAAAGGGACTCAATCCTCAAAGAAGAAATTCCTCATTTTTTATTCTTACACTATGCCCTCTGATCCTAGATCCTCCCATGAAGGGAAACATCCTTCTCAGCATTTAGCTGTCGAGTCACTATGTTCTAATAAGGTCACCTCTCAGTTCAATTCAGAGGACTCTTGGTGGGATAAAATTGAGGAGTTTACCATTAGAATTACTTTAATACCAATACTATCTGAAGGTTGTTAATTGATTCAGGTTTAAACATTTGTCTTTATTATCACTTTTATTGCAATTAGGTTGATTTGTCACTTGATAAATAAAAATTATACATAAGCATATACATTTATCACGTGTTTATTAATTCATATGTCCATCTCATAATTAATCTGTTTCAATCCAGAAGTGATGAACTTGAAATCAGATAATTGCTCAATTCAGATTAGCTGTGAAGTTGAACGATATTAATGACTATGGTTTCCAACAGTTGCACAAAATTTCAAACCTTTACTAATTTAGATTTTCATCATTATCACGCCTGCTAAGAAGTTCCTGTATATTGTGACTCAAGTTGATGAAGGGAAAATAATGGACCTTGATATTATTCATTTAATAGTTCCTATGCTCCTAGTGACTTTATTTTAACAGTAAATGTACTACATTTAACTCAAAACAGTCAAACCTTGTTACAATATAACCTTTCGTTTCTACCCTTGTTTCCTACTAGTCAAAACAAATTTCTTTATGTATTTCAACCATGTTGCTCACAGAATCCTGCCAGAATTTTCATTGGAAAATATGACAATCTACCATCCATTTTCATTACTATACCACACTGTTAATGGTTTTTATTTATTTTGTCATGATGAAACATAAAACTTAATTAAATCGTAATTCAATTTGCCTTGCTCAGTCATATACTAATTACCATACAAATACTGTAACCCACTGTACTGCTACGGTTGATTTATCCCAACCTGGTGGAATAATGATGTCTGATTCTTTATTTGGAAAACCACAGTAGCCACATTGGAATACTATGTTGGAGTCTTTTAATATGAAAGTTTTTTTTTTCAATATTCATTGGAAGTTTAAATAGTATGTATTTTACGTTTCCTCGTGCTGGCCTCTTTTCACAGTGATGGTACTCAGAGTTCTGGTGTCTGAGTGGGAGCCAATGGTGCCTGCCCCTTACAAATGCCTCTCCAGGAACTGTTCACATCTGCAGAAATGAACACAATTGAAATGCATTTAATTAAACTAAGGCAAGTCTAAATTGATATATAGACCCGTGCAAGTTGCTGTGGAAAGATAATACTTTGTCTATTGCCCAGCTGTTAAGACTTCTGGGTAAAACTGATATTTCTGAAGAAAAGACTAATGCAATGAAGATATTCTGACAGAACCAAGCTGAGCAGCCTGAAATTTCTGATACTTTTTTATATTCTATTTCCTACATTAGTAATTTAGTTTTATCTTAAAAAGAATGCTGAAAAGGTCTTGTGGTGCAGTTAGTAATGGTCCATCATTGGAGCCAGCAGCTCCGGGTTCCAGTCCTTCTCCAGGTCTTGATGGCCTGGGAAAGTAGGTGTAGGTATCAATTTGTAAATCCTTCCAATATACACCAATGACAAGTGGTAAAAGCAGGCAAAATTTCTGGTCAGTCATATGATGGAAAGAAATCAGTCAGTAGCCCTTGCTCCAGGCTACAACAATATTGATGCTTGGGAGACCGGTTAGCTCGGTGGTCAGTGTAGATCAGATTGGTGTGTTAACAGCATTGGGTTTGATCCCCATTCAGATGAGGTGGATTCAGGACCAGCCTTCATACTCTACTTGTGGTAGAGGTCATGGCGATGAGGGTCAGACCTGCCTTCAGGCAGAAAACTCAAGGAGAAGGAATTATGACATCAAAAATAACCCTAACTGAATAATATTAACTGTGGTATTTCAAGAATGTAGCTCACCACCACTTTTTCTGGGTAGTTAAGGATGGGCAATAAGTCCTGGCCTAGCTAGTGATGGCCATGTCCTGTAAATGAATAAAAAGGTTATGTCTAATCATTTCCACTGCAAATGAAGGACAGGATGTAATGTTATAGGACTTGTAAGCTATATTACTTGTTGAAAGATGTGCAATTTTTAACTTGAGCATTTTGTTAAGTGTAAAAAGATTTACTTTCATTTAAGTATATGTTTTAAAAGTCCTTATTCAGGCATGAAAAATATCAAAGCTTATTTCTTCTAAATAAAACATCATTAGGCCTTTTTTAAGGAAAAATCTATTAATTCTGACGTGGCTCATTCACGCTTGATATTCACGTGGGTTTAGCAATGTGGCCTTGTTACATGGGTAATCAATACTTATTCTATATACAAACTATTTCTCAATGCTAATGTACATAGGCCACGTAAACAGTTCAGTTCAGTTCTTGTCACTACAAGAGTAACTTTATCAGATTACTATCAACCCTAAATTAATGATAAACACCAGTATTTATATTATAATCATTTCTTCCCATTTGACATTCTTCTTAATTAAGAGCTATTTTGTATCTGCATTTCCAAGAAAGCAACTAGTGGTCCAATTGTGATATACAGGAAGAACAAGAAAGACAAATGTGGAACATGAGAATAAAAGGACATTGGACATGAAGCAACATTTCCAGACACAGATGTAGTGAGGTATAACACAGGAATAATACACTTGTCTTTTCCTTAAAGCCATGAGTGACGTTCTGAGAAAATACACCTTCATATTAGAATGGCTGCTTGATCCTGTTATGTCACAAATTACATCCTTCCACTAACAATAATATTGCCTGTCATGTATGTTTCCACAATCACAAAGAACTGAGAGAAATAGCCATGTCACATATTTTAAACTTTTTAACTAACTTTGTTCTACATAAATGCAAATTCGTGAGGCAAATAATATGTAAACTTTAAGAGGTTTTTCAAGTTGTCATGTTTAGTGTAAGATCCTGTTTTAATTAATGAGTTTCTCCCCTTTCCAAATGGGAACATACATTTCTTCAAATGGGTTATGAGCTCACTAGATAGAAATCCACATTCTTGAACAACACATCATTAAAATGTGATGATTTAGTATGATGTGAGGTAATACCAAAAGTATACCTGGAATTTGTGTTATTCAAGCAGTGAGAAATGTTGTGTTTAACTGGGAAAAATGTACAATATCACATCAGATCAATCAAGGCTTACCATGATTATTATCTGTACATACCTATCTGACTATGCACAATTCCACATCTAAGTAGAATTTACCTTATCAATTTCTGGACCAAACCCAGAATGCCCTCTGGTGTGTAATGGACTAAATTATGATAAACAGTTGGAAGATCAGAGTTGAATCCACTTCTGTTTATTATCAATTTAGCATTGTACATCTGAATTCTGTGACTGACATTATATCATGTCCTCTCTTTTCATGTTTTTTTAAACTTCTTTCCACTTTTCAAACAGGCCAGTTTTGAATGGGAACTTAAAATCAGAGCCACAACTTCTCCCAGTTTCATGCTGCAATAATCAGACTATATGAACTTTGTACTTCTTGCAGAATATGATGCTGTGTCATTTTTATTCCTTCTCTCCTGAGGTCAAAGATTTAGCTTAGTGATCAAGTAGAGAACATCTGAAACCAATTCAAGCTACACCACCCCAACTCCCCATCTACACTCACCTTTACTGGCTCCATCCCCGCCTCTTTGACCTGTCTCCTCTCCACCTATCTGCTCCTTTATCCATCTTCCATCCGCCTCCCCCTCTCTCTCTATTTATTTCAGAATCCCCTTCCCCTCCCCCATTTCTGAAGAAGGGTCCAGACCCGAAACGTCAGCTTTCCTGCTCCTCTGACGCTGCCTGGCCTGCTGTGTTCATCCAGCTCTGCACCTTGTTATCTCAGCATCTGGAATAGACAACTTTTCCTCTTGAACTCTCTTTCTCTTCTTGTTCTTTCTCCACAACAGATTAAAAAGTCTGTGTTGTAAATGTCAATTGTTGGTGATTTTTATTAAGTTTCAAATGCAATCTTGTTTACAAATATCACAAGTGTGGTATTTTATATATTTTCTGATCGACATGTTCAGAGATGTTACAACACAGCTCTGGAGCAGATGGGTCTTGAACCTGGGCCTCCTGGTTCAGGGGTAGGGATACTACCACTACACCAGAAAAGCACACATGGTAATGTATCAAAATAACCTCTATCAATTGCACCTATTCCTAATTATAATTAATTCACTGAAAGGTATTATAAGATTCATGAAGTATTATTTGAATCATAAGATTGTCCTACAAAATCTCACTTCTATCCCTACATCTAAATCTTGGGCAAATTCGGTTGCTGCCTACATTGAAGAATAATCCATAATTATCTGGAATTGGTGCTTTTTGCCATAAAGGTGCTGAAAGAATTGTCCATAATTCAAGGTGCTGAAATGGCAAATAAAGAACAGAGGTCAGCCATAGAAGTGCAGCAAATTTTACAGTAAGTACAACAGGAACAACAGAAGTTTTGGGGGAACTGGATAGTACATGAAGGCAAACTTTATGTATCAGGATAAACACAATCAAGACAAGACAAATGAAATCCAATCCATCATGGAAATAAGTCCACAGCAAGACACTGCTATCAAATACAACACTAATTTTTGCATTCACCTGCTAGTCATATTTGGTTAATGTGCCAGTATAGAAGTACAGAAAATGAAAAAGTCACCTTGGTGCAGTAAGGAGTGTTCACTTGCATTTACCTATAACTAGATTAATCACAGTTGCACATGTGCAATTTACATTGCGACTAATCCATGTTGTATTAATCTGTACCTTAATGAGGTTTAGAAATAATATAAATTCACAGCACTCTCGTCTCTGACTTAAAGGAAATTTTGCCTCGTCCCATTTCTTGGAAACATCACATATGTGCGATCATTGGTATATGCAGCATTTAAGGCACAATCATACACTAAAAATGGATCTATAAAAACATATAGAAACCATAATAAGCTTCCCCTTCTGGACCCAATATACAGATCCTTCAGAGAAGCAATATGAAACTCTGTAACCTCTACTGGTGGCAATACAAAGTGTGCAATGTGAAGTATATTTGGCTCATTAAGTCGTTCCCACAATGTAAACATAATAGTTTATACGACAGTTTCCATATCCGTTTCTTGTCTAAGTATCTCAGTGAAATAATTTATGGATAAAACTTCCAAGAAAGAAAGATGAAATTACTTGCATTTATAAAGCACAAGTCCTCAGTATTCTCATGACTGACTGAATTGTTTTGAATGTTATGTTGGCAACAGTGTGAACTTCTTGCAGATAATTTTGCCACATCCTGATTATCTAGAATTGTCAAGAAATTGAGACTCGTACCCACAACTTTCTGACCACTAAATCTTGCTCCCATCCCTGACTAGAAATTGGTTATTTCTAGAGTGACAGATTTAGAGCATTATTTCATCCAAAATTTTCAGATTTTTCTATTACATTAAAATGAACAGCAATAAACCACTTTAAACATTTTTAAACATTTGCAACCAACTGATGTTTTTCATGTGCTAAGATTCAGCATATTAAAATTGCCTAACTCAATTATGGAGCCCTCCACAAAGCACTGCAGTAATCCATTACCCTTGGGCAATGAATGTGATTCTTTCCATGTTGCTCACATATTCAAGAACAAATTTTAAAATTTACTTTGGCTTATCAGCAAACCAACAGATCCAGCACCTTTAGTGCCCCTCACTTAAAACAGTACTGCTCTCAATTTATATTCTCCTCCCATCAAACATAGTGCTCTTGCCTTCCTCATTCTTCCCTCCTACCAGCTCAAGACCAAACTGCTCTCCTCTTCCCCAACAGCAGCTGCTTCTCCGATTCATAGTTTGTACAATGTAGGCAAAATTGAATGCCCATGTGTGCATGGGTGCAAAATACAGGAGGAGTGGCAGCAGGTGATAACCTGGGATGGCACTTGGGCAAGATCCTTATTCCGCCGAACATACTTAATTTTGGTGAACTACCATCTAAACAATGGTCCCAGAACCTTGCCGCCTCAAACAAAGACAAACAGCATGAATATCAAACATGTCGAGAATCAAACCAAGTCAGTGTAGAACACTGAGGGTGGCCAATTATCCATTTTATCTGTTCCAGCACTGTTAATATAACAAAACGTCTTGCATGCATATTTTGGGGTTGAATTCCTTATCAGGTTATGTGCAAATCATCATAATTGTCCCATTTGTCACAATTTCCAAAGGATTCATGCTCATAAATGGCTGGCTTGATGCCGTGTCAACTGGGGTACTACGTAACATGATAAATTTCATACAGCAGATGACTGTGAGTCTGGAGGCCCATTTAACAGAAAAAGTATGCCTGTTCCCAAGCCTCACTGATGCAGAAGTATTCCACCCATCCCCAGTTAAGGCACAAACCTCATTCTGACCCCCAAAGCAGCCAATACTGAAACATTCTTCAGTCTGTAAAATGTAAAAGCAACAAGAGCTGTCAGTCTTATTGTGCCAAACATTTGTCTGAGGAGTAAGCTCGAGGGAAATTTGGTCCTCAAGTGTTTTCTTCTTTTAACCTGTTAGTGAGACACAGTGTTGTCACAGACATTTCTCATTTTAATGAGAACATAAAGTGTAGACAGTTCTGAAGAAGTCATATTGGACTCAAAATGTTAACTCTGTTTTTCTCTCCACAGATACTACCAGACCTGTTAACCTTTTCTAGTACTTTGTTTTTATTTGAGAACGTTTGGGCTTTGTTAATTCTAAAGGGATGTTTTAAAAAAAGAAGCAACAGCGGTGACCTATGGTTTAAGGAGAAGGACATAGAAACCTTACAGCATCACTGACAATAGGGTTGAAATATTTTCTCAGATACTATTGTTGAAAGCACTAGCTGCAGAAAAATCTTTACTCATAGTGAAAAGTTGTGATCTCACCAGGAACTGAGGGTAGAAAATTATACTAAGAGCTATTGTTATACAGTACAGCAACTATTATAGCATGAGTAATTCACTCCTAGCCATCCTTACATTGACTAACTATATGTCATTGTTCCTTCAATAGTAGTCTATCTTTCCTGACATTTCCCTGTCATTACTTTCTTCAGTGTAATCTTCTGTCATTTATAACACAGTCACATCTGCATAATAAGTTTTGGAATGTGTGCAAGAGTGACATTTGGCATTTCATACAAACCCTTTTGTTGCTTACAGGAAGGAATCATGAGTCTTTTCACGGAACTTGTGAATGTAGTGCTCCTATGATGGTATTTGGTTTAGTATCTGCACCTCCTAACCAGTGATAATGTAGGAATAACCATATATGTCTTAATTAGAATGTGTATGGCTTGGATGAGAACTTGGAGGTAATGATTTTTCCAATGCTTGTCTCACTTTCTCACACCTAGAGGTCAGAGGAACAGATGACATCTAAAATTAACCTGAAGTTACATTTAGTCTCCTTGAAACTAACTTTCAACTTTTCTTTACTGGTCAAATAAAAAGGAAATATTGGACTATCTTAAAATTAAGTCATCATAATAGTTGCCAAGGAAGTGAGCATTTACCTGCAAGATTCTCTGTCAATGCTCATAGACTGATAGACAGACATTATTTTGATTCATGATCATCCCTCAATTCCACAAACAATGTCACCTTGGATTTTACAGAGAATGTGATGGAATTGCTTTGACTAGTGAAGAATTCATTAGTCATCACGTGACGTATCAGTAAACTGGCTGGTTAATCCTCACATTCTATGAACTGGTGCAGATTGGCGTAACTGCAACAAAATTGGCTGCTACTGCAGCTGCAATATGCAAGTTATGTAATCAACGAAAAGGCCATACCTGAGTAAAAATGCACCATAATACCAGAGGACAAATTAAGATGAGAATGTCCTGCAAAGCTTTGTTAGCTTTATTTCTCTTTTAAAAATTGTTAGTCTGACAGAAGGATAAGGGTTCCATATCTAATAAAACATAATTAAATGTGCTTATAAAGCCATGGGACAAAACATGTTTTCTTATTAATAAGTGAAAAAAGTTTGATAACACAGTAATGCTTACACATAGTGAAGCAGATCCTTAGTTTTAGGACAGAATTCTTTAAATTTGTCACACATTGTTTGTCCATGTATGGTTGACTAGTTTTAAACACTAGAAAAAGTATAACACAGTGTGTTAAATGAAAACTATTTTCTATCCATCATAGCAACGTACTTCAATGTCAGCATAACATCCCAACTGCACAAGGACAGCTTTTCCACTTACCACATACTGTCACAGTGGTCCAGCAGAATTGGATAGCCAAGTTAGTTTTATTAGGTGTAGTTGTAAGATTTGAAGCAGCAGTGTACTTACACATGACTAGACAGTGACAGGGTTTTATCACATTTACTGGAACACTATTTCATGTACTCTCTTTCACTGGTATATTCCATAAATGATCCAGTCATATCTGCAAAGTCCTCCAGAACAAGGCTGGTGGAATCCTCACCAATTAGATCATTGCTGTCCGGCCCTGGTTTTTTAAAGGGAGACTCCTGAGGCCTAAATGAACTCTGAGGGACATGATGGGGACTCTCTGCAATCATCTCCTTCTCGGCTTCGACAGAAGGTGCTAATACATGGTAAAGACTAGGTAGACGGATGTCATAGCGGACCCCACCCCTGCAATACAGCTTGTCAATAAGGGAGTAAAGTTTGTCTGCGATGTCATTTCCAAGCATAACAGTGAAAAGGCGTGCAATATAATGATGTTTAGCCAAGAGCATATATAGCTTTCTTCTCTTCCATGTCACATAGCAACAGTCTGTTTCTGCTGTCAGGGTCACCTGCAAAACAGATTCAGTGAGACGCTCAGTAACAACACAATTATGAGAGAAACAAATTTTCAAAAGATACAATGCTCAGATTCAGAAAAATTAAAACAATTTTCTCGGCCATATGGCTCTTTATTTAAACAGAGGCAACAATTTGATTTTTGTAGCAATATGCTCACAAAATGATGGTTCTGCCAGGGAGTATTCCCAATTAATATGCAGAAAACCAGCAACAACATGAAAAAGGTTTCCCAATATGCTGCTCCATCTAGCAAAGCTCTCTATTGAGAAATTGCATTCATCAAAATTAGCCCTCTGTCCCCAGATCGGAAAGAGTCATTTGATCCCACACAGATTTTCTTACAGGAGATCAAATCAAGGGAAAATGTACTTCAAAGATTAACACCTTAAAATCAAGTTCATTGTATCTTTAGCAGGACATTAGTTTAGCTCAAGGGGTAAAGTATAAAAGTAGGGCAGTGTTGCTGCAACTGTAATAGGCATTAGTGAGACCGCATCTGGAGGATTGCACACAAATTTCATCTCCTGAATTAAGGAAGAATATAGTTGCATTGGAGGCAGTTCAGAGGAGGTTCAGTAGATTGATTCCAGAGATGAGGGATTGGTTTTATGAAGAGAGATTGAGCAGTTCAGGCTTATACTCTGGAATTTAGAAGAATGAGAGGAAATCTAATCGAGATTGACAAAGTGGATCTAGGGAGGATATTTGATTTTGTGGGGGAGTTGGAACTATAGTTCATAGTTTTAGGATAATGGGTAGCAGATTTAAAACAAGAGAGAGGTGTAATTACTACTCTCAGTCTGTGGAATTCACTACCCCGGAGTGTGGTGGATGCTGAGACATTGAGTAAATTTAAGGAGGTAATGGACAGATTTTAATTAGTAGAAGGGTTTACCTAATTGAAGGATAATGGAGAATGGGCAGTGAAATGGAGGTGAGGCTGAGATGCAATCAGCTATGATCGTATTGAATGCTGCAGCAGGCTTGAGGGACTGAATGGATTGCTCCTGCTCCTAGTTCTCATGCTCTTATGTTTAGTTGGATTATCAGAGTTAAAGTTGCTGCAGATTCGAGATACTTAAATTACTAAAGTTTAAATATTTTGGAGTCATTTGTATGTTAACTAATTCATGCCAATTAGCAAGAAAATTATTAAGGTTCTTGAGTAGACTTGTAGCTTGGGTTGTGGACGCTGGGGTTGGTTGGCTCGCCAAGCTAGTTCATTAGTTAGCAGATGTTTCATTATCCTGCTCGGTAACATCATCAGTGCAGCCTCCGATGAAGCGCTGTTGTGTTTTCCCAGCTGGTATTTAAACTCTGGGATCCATTGGAATTGGTTACCTCATTTCCGGTTTTTCTTTGCAATGGTGTACATATAGGGTCCATTTCTACGTGTTATTGCTGAACCAAGGAGCAAATTTGTAACTGTCTTTTACCTGTTTCTTCCCATCTCAACCAAGGCTGGGCTAACAGGGCTGCATGTACTCTCCATCACAGAATCGACTTGTAACTTAGTCTATTACTCTTAGTCAGATTGTAGTATTAGTGAACCTTGTAAGTAGATTGGAGAATATGGTGGACATCCTACAAGGTCTTCAGTACTATATATCTCAGCAAAGGAGTAATTGATAATTCCAGGGTATGCTAATCTACAAACAGCATGTATAAGGCTTTAAATTCATAGGATCTTATATCGGCTAAAGGGTTTGATTTTCATTGTGAACATAAATTATTATAGATAGAAGAAAGAATGTCCACATAATTTTGAAATCATTGATCAAATATTTCAGAGCAGAGCACAAAATTACCATATTTGCAATTATTCCAAGTTCTTTTGTTTAAAACTTTCATCAAAATTTAGTTAATAAATAGAATGTCTATCACTTCATTTATTAATTCATTAACACAATACTATCACAATTTCCACATAATAGTCCCTGCCAAAATGACAGCAGGGTTTTAACAAAATTCTATGATGGTGCCAGGGCATTATCAGTCTAGACTCCAGGTACCCCCACTATCAAAGAAGCTGAGTGCGATAACATGCTGGAAAAGTCAGAGGAATAATTTCTAATTAAAAAGATTCTGGCATCTGTCGGAAAGTTTCAAGTGCACCTAGACTTTTGAGGCCGCAGAACCCTCAAGAATGCAGAGGTGACCTGGAAAGGTTGCTCCCAAGGTCTCTCTGCCTTACCCGAGGTCATGCTGTAGGATCTGAGGATCTTTACCGATAGGAACAGGAAGATCAACGGCCTCCAGCAGGTGGAATAGACCAAGGGAGTCAGCAGCAGACACATGGTTCCCTCCAATCGGGAGGCAGTGAACCAATTGCATCTAGAACCTCCCTCCACAAATCAACAATAACTTACATTTCAATAGCATCTTTAGCATAGTAAACTGTTCCAAGGCATCTCACAGGAACATTAGAAAATAGAATATGGCACCAAATTATGTATTAGATCAGGTAAACAAAAACCTAGTCAAATGGTTGTTTTTTTAAAGAGTGTTTCAAAGAAGAAAGCACAGTGAAGAGGCATAGGGAAATAATTCTTGACCTTGGAGCTTAGGCAACAGAAGATGTAGCCACCAATGGTGGAACTAATAAAAACAGGAACATTCAGGATTTCCGAACTGGATGAGCACAAATGACATGTAGGGTTGTGTGGCTGGAGGAATACAGAAACTGGGGGCAGAGAGAGAAATGGAGGCATTTGAAAACCAGTTCTCATTCCTCATTCTTCTCTCACAAACTCTGCCTGAACAGCCAACACTCACACTCATCCTTATGCTATTGCCTTCTCATACCTATGCCACATGGTCACATTCCACACATATTGTCCTTTACTGATATCCGCACTCATAACTGACTGCTTTCTTTCACTGCAGATGAAGAGAGTGTGCACAGCCTTCGAGCCTTGGAGAGATAGAGACCTAGGGCCCTACAGTGACAGCTATGTTAGACTGGTATGGCATGCCCACTTGAGTCAATAGAAAGTAAGTGGTGTTCAAGGAGGCTGCAGGGTTTGGGGTCACAAGTAGCAAGTGACATTCATGCCCATCAATGGAAAAGTTGTCACTAATTTCAGGCCATGAAATAACAAGGTGTAGAGCTGGATGAACACAGCAGGCCAAGCAGC
>NC_063342.1:32967677-32968358 GCF_021869965.1 Rhincodon typus
GCAGATGTGCAGGTGAACATCTGCTTGATGTGGAAAGTCTTCTTGGGGCCTGGGATGGGGGTGAGGGAGGAGGTATGGGGGCAGGTGTAGCACTTCCTGCGGTTGCAGGGAAAAGTGCCGGGTGTGGTGGAGCTGGAGGGGAGTGTGGAGCGGACAAGGGAGTCACGGAGAGAGTTGTCCCTCCGGAAAGCAGATAAGGGTGGGGAGGGAAAGATGTCTTTGGTGGTGGGGTCGGATTGCAGATGGCGGAAGTGTCGGAGGATGATATTGTGTGCAGTTTTGGTCTCCTTTTCTGAGGAAGGATGCTCTCAAGGTAGTGCAGCGAAGGTTTACCAGGCTGATTCTGGGGATGGCGAGTCTGACAAATGAGGAGAGATTTGACTAGGTTGGGATTGTTTCCGCTAGAGTTCAGACGAATGACAGGGTATCTCATAGAGACTTATAAAATTCTAACAGGACTGGACAGGGTCTATGCAGGGAGGATGTTCCCGATGGTGGGTGTGTCCAGAATCAGGAGTTACAGTACGAGGATTCGGGGTAGACAATTTAGGACGGAGATGAGGAGACATTTCTTCACCCAAAGAGTGGTGAGCCTGTGGAATTCATTACCACAGGAAGTACTTGATGCCAAAACATCAAATGTATTCAAGAGGCAACTAGATATAGCACTTGGGGCGAATG
>NC_063342.1:32968858-32978319 GCF_021869965.1 Rhincodon typus
CCCATATTCCTCTAAACCCTTCCTACTCATATTCCCATCCAGATGCCTTTTAAATGTTGTAATTGTACCAGCCTCTTCTACTTCCTCTGGCAGCTCATTTCATACACGCACCACCCTCTGTGTGAAAAAGTTACCCCTCAGGTCCCTTTTAAATCTTCCCCCTATCACCTTAAACCTATATCCTTTAGTTTTGGACTATGTATATTCACCCTATCTGCGCCCCTCATGATTTTATAAACCTCTATAAGGTCACCGGTCAGCCTTCGACACTCCAGGGAAAATTGCCCCAGCTTATTCAGCCTCTCCCTTTGGCACAAGCCCTCCAACTCTGGCAACAACCTTGTAAATCTTTTCTGAACCCTTTCAAGTTTCACAACATCCATTGAGTCACAGAGTCATACAGTATGGAAACCGGCCTTTTGGCTCAACTCATCCGTGCCAACCAAGTTTCCTAACCTGAACTAATCTCCATCTACCACTCCTCAGCTGATTGGCTTATGTGATCCAGATCCCATTGTATTCTTAGATAACTTTCTTCACTGTCCACTATACCACCAGTTTGGTGTTATCCACAAACTTACTAACCATGCATCCTATATTCTGAAATTGTTTTAATTATATATAATTAAAGCCTATAATTAAGAAAACTAAACAATACAAAATAAAACTGCTATTCCATTAATTTTCATGACAAAAAAATTAGCAATTTTTAATGACATATGTACAGAGGACTTGGGAGCAGGAGTAACCATTCAGCCTTTCGAGTCTGCCCTGCCGTTCAGTAAGACCATGGCTGCTTATGATCTCAATCCTGTTTCTTGTCTGGTCTGCCTCCCTTTACCGTTGACACATTTGCCTATTGAACAGCTATCTAACTCGACCTTGAGTAAAGTCAGTGACCTTCTGTCCATTGTTTTCTGGGGAAGAGAATTAAACAGACTAATAACCCTCTGAATAAAAAAAATCCCTTCTCCATTTTAAAAGTGAGCCCTCCAATTCTTCACCTATATCCACCAATCCTAGAGTCTCCTCCAGGAGGTAATACCTCTCAGAATTCAATCTTATCAAGTCCTCTCAGGATCTTGTTTACTTCAATGTTTGTTTAAGATTGTGTCTCATTCTTCTGAACTCCAATGGGTAAAAGCCATCTGTTCAATTTTATCTCCATAAGATAAGCTCTTCATCACTGAAATGTGTTGACTGAACCATCTCTGATCTGCTTCCAATACAATTGTAATTTTTTTCAGTTAAGAAGACCAAAATTGTACACTGTACTCCAGATATGATCTCACTGATGCCCTCTACATCTACAGTAAAATATTACTAGATTCATATTCAATTCTCCTTGCAATAAGCACCTTGTGCCTTCGTAATCACTCTTAGATGTTCTATGTTTTCTATGTGCCGTCCTAATCGTTCACTGTATTGCAAATTAACTTTTTGTGATTCATGTACTGGAACATCTGGATCCTTCTGTACCACTGGTTCTGCAGTCTGTCTTCAATTAAATAGTGTACTGCTTTTCTGTTTTTCCTGTCAAAGTATGCATTTGAGATTCCATTAGGCTTTTATTTTTAATAAATTGTCAGATGTAAATTTGTTAGGCCCCTTTTTCCTTTTACATTTCCTTATGTCATCCCCTTGAGATAAATTTCCAAGGACTTTTTGGGATTAGATGAAGCAGAAGGAATTTCCTGCTAATGTGACAGGTTATTGAATCTATGAATAAATTCAAACAATGGGAATGAAGAAGAGAAGGAGTTTCACACTCCTAAATAAATAAATTTACTTTCATTTTTATTCATTGTTAGACTGAAAGAAGAAAATAATACAAAATGAAAAACTGAGACTGTACAGTAAGATACAGTAACTGTAGATTATGCATTTTGGCAACACCTGGCTTTTATGTAACAATTGCATTGTTTATTCTTGAGTGCCATTAATCAATTGAAAATAGTGAACAAGTTTATGGAGTTTTGAGTTTTCAGTGCAGTCACATCTTTTTCTCAATCTTGGCTAGTCTTTTCAAATAAGTTCCCGGAAAATTAAATTTTCCATTGACTGTGTTAAGATACTTGCTAGCAGAAGTGAATGAATGCACTCTGGCTTTGCCCAATTGCCCCAACCAATGTCATAGATAAAATCATTGTGTGCGATCATCGGGTCAGTCGAATTTCAGCCTAATATGTTATACTTTTCTTTTTGATGAGTATGTAAATATTCTATTCAGCTATTCATGTATTTTAATGCACATACATGTTTTATGGTTGACAAGGGGAGGTGGTTGGTGGTAATTGTGTAGAGGGGGCTGTGTTCTTGGTTGACAGAGCAGGACGCTAAAAATCTTAATTAGACTGGCTCTGAGTGATGGGTGCAAGACAACAGGAACCAAGGAAAGTTGTGTAGTGTGCACTATGATTAATTCAAATCTTAGAATCTGTGACCTCAAACAGTCACCCCTACAACCCACTCTTCTATTTTCTGCCTCTTTTAGCATCAATCATATACGCTGTTAAACATATTAGCTCTTTATAATGATCCTGAGAAATTGTTAATCAGTACTGTGTTTTATTACAGTTTCTCTGGTCCAGTCAGAATGATTATGTTTCTAGAGGCAACATTTGGCTCATATTGTTTGACGATGGTATAGGACACCACAATGTAATTTATACAACAATTTTATTGTTTTTAGTGACCAATTTATTTTAAACCAAATTTTAAGATTAAAACTTAGTACAAGTCACAAATGTTAGTTATCATCTGTGTGATCAATTAAGTGCAATTGATCATCTAGGTAATGAACTAAATCGGTGGCACTCCTTTGCCACAATTTATCTTACTTGTTAACTTTATATGGGAAAAAAAAACTACTCTGACCAAATGTCATGTCTTGCGCACTTTGTGTAAACACTTCACAGTTGTTTGCATCTTATTCCAGGTCAATATGGGCAGGTAGCTGCCCCCTCACAACAATCAATGCTACTGCTGTCTAACTGGGGACTGCCCAAATCTGTTCTGGAGAAGTATCAGAGCATGGGAGTAGTGAGCATTTTTGAATGGCAAGCTGAGTGTCTTACTCAAAATCATGTGTTAGAGGGACGAAACTTGGTCTATTCAGGTAACTCAAGATTTTGTCATATTTAAGCTGATAGAAATAATTGCTTGATTGAAATACCTCCATTAAATCTCTTTTACACCTAAAGATATCTAACTCTATTTTGTGCAATATTACAGGTTAAAATCTCAATTATTTTCATTTTGCAGTTATATTTCTTAGAAAAAAAATTTTTGTTTTCTACTTCACTTTCTGTCAACTTTTAGTTACTACAAGCTGTGTGTTAATTCTTCTAATGGCTTTTTTTTGTGAGACAGAAGGTGTGAGGTGAGTTATTCTATTAGCAAGAAAGCCCTTTGAGGTTCTACCTGTCCCCAGTGCTTCAAAGGTGGGTCTGACTTAGTTGCTGCAGAATGCTTCGAGTAGTTGGACTGTTCCATGTTACCTATCCCTCATGGAAAAATTTTCAAAGGAAAATACTTTTGACTGTAAGTCCATCAGGCAGTGGTCAGCACATAACATCCTAAGACCTGCGAGAAAACAAGCGTATTCATCCTGTCATGTGGTTAGAGTCGTAGAGTCATAAAGGTCTTAAAGCATGGAAACTGGCCCTTCGACCCAACTTGCCCATGCCACCCAGTTTTCACAATTTAAACTTAGTTCCATATCCCTCCATACCAATCCTATCCACACTCAGCACACTGTTAAAGTCATTTGGCAGAATGAATCCTTGCCAGAACTTTCCAACAAGTACCAAAATGTAGCTTGGCTACATCAGATCATTCGGAGCAACAGATTCCTCATGTATGTCTGCAGTCTTTCCCACCGCATGCTGCCCTTGAAGCCGCTGCAGGAGGGAAGGCTATCACACATTTCCTTCTGGAATGTGTCTTTGTTAAGATGGCCTGGAGACAGCTGCAGTGTTTTTTTTTGTCAAGGTTAGTCCTGAGCAGCTCTGTCATACAGGACTTTGTGCTCTACTGGCTGGTTTCCAGGGCGCACACCAAGGTGAACATCAACTGCACCTGGAAGACCATCAACTCCACGAAAGATGCTCTTTGGTCTGCCTGAAGCTCCTTGGTCTTCAAATGCAAAGTGTTGACCTCAACCAAATGTTGCAGACTGACACATTCCAAGGTCCAGCACCTATGTGCTGGGGGAGGCACTAAAGCTTAGGGCAGCAGTTGCCAAGATGTAGTGGGTAAAGAACACTGTCTAAGATCTTTATGCCTAAATATGATGAAGGCCTGTTAAATTTAGAGATTCCCATGTTGCCTTCATGGGAATGTAAGTAGTTTCCTTACATGAATAGAAAATACCTTTCTTGTTGTTGCAATTGGACTTAGCTCTAATGAGGAATGTCAGACTCCGCTGTATTTTCTGCAAAGTCTATTTGGAACTGTTTTAGACCTTTGTACTTCTAGATATTTTATGAACAAGGTATAATTTTGCAATTTTAGAAAAAGAACTGCAAAAAATTCAAGATAATTGAAGAAACATTCAACATTCAAAATGCATTTGCAATAGAGGAATGTTGGAGACAGCACTTCTAAAAGCAGCATGCATTAATAGGTTACAGCATCAACTGGCTGGGTCTAGCTATATTGAGACTTCAGTTTGAACAGATTTTAAAGGAAACAAGTAAAGAGAAAAAGCTTCCTCAATCTCAGTAAAAGAGAAATACGAGTAGAAAGGAATTCTGATTTTGTCACTTGTCAACTGTCAAGATCCTGACATCTGTCAAATTAGTTATCTAAATGAGAAAGTGACTTTCCAAATTAACAGGGTAGGTGAAATAAATAATTAGGTGTACAAGTTACTCCTTGGACTTCAGCCATTTGATGATTCTTGATTAAGATCAGACAGATTTTTGCATTTCATGAAAGCATTTGGAAGAAAGATCCTAGTATTTGGCTATTCCATGTCCACTATATTTTCCATTTTCCTACTTAACTTTATAGTTGAGTTTTTCAAATGAGCCTTTGTGCCACTACCCCCACAGTCTGGATTGTTTGATTCCAGGTCTTGCATTGGAGGAGTTTTCTAAACAGTTGACAGAGGCAGATACTTTCTCTCTTGAATTTACAATAAGTTTGCTTGTGGAAGCTAAATTTTAATGAAAAATGTTCATGCTAAACAGTGGTTTGCATTTGGATCCAGTGTGCTGCTTAAATTAGCAAATGCAGTTAAGTTTTAGAAATCAGTTATGTTGAACAATATATGGATTTGATTGGAAAACATTGAGTGGCACGGTGGCTCAGTGGTTAGCACTGCTGCCTCACAGCCCCAGTGACACGGGTTCGATTGCGACCTCAGGCAACTGTCTGTGTGGAGTTCGCATGTTCTCCCCATGTCTGCATGGGTTTCCTCTGGGTGCTCCAGTTTCCTCCCAAATCCAATCCAAAGACGTGCAGGCTAGGTGGATTGGCCATCCTAAATTGCCCGTAGTGTTCAGGGATGTATAGATGAGGGGGATGGGTCTGGGTGGGATGCAGTGAGGGTTGGTGTGAGCTTGTTGGGCCGAAGGGCCTGTTTCCACACTGTAGGGATTCTATGAAATTGCGACTGTACTCTCATTGAAGTTGCGCAGAGAAAAGGGCGTGGTAGAGATGCGACCAAATCCTGGTATTTTGCTGTTGGCACAAAATAAATAAGCCCTCATTTTCTTTGTTGTAGCCCCTACCAGTGCCGGAAAGACACTCGTTGCAGAATTGCTCATTTTAAAAAGAGTTCTGGAAAACCGAAAGAAAGCATTGTTCATCTTGCCATTTGTTTCTGTGGCAAAGGAGAAAATGTATTACCTGCAGGTCAGTGCAGAATGAAGTTGGTGACAAATGTCAGAAAGTAAATTTAATTCAATGCAAATCTCAATTATATGATTACTGAAGGATTCATGTTGCATCAGTTGAATTGGCAATCTCAGTCAGCAGAGCCATGGGGATTTCATTGTGATGAATGAAAAATTTCACATCAATACAGTGTGGATTAGTTTTTAAAAAGCTGAAGGCTGAATAAAGAAAGGTTTGTTCTGCATTTGAACCTTCCGGAGCCTGTTCCATTTCCAAATATGAATGTCTCCTTCAAGCACCAAGATGTATGCAATGAGGTGGAAAGGGTAAAGTCATCACAGTTCCAAGAAACCAGGGGCTGCTGTCTCATTAGAGAGAGAGATGACTGGTGGTGGTTTAACCGGAGGATCACCATGCCTCAGGAGAGGAGAGACGTTGAGATGGAGAGTCCCTCATGGTAACCTCAGCTGGTGCAGGAATTGAACCCATGCTGTTGGCATCAGTCTGCATCACAAACCAAAATTCCAAATCATAGCTTTCTTAATCAATGGAATTTTCCAAATTGGAGATGAGTTAATCCAGTCACCTCATTTGAGAGAGTGGTTGGAGTTAAATTGTCAAACCGAATTGTCATCATTCTATAGAATCAAAGCAAAATACTGTGGATGTTGGAAATCAGAAACAAACACAGAATGCTGGAGAAACTCAGCAGGTCTGGCAGCATTAATGGAGGGAGAAACAGAGTTAACAGTTCAAATCCAATATGACCTCTTCAAACTGTTATAACATTCTATGAATGTTAGTAAAGTTTAATATTAAACTCTATTGATGCTGTACAGAATCATTTTTACTTTAGATTGTTACTTACAATCAGTTAGAGAAGAACTTAATCCACTCTCCATGGATGACCTGTTTGTTCAGATCAAATTGAAGCATGCATTTGGTTAGTCCTTAAAAAAAACATAAGAAACAGGAGCAGGAGTAGACCATTTTGTCCTTTGAACCCAATCTGCCATTCAGTGAGATCATGGCTGATCTTCTACTTCAACATTATTTTTCTGTACTATCCCTGTATTCTTTGATGCTTTAATATGTGAAAATTTATGACCTCAACCTTGAAAAACTGAGCCTCCACAGCCCTCTGAGGCAGAGATCTTCAAAGATTCACCTCCCTCTGTGTGGGGGGAAAAAAAATCCTTCTCTTCTCAGTTTAAAACTGCTGACCCTTATTTTGAGACCCTGTCCTATGGTTCTAGACTGCCCCAGCCATGGGGAAACATGCATCGACTCTGCTGATCCCTGAAAACATTCTGTATGTTTATTGTGTATGTAATCCCTTTGGTATCATCTAATCACACAATACACCTGCACTGTGATAGAATTGAAGGTAATGAGAGCAAGTTTGACTACTAATAAAGTCTGAAACCGAGAAGGATGGTGAGCTTAGGCTATGGCTAACATCACTAATTTGTGGATGTTACCAAAAATATGTGTAGTCATCACAAACTGGATATTTAAATCTTTATCTGCTCCTGTGATACCTGTTTACACCCTTTTAGGTGAACTTTGTAGAAATGACAATGAGAATATTATAATTTACTTCAGAACCCTGAGGATAGAGTGCAGAGAACAACCAGCCAGCTTTGGATACCTGATCATTGTGCAGTAACTCCTGCCGACAGTAGAAGTGTGATATTGACTGAGAACAGGATTGCTCACTGCTGTCCTCTGTTGTTGAACAGCTTGCTTGCACTCACTGTCTTAAGTTCATGAAAATGGCCACTAATTTGAGGTATTGGAGGGCTGCCAATGCTTGTGAAGGCTATGGAAAGTAATTGCCATTATGAGGGGAGGAACAAAGAAAAACAATTTTAGTACAATCAATCGGGGTAATGTCAGGATTGCTTTACCATGCCTTATAATCTGAGCAAAATTAATTTATGACGCTTCTCTCCTGCAATTGTTTGGAATATGTGGCTATATTAGTTTTCATTGTTGTCAGTCACTGAACAAACCAATAGCAGCATTGTTTGCGTAGGAGGAATGTATTGCTGATTTGGACAAAGAATTTTAATTATTTTGGTTCTGGAAGAGTAACAATTTCTTCATAACCTACTCAAGTAATTGCCAGTACTGAAGTGCCTCACCAGGAGATCACACGAGATGTGCCTGCTCGGGTGGATGTAAAAGATTGCACAGCCCTGTTTCGAAGAATAGCAGAGAAGATATCCCAGTTGTCCTTGTAAATATTACAACACTTCAGAAGTACTTCATTGACAGTGTTTTGACTACACTTAACACTTGTAACCTGTCAGCATATAATATTACTAATTGAAATTCCAGTTTTCTAATAAAACTTCCCTTGCACACAGACAGACAAACAGATAGGGAAATAGGTTATGGACAGAGCGGTAAACCAGGAAAGAGAGTTCCATTGCCTTTGTTCCTAGGTTTTGAGATGATCCTTGTAACATTTCTATTGGATAGCACATTGTTTCAGTCTTCTTATCCTGGATATTTTCACTGGGTTGGAAAGAGAGACAAGGTGGCTAATTCACTAAAGAAAGTCTCTGACTTATCAGTTTTAAGTCACAACATATAACAACTGTTTCAGGAAAGATAAACTGGATTTTTTCAGGTTTAAAGTGAGTTTTGACTGTAGAGAACAGAGATTGCTTCTGAGTTGGGAAAGAACCAAACACTTCTCTCTCCCTGTAAATTGTTTCCAGTTTGGTTCGCAGGTCACTGAACAGATTCGATCAGTTTTTGGCAGGCAGAACAGACTCTGTCATTGATAATTGGTCACTAGTTTGTAGACCAATCAACTTTCTGCTGCCAGCAAAATCTTTATCAGTACACCATCTCAGCGCCAAATCATCTGCAACTCAAACTCCAATTACTGATTGCAGCAACAGTTGTCTTCATGATGCTGCCCATAGGTTTCAGGTTACTTGTTTTAAAACTGCAGACATGGTTTTAAACGCTAACTCTTAAAACTTCTCTTTCTCATTTCAGTCCCAAGATTTTAAAAACACTAAATAAAAATTCATGGTCATTAATTCTGAATAGGAACAAAATGGATCTAAAACTGTTTTTGTATAATATTATATCACATCTCTTGGGACAGTGATGCTATGGAATTAAATGTTTTTTTATTTTTATTTCTGTTCATCTGTATTCCATAACAAGCCAACCTTAGCTGTAACTGAAGAGATAAAAATTCAACCATGGATATGTTTGGTCTCTGTCTCAGAACTTATTTCAAGAGGCTATGGTGAGAGTGGAAGGATATATGGGGAGCACATCACCTGCTGGGGGCTTTTCATCGCTGGATATAGCTGTGTGTACAATTGAGAAAGCAAATGGGCTCCTCAACCGAATTATTGAGGAGGATAAAATGGACCAGATTGGTGAGAGTCCAAAATATCTTTCTAATGTATTGTTATTATTTGTTTTTTTATTTTTCTTAAGTGAGGCTTGAATTTCAACTTGGACATAGTAGGAACTGCCGATGCTGGAGAATCTGAGATAATAAGATGTAGAGCTGGATGAACACAGCAGGCCAGGCAGCATCAGAGGAGCAGGAAAGCTGACGTTTTGGGTCTGGACCCTTCTGC
>NC_063342.1:32978719-33001053 GCF_021869965.1 Rhincodon typus
AAACGTCAGCTTTCCTGCTCCTCTGATGCTGCCTGGCCTGCTGTGTTCATCCAGCTCTACACCTTGTTATCTCTGAATTTCAGCTTGATTCCTTTACTATTATTTGGTATTATAGTTTGTTTGTAAGTCGGAAAGTCGTGTGTTAAAGCCGCACTCCAAGAAATTATGTAAGCTAACATTTCAATGCAGATCTGAGAGTCTGCTGTACTCTCAATGCTCCTATCTACTGGGTGAGTCATTAAACTGTCACCCTGTTCCTGTGATGTGGAAGGATACTGAAGATCCCAGGCGCTATTTGAAGAAAATGCTCCCAATGTGTTGGATAACATACCTTTCTCATCTGACATTGACATAAAAATAGTTGTTTATTTTGTGCTGCTTCAGGATCCTTTCTGCATGTAAAATGACACCCAGTTTGACCTACGTAATAACCGTGATTGCACCCCAAACTAATTCACTCAATGTGATACATTGCATGTGATGCTTTTGCTTTTCTCTCAGATTGGATGTCTGATTTTAGCCCCTTTTATAATTGTTATAATTTTCTATTTTTTCCTCATAGGTATTGTAGTAGTGGATGAGTTACATATGTTGGGGGATTCGCATAGGGGATACTTGTTGGAACTTCTCTTAACCAAAATACTGTTTGTTACTCAAAAGAGTGCAAAGAGGTATGTTTTTATACTGAGAAGCAAGAAACTTAAGCAGAAAATGACATTGAACTCCTGATGTCCCTTGTTTCTTGTTGGAGAGATTTTAATCATACGTTCATTACTAATTTGCTAGGCAAAGATTCATTCCTGATCTTGGGTGTTAAGCCGAAGAACGAAAGTGCTTTTCTACATGGTATTGTACAGAAGGAGACCATCTGATCCTTTGAATAATTGTTCTTTGGAAGAGCTATCCAATTACTTTCACTCACCTACATTATTTCCAGAGCCTTATAAGATGAGGTTAAATTCCAGTATATGTTCTTTCAAAAAAAAATTGCAATCTTATTGCATTTCAATTTACATGTGTTTACATTCTTGGTTTTGACTGTCACACCTCTGATATTGTACTCCTGATGTACAAAGTCCGTGTCAATCTTGTGAATTTGCAGCAATGGATGTGACTTTAAATACACAGCCTGATGTTTACAAAACAGTGCTTCAAGAGAGTGTCATAAGACTGGGGAGATTTCAGTAATCCAGAATCCTGGGGACCAGGGTTCGAATCCTAACGTGGTAGATGGTGGCATTTGAATCCAATGAAAATCTGGAATTAAAAGTCTAATGATCACCATGAAATCATTGTCTATTGTCATAAAAAAAAATCACTAATGCTCTTTTGGGAAGGATAAACTGGTCCTCCTAATAAACCTACGCATGGCTCCAGACCCACAGCAGTATTATTGCTTCCTAACTCTGAAATGGCATAACAAGCCACTCTGTTGTAACAATTGCTAGAAACTGTCAATAAAGGAAAAAAAGTGGATGCACTGAGGCGCTGGAAATGACAAAAGCCCTGTCGACCCTTCAGAGTCCTTCTTACTAATGTCTGGAAACTAACACTAAAATTGGGAAAGCTGTCTCAGGCTGGTTGAGCAACAGCAGACATAGAAATACATCAGAATCATATCTTAGAGACAATATCCCAGACACCACCATCACTATCCTTGGATATGTGCTGTCCAACCAGGAGGACAGACCCAGCAGAGGTGGTGGCATGTCAGTATACAGCCAGAAGGGAGTTTCCCTGGGAGTTCTCAACGTTGACTCTGGACTCCACAATGTCTAATGTCAACTACTCAAAAATGGGCAAGGAAACCTCCTGCTGATTACCACATATGCCTCCTCAGATGATGAATTAGTGTTCTCCCATGTTGAACAGCACTTGGAAGAAGTAATGAGAGTGATAAGGGCACAGAATGTACTCTGGGTGGGGGATTTCAATGTCCACCACCAATGGTGGCTTGACAGCAGTACGACTGATCGAGCTGGTCAAACTGCTAGACTGGGTCTGTGGCAGATGGTGAGGGAATCAACAACAGGGAAATACGTACTTGACCTCATCCTTACCAATCTGCTGGCTATAGATGCATCTGTCCGTGACAGTTTCGGTAAGCGTGACTACTGCACAGTCCTTGCGGAGATTAAGTCCTGTGTTCACATTGAGAATACCTTACAGTGTGTTATGTGGTACTGTTGTTGTGCTAAATGGAACAGAAACAGATCAAATAACTCAAGACTGGCATTTCTAAGGCACCTTAGGCCATCAGCAACAGCAGGATCGTATTCCAATACAATCTGTTACCTCATGGCCTGGCGTATCTCGCACTCTACAATTACCATCAAGCCAAGGGACCAACCCTGGTTCAATGAAGACTGCAGGAGAGTGTGTTAGGAGCAGTTCTAGGCATACCTAAAAAATCAACCTGTGAAGCTACTAAACAGCAAGTGATAAACGGGGCTAAATGATTCCACAACCAACACATCAGATCTAAGCTCTGCAGTCTGCCACATCAGTCAAGAATAGTGGTTGACAATCAAATAACTTGCTGGAAGACAAGGGCCCACAAATGCTGAGAGGATTCTTTCCCACATGGGAGAGTCTAGGATCAGAGGGCATTGTCTACGAATAAAGGAGCGCCGATTTAAGACTGAGGTAAAGAGGAACGTCTTCTCTCGGAGAGTTGTGCATCTTTGGAAACCCATGCCACAGAGAGCTGAGGGGGCAAAGTCCTTGGGTACATTTAAGGCTGAATCTTGATCAGTTGGGGAATCGAGGGGAAAGGACAGGAAAATGATCACGGAGAATGTTGCTCAGATCAGTCATGATCCTGTTGAATGGTGGAACAGACTTAAGGAAATAGCCGACTCCTGTTCCCATTTCTTATGGTCTTAAATATCCCCATCCTTAATGATGGGGAACTCAGCATATCAGTGCAAAGATGAGGCTGGAACATTCACAACAATCTTCACCAGAAGGGCAGAGTGGACAATTCATCTTGGCCTCCTCCAATGAACATTCATCCCCCGGCAACCTTCCGACAACAACATTGAAGACCTTTGCTTCAGAACCTCCTACGTCTGAGGCCAGGCTGGCCCAGTACAACCATAACACTGGCATCTACCTGATAATGTTAAAAATTGTCCAGGGATATTCTGTGCACAAAAGCAGGTCAAATCCATCACTTACTACCATATCAGTCTATTCTCAATTATCACTAAAGTGATGGAAGAGATTATCAACAGTAGTATCAAACAGCACCTGCTCAGCAATAACCTGCTCAGTGACACCCAGTTTGGGTTTTGCCAGGGTCACTCAGCTTCTGACCTCATAACAGACTTGGTTCAAACATGGACAAAAAAGCTGAATTTCAGAGGTGAGGTGAGAGTTATTGCCCTTGACACCAAGACCACATTTGACCATGTATGACATCAAGGAGCCTTAGCAAAGCTGGAATCAATGGGTATCAGGTGACAAACTCTCTGCTGATTGGAGTCACACGTGGCTCATGGAAAGATGATTGTGTTTGTTGGAGGTCAGTCATCTGAGCTCCAGGACAACTCTGCAGGAGTTCCTCTGCATAGTTTCCTAGGCGCAACCATCTTCAGCAGCTTCATAAATGACCCATCCCTCCACCATAAGATCAGAATTGGACATGTTAGGCAATGATTGCACAGTGTTCAGCACCCTTTGTGACTCCTCCAATAATGAAGCAGTCCATGTTCAAATGCAGCAAGACCTGGACAAATATCCAGGCTTGGACTGAAAAGTGGCAAACAGCATTTGTACCTCACAAATGCCAGGAAAAGGCGGTTTCCAACAAGAGAGAATTTAACCATTGTCCTTTGACATTATCATTACTAAATTCCCCATTACCAACATCCTAGGGTTTACTAGGGTTTACAGGAAACTGAACACTACTAGCCATATAAATGTAGCTACAAAAGCAGGAGAGAGGCAAAATCTCCTGCAGTGAGTAACTCACCTATTGACTCCCTAAAACCTGTCAATCAACTACAAGGCACAAGTCAGGAGTGTAATGGAATACTCCCCAATGGCCTAGATGAGTACAAATCCAACAACACTCAAGAAGCTTTTACATCATCTAGGAAAAAGTAGCATGCTTGATTGGTACCACATCCCTAAATATCCATTCCCTCCAGCACCAATGCTTAGTGGCACCAGTGTATGCCATCTGCAAGATGCACTGAAGGAATTCACTGAGGCCTCTTAGACAGCATCTTCCAAACTCACGACCACTTCCATCTCAAAGGACAAACAGCAAACGGATGGGAACACCACCACCTGCAAGTTCCTGTCCAAGCCACTCACCATCCTGACTTGGAAATAAATCACAGTTCTTTCAGTTGCTGGGATAAAATCCTCAAAATCCCTCCTAAATAGCATTCTGGGTCAATACAGCGCATGGACTGCAGTGGTTCATGGAGGCAGCTTACCACCAGCTTCCCAAGGGCTACTGGGGATTGGCAATAAATTCTGGCCCAGGCTGCAATGCCCCTCCCTCATCCCTTCAGTGATTTTTTAAAAATAGTGTTGGTTAATTTTTTAATCATGAACAGTTGTCCTGGATATGTATATTTATGAAGGAGGAGAAGTGTTATGATTTTTAGAATGCGTTAACTTCTGCTTCACAATGAAATGTAATAAAGGCTTATTATTTTATGTGATATGTCAAAGTTTCCTTTGGCTATTGATGGATGTGTTTTGGTATTCCAGGTATAAGGCTGCAGCAAAAGGACAGAGGCTAATTGATGGAGTACAGATTGTAGGGATGAGTGCCACTCTTCCAAACTTGGGTATCGTAGCAACCTGGTTAGATGCAGAGCTGTATTGTACTGATTTCAGGCCTGTACCTCTATTGGAATTAGTAAAAGTTGGCAACACAATTTATGATTCAGAAATGAAAGTGGTGCGTGAATTTCAACCTGCTGTTCAGATTAAGGTAAGGGTTTTTGGAGTGTATTCAAATTGTTATTAGCAATTCTATTAGAATTTTGAAAAAAAAATCAGTAATTACATTCTGAAAGTGATGCTGGAACTTTTCGTGCTACATTGCTAAAATAGCAAATGATTGTTGCAACCTGGTAAAACTTAGGTTAAATGGGTGCCTGATTGGGTTGGACATTTGGGATCTGGGTTTAAATGAGGTCAGGCAGCTTGAATTACTACTCTCATTGTACTGGAGGTTAGATCCATGTAAAATTAGTTTGAAAGTCATAAATCAAAAGCACTTTTGGATATTGGTGCAAAGGTACAAATTGAACATGTTAACTTTGTGATGTTTGAAGGATGGAAAATGGAAACTGTTGGATTGTGGAATTCTGAGATGTGTTGTTTGAGACCCTTTAGGGAATTCCAGAGCAGTAATTTAGTAGTGGTGTGAGGACCCCTGAAAACACGAAAGACTGGGAAATAATTTTGGAAAGTAGTTTTGTTATTGATAAATTTTACTAGTATACCTTAACAGAAAGTAGTAAGTCAACACACGCTGAAAAATTGGAAAAATCTCTTTGAACAAAAAGAAATTTGATGATCATGTGAACCATTGACATCCCTTCAAAAGCATTCTGAAAACTGCACTTAAGTCTTGCTATGTCCAGCTTGGGAAATGCTTTTTTTATGAAATGCTGTCACCGCTTTGACTTCATCAGCATGACATTCACCACATAGAAGAAAAGACTTTACATCAGATATGAGGTTAAAGCAAAGGAAGAGTTTCCACTTGATTTACAACTCCAGATTTGAGTTGGGCAGTTTATCTGTTAGTCACAAAAGGACTTTAAATTGGATAAAGAAACCCATGAATAAGGCAAGATGTAAGTTCAATAAAAGAAAATACATTTCACTTTCTAAATTAGTTTTTCCTGCAATTCTGATATCTCTTTTTGTGAGGAGCTTACAATGTTCTGGACGTTTGATGTCTTCACTATGATGCAAAGCACAATTCAGGTGAACATTCTCTGCTTCAGTGAAGTGTAAATTTGGTGTGTCCTTTACAATCTTAGCCATAATGGGCAACATAAGTTCAAAGGACTTTTCAAGAGTAGATTTGGCACTTTAGTTTTCTGAATGCTCAACCAATAAAACCAGAGTATTTCATTGCAATTTTTACTTATTTATGAGTGGTTGGAAAATGTTTAGAGTTCATTAAATAATTTGAAAGGCAAAGCTCCCACTTCATCCAGTGTTGGGAAAAGAAGCATTTATTTTTGACTTTAATTTTATTTTACATTATCCTTGTGTTTTGACCCTCCATTCAAACTGTTAGATGCCTCAGCCTTCCACTGGAAAGCTCAACGAATGTGCATGTACGGGAATAATGACCAAAATGTACTTCTTACACAGTGGTTTGTTTGGAAGTTTGAGTCAGAGACATTTTAACTACCAGATCCCAAACATTATACTTGTGTAGGAAGTCAGA
This sequence comes from Rhincodon typus, assembly GCF_021869965.1. Taxonomy (NCBI): domain Eukaryota; kingdom Metazoa; phylum Chordata; class Chondrichthyes; order Orectolobiformes; family Rhincodontidae; genus Rhincodon; species Rhincodon typus. The sequence goes on from NC_063342.1 coordinate 32,985,153, forward strand.
GCTGTAATTGTGAATCAAATATAATAGTACACTTTTTGTACATTGCTATTTAATTTGCATATGTATGTGATTAACTGTAGGGTGATGAGGATAATATTGTGAGCCTTTGCTACGAGACTGTGCAGAATGGTCACTCTGTCCTACTGTTCTGTCCTTCCAAGAATTGGTGTGAAAAGCTGTCTGATACTATAGCCAGAGAATTCTATCATCTCCACCACATGACAAGCACTGAAGGTAAGCTTTGGTCAAGTGACAACTAAGGCTGGTCACAATAATTCCAGTTGCAGATGCTGTTATAGTCCCTGCAGAGACCGATGACTTTTAAAAACAGATATGCATTTCTTAGCAACTGATCAAAAGAATAGCACAGTGAGATTTTGTGGTTTAAATATTTTTGCTGTAAGTAAAAATGTAAAATTAACACTGCTTAATAGGCAACTATACATTGAACTAAAGAAGATGTACCCCCGCTAACAGACTAATGTAACTAGAATACTTTAGTATCCATTTGTACATAACACCTTGCTATCAGCAGATGTGTGTAAACTTGCAGATTCAAGTCCAAGCCCCTCCCAAGTTTTACAGAAGGCTCCCTTCTCCCTGTCAGGGAGAGTCTTCAGCATCCTTTGAAAATAATTTCACACAGTATTCTGATAATCCCTGAACTGACTTCCAGCAGCAAAGTCCACTCTAGCAACTCCTTGGTTCTTAAATTCCGTCAGGTCCTAGTCCTTTGAATTTAAAAAGCAGTTTTTTAAATTCATTCAGGGCATTGCTGGCTGGGCCAGTGTTTATGACTTATCCCAAGTACCCCTTGAGAAGGCGATGATGAGCTGCCTTATTGAACCACTGTAATCCAGTTAGTGTAGATACATATACAATGCATTAGGGAGGGAGTTCCAGGGTTTTGACACAGCAACATTACAGGAATGGTAATATATTTCCAAATCAGGATAGTGAGAGGCTTGGAGGTAAACTTGCAGGTGGTAGTGTCCTCATGTACCTGCTGCCTTTGTCCATATGGTAGTGGTTCTGAGTTTGAAAGGTGCTCTTTTATGGTGCTTGGTTGAATTTTGTACTGCATCTTGTAGATGGTAGATACTGCTGCTACTGAGCATTAGTGTTGAAAGGAGTGAAATTTCATGGTTATGGTACTGATCAAGTAGGCTACTTTATCCTAGATGATGTCAAGCTTCTTGAGCGTTGTTGAAACTGCAAGTGGGGAGTGTTCCTGACTTTGCTTGTAGATGGTGGACAGATTTTGGGCTGTGAGGTTCTGAGTTAATTACTGCAGGACTCTTTGCCTTTGACTCTTTTGTAGTCACATATTAATATGGCTAGTCCATTTCAGCTCTGGTCTGTGGTAATCCCTAGTATGTTTGATAATGGAAACCAAACTGAGCATCACTGAGCTGGTCATTGTTAGTCAAGTGCTGCTAGAGTTCTGTTGATGATGCCTTCTACCACTTTACTGATGTTTGAGACTGGATGGATTTGCGTACAGAATATACATGGCATCTGGGATGCTGGGGTCCTTCAGAGGAGGCAGAGATGGAATCATTCACTCACACGTCCGCCTGAAAATTGTTGCAAGTCTTCAGCCTCATCTTTTGCACTGATGTGCTGGGCTCTCCGTCACTGAGGATAGGCATGGTTATGGAGTTTCCTCTTCCAGTGAGTTATTTACTTGCCCTCTGCATCCTGCACAGTGGTTAATGAAAACAATTTTTTTTCCCTCTCTGATTGTTCCATGTTTAAGACTGTTCTCTGGTAGTACTATTGACAAAGGCTGTTGCTTTAATAAACAAAAACTGAAGCTGTTTTTATGTTCAATTCACCTAAAGCTGAGAGATCAATCCAGTTTGAATTCCCTTGAGCACGCATTTCCAAAAGCCGTACAATTATTTTTTGGTTGTGAAGTAGCAAAAGAAATAGCTTTCAAATTGGCCAATACAACTAAAGGAAAACGGGCTTATATACATTGAAATGGTTTTGGAAAAAGGGATATTGCTCTGTCAATCCTACTGATCACCATAAGTGGTAATCATTGAAGGTTGAATGTATTGTAAATCATTCACTAATTCAAATGTTTATCCCACTGTGAAGAGTCTCCACATGGTCAGAGAGATGTGGGGGTTCACAAACAAAAATCTTTGTAGGTGGCAGGAAAACAGGATTTGAAAAAAAAATAGAACATTGGGATTTTATAAATAGAGGCATAGATTACATAAAACAGAAATTTGCGAAAAAACTGTTAGAAATCACAGGCCTTACGTAGGTTATTTTGTTTATTTCTGGGTGCCACATTTCAGTTCAGTAACCAGAAGACACTATTTTGTGATAATTGGGTAAGTAGCAGATGGTAGGTGAAGAATTATTTTTATTATGCAGCGTGTTATGATTTGTATTGCACTTTCCAATAAAGTGGTGGATGCAGATTCAGTAGTAACTTCTGAAAGGGGATTTGAAAAGGGAAATAATTGCAGGGTTATGGAGAGAGAGAATAGTTGCCTTTTCCTGCTATTTCTTTCAAAGTGCTGGCATGGGTATGATGGGCTGAATGATGAAATCTTGTGCTATATATTCTATATTCTTTATTGATAATCATTATCTTGTGCTACTATCTAGTTACAACTTTGACCATAGGGTATCATTAAGTTAAACTACGTGATTTGTGCTTTACATTTTATTTTATTTTTTATGTTTTATTTAGGATTTGTAAAAGCATCCAAATTGCTCCCTTTCACCCTACACAGGGATGAACTCCAAGAGACAGTGGATCAGCTAAAGCGCGCTCCAGCTGGGCTTGATGCAGTGCTAGGCCGCACCGTACCTCAGGGAGTGGCCTTTCATCATGCTGGTATTACAGTTTCTTTTTATTCCTTTGTAGAATGTAATGTTAACTACTTTCCCTTGATGTTGAAAATGTTTCATAAACTAAAGCCGTAAGGCATATGTGTAGAACAAAATATTAATTTTGCTAGCTGCGTGAGGGTTAACATGACTCTTTTATAGGAAACTGGCTTGGTTCGATGTTTTAGATGAATGGAGATTTTTTGTGGGTGTGAAGATAGCTGAGATAATAGAGGTTTACCTAAACGCAGCTTACTTGAATGAGTGTGTGCAAGGCCCAGATTTTCAACATGAGCCCTCTCTGCCGTGACGAAAATTGTCAAACATTTGAAGTTCTGAACCTGAACGTATTATTTCTGATTTTCCTGGGGGGGGGGGGGGGGGTTGCTCTGGTTTCATGCATGTGAAGATAGTTGTCCACTTAATTGGGCAGTCATCTCCATTTAAATCTTGTTTTATTCTCTCTGTTACCTGGAACCTAGAATGCACAGAGCAGACCAGGACTGAATTTGTGAATTTATCTTGGATAGCCAGATTACCCCTTTGGGGAGCTGAAGTTCCCCCATGGCTATAATTCCAGGGCGAGGGAGGTTGTGATTAGGGTGGGAGGGGCATGACCAGGTGCCCTTTGACGTTGTTAAAAGTGTATATGAATTTGTCTAAAAGGTGCGTGAACTTATTGGAACAGTCAGAGCTGTTGGATAATTTAGAACACAAGTGTCTATTTTCACCAGAGATTAGTCAAAGGAATTTCATTGTAATGAATGATTTTCTTTAGCCATGAGTATTTTTTAAAATAGTGGCATCACCAATAAATGCTTAACTTTATTTTATAATCATAATCAGTAATGGGTTATTTATGATCAACATTGATTTCTGCCATTCTCATTTCCATGTTAGGATTGACTTTTGATGAAAGGGATATCATTGAGGGGGCATTTCGCCAAGGTTTAATTCGTGTTCTTGTGGCTACTTCCACCCTCTCCTCTGGTGTAAATCTTCCAGCTCGGCGTGTGATTATTAGATCGCCGATGTTTAATGGGCGGCTTCTTGATGTTATCACTTACAAACAGATGTCTGGGAGAGCTGGAAGGAAAGGAGTGGACACAATGGGTAAGCAGTCAGTTGTTTTATATCTACTGTTTTTGGAACCCTGATTTCAGTAGCAAATTTAAGCTAGATGTGCTTTCACAATTACAACATGTTAATGTTGGTCCTTCTGAAGGCATTGAGGAATGGGGAGGGGCATTGGTAGCAGAGGAAAGGGGTGCTATTGAGAATTGGTAGACCTGATTTAAAATATTACATATAAAAATATCTAACATTGCAATTGATTCAAAGTTTTGTAAGTAGTAGTACTAGGATTCAATTTATGGATGCACAACTGCCTTTATCTATAATAATCTGCCTTTCTGTTTTTGCCACCAAAGTAGATAACCTCATATTTATCCACATTAAATTTCATCTGCTGTGCCTCTGCCCACTCACTCAACTTGTCCAAATCACACTAAAGCATTGCTATACTCTTCTCACAGCTCACCCTCCTACCCAGCTTTGTGCCATCTATAAACTTGGAGATATTACACTTAAGTTTCCTCATCTAAATCATTAATATATATGTTGGGAATAGCTGCTGTCCAAGCACTGATCCCTGCAGTACCTCACTAGGCACTGGCTCTCACTCAGAAAATGAGCCGATTATTTCTATTCTTTCTTTCCTGTCTGCTAGCCAGTTCTTGATCCATGTGAGCATGTGAGTACACTATCCCAATTGCATGTGCTTTAATTTTACACGCTAAACTCTTATTTGGGATCTTATCAAAAGCCTTTTGAAAGTCCAAATAAATAACATCCACTAGTTTTCCCTTATCAATTTACTACTTAATGTCCTCAAAAAAATTCAGCAGATTTGTCAAGCATGATTTCCCTTCCACAAATCCATTCTGACTTTGCACAACCCTTTTTGAGAGAAAAACAATCTTGCCTCCTGCTTAAAAGGATGACCCATAATTTTAAAGCAGCTTCCTAACTTTGGACTCATTCATAGGAGGAAATATTCTGATCACGTTTGCCTTATCAACACTATTAAGGATCTTGTAGATATTTTTCATCAACTTATTCAGGTGTCTTTTGACAAACCTCTGGAACAGGTGGGAAATGAGTTGAGGCCTTCTAACTCAGAGGTGTTTCCGGCTTGTTTCAAATAAAATTTTTACGTTTGTGTATATTATGGACTGATTGGGCAAACTAGTCTGTGAGAATTGACATGAATATTTCAATTAATTTCTAATCAATTCTCTTCGGTTATCTTGAGGAAAGATACCTTTTTTCCTGGACTGTAATTTTTAAAATTATTTATTCATGGAACGGAACATTGCTGGACATGCCATTATGCCTTGCCCACCCCACCCCTAACTTGAGAAGGTGTTGGTGGTGATGCACCATCTTGAATCGCTGCAGCTCATGTGGTGTAGTTACAACCACAGGGCTCTGGAGGGAGGGAATTCTAGGTCTTTGCCTCAGTGACTGTGAATGAATGAATGGTGGTATGGTTCCAAATCAGGATGGTGTGTGGCTTTGAAGTGAGCTTGCAGCGTGTTCCATCCATTTCTTGCTCTTGTTTTTCTGACTGGAAGATGTTGTAGGTTTTGAAGGTGCTAGAGGGCATCTCTATAGACGGAATCTATTGCTGACTGTGCTCGGCAAAGCATAGTGTGAATTTGTAAGGTGCTGATGGGTGCTGATTGAATCGTCTAAATACGGTTGATCCTCAGACCCTGAGAACTCTTGCAGCAATGTCCTGGGGCTCAGGTGATTGATTTCTATTAACCACAACGATATTCTTGACTGCTCAGTATGACACCAGCTGTTACAGGCTCTCCCCCCGTTACCTTTTGAAATGAATTTTCCTGGGGCCCTTTGATCCCACACTTGGTCAAATGCTGCCATGATGTAAAGGGCAAACACTTTCATCTCAGCTCGAGATTTTGCTCAATTTGGCTGTTTTTTTCCATTTTTGGACCAAGGATGTAAAGCATTTGGGTGGCCCTGAAGGAACTCAAACTTTGAATCTGTGTTCAAATTATTACTGAATGAGTGCTGCTTGATAATGCTGTTGACGCATCTTCCATCACTTTGAGTGTAGACTGATGAGGCAGTAATTGGCTGGTTTGTATTTGTCTTGCTTTATGTTGACAGGATGCGCCCAGGCAATTTACCACATTGTCTGGTGGAGGCCATTGTTACAGCTGTACTACCATGTCAATCAGTATCTATAGCAGTCCCGTACTTTCCCAGCTGGAACTGATAAAGATTTATAGCTCACTTCACAGTAGTTCTGCAGATTCGAATTAAATCAAAATCATTTATTAAATAAGATGTGAATGAAGTATTGGGATATGCATTTGAACTGAAGTGCGATAGACCTGAAATAAACAGTAGCAAAATAATTTGTGTTAATTTTATCAAAAGTTATATACAAGTTCATTATTATCTACTACATTACATTTTACAATATATGTACTACATATCCAGAAAATCTCTGCAGAGACTTGAATTGTCCTCAATTTTTATAGTGAAAATGCATGAAATAGAATGGGAATTACAGTGAGCAAATTTTTTTCTGAATTCATCATACATTTGATTTTTTTTGTGTGGAATAGCAAGGTGAGAAAGAAAGCAAATTAAAAATAAAAATGTTTAATGTTAAATTTTGGTCCAGGTGAAAGTATACTGGTGTGTAAGAATGCAGAGAAGGCAAAAGGAATAAGCCTGATACAGGGCTGTCTTAAACCCATTCGTAGCTGTCTCATGAAGAAGGAAGGAGAGGGTGTCACTACCAGTATGATCCGAGCTATCCTTGAGGTAAGATGAAAGATTGGCAGGACCTACTTAAAATTGAAGGAATTTAACCTTTGTGAATATAGCTCTTGGCTACAAATCATTACCTCTTTAGAAACTAGTGTCCACATTTTATTTTCTGTCCCCTTATTAATAATTGTTAATGTAGAATGTGTCATATGATACTCATATGTGTGATACTCTTCAAGTTTAAATTAGCTTTCAGATAATAAAAGTTTGGAAGTTGTAAATCCCCATGTCATGTTGTTGTTTTGCATACAATAGCATTATTAAATATACAAAATGTGAACCTGTAGGAGCGACCTTTTGGAGGCAGTGAATTTGAGGAGACAGCAGAGTTCAGACACGTGGCAGTTTATTCAAGCATTCACCAGTGTCATACAGGAAGAGGTCAGAGACCTCCCCGAATCCGGCCTCAATGTGAGGGTTCAATTTCCCCTTTAATCTTTGGCTTAGATTGGAAGAGAGCTCTAATTTTAATACAAACAAATTGCCTTTTATATATTTACTTGTTGCTTTAACATGGCGGCATATACTCCCTCCCCCTGTATACTATTGGTTAATTAGTGCTGGGTTATGTGACTATGATTGTGTTTTTAGTACATCACTCTATATTAATAATTGTTTGTTGCTGTGATCTGATTGGGCTATTTTGGTATGTGAGAAGTTGAACTTTGCATGGTTACCAGTGACCCTTATGTTTCGACCATGATGTCTGTGTCTGCTTATCTTGTATAAGGCTGTAACAGAGGCTTTTTGAGCTTTCCCACCATAGAGAGTATAGAGAATGCCTTCCAATTTTCAAACTGTCCTTGTTAAGCGGTAAGAGAAGCTCCCTTCTGTTTTGCCTGAAATTGGGTTTTAAACTTACTAATGCTTTTATAAATGTATATATTTATATATGTATGTTAAATCTATAATTCATTTGGAAACTATATCAATAATTATCTTGAAGAATCTTAACTAAAACCTACTTGTGGTATAATAACTGATAGATTAGAGACGACTTAAGAGAAACAATTAATTGTTGTGAAATGTTCTTAGGATAGCAATTTCATGTTGCACATCCGATCTTATAAACAGCTATTGTTTTATGTGCTGAGAACACAACTTTTTCCCACACTTTCTAATTTCTGTTAAACATGTACTGCAAAGCTTGTTGGGATTTTCGTCAGCCATTATATGCTGTTTTGTCCAGGCAGCCCTAACAGAACCAAATAAATTTCTGACTCCAGAGTCCAAATTTGTCAATGTGTATATGTGTTGAAAGTTGCTTACATTAGTGTTTCTGAAAACCTCAGTGATCTGTTTACATCTTCACAGCAGCCCATTTGATGATTCATTTATAGGTTGAATCATCGCAGCATTTGTAGTAAAACTATAATAAATTCAGATGTTTATATTTCTCTCTGTTGTATTGAGAAATAAAATATACAAGAGGGAATGGATGGAACCTTTCCAGCAGATGCTCATCTTGATGCCTGAGAAGGCTAATGCCAGCTCCCAGAGGAAGGAAGGGCAAACAGTTTTTCCTGCCAAGTCACTTGGTCAAAATTATATAAATTGCTTAAATTCTGAAAGGATTACTGTCTACAAATCTGTACAGACTTCAATCTGTTAACTAGATTAGCTACTTAACAGTTAACTTACAGCATTTTGTAAGGACTCTAACCCTAAATTGATCTCAATCTCAGACACTAATTCCAATAATAAAAGTTCTGGATCAGCAATCATTTATGATGATGTAACCGAGCTGCCTTTGCAGCCTTGGTATTTACTTTGTTATTTAATCATAACAATTAGTTATTTTTCACATAACGTTTCATATGTATGACCCACGGATTGTAATTTATTAGTTTGTTTAGTTTTATTCATTATGGGTTGTGGGCATAGGTGGCTAGGCCAGTATTCATTGACCATCCTTAATTACCCAGAGAAAAGTTTGGAGCCAACCATATTGCTGTTGAGCTGGAGTAACATGTCGGTCAGACCAGGTAAGGATGGCAGATTTCCTTCCCTGAAGGACATAAGTGCACTAGACAGGTTTCTACAATAATCAACAGTGGTAACATGCTCACCATTAGGCTAGCTTTTAATTCCAGATTATTTTTTATTAAATTCAAATTTTGCTATCTGCTATGATGGGACTGGGGCCGGTGTTCCCAGGACATCAGCGTGGGGTTCTGGATTCCCACGCTCATGACAAAATAATGAGAAAGAAAATAGATTCAAGATTGTATGTTTGAAATAGTTGGTAAGTGGCATTATGTTCCAATTCCATGGTTCTGTCTAGTTTGGACTAGTTCGTGTCAAAATAATCCATCAGATTTGAGGAATGTTCTGGATATTATAAGATTTTTAAAACTGTTGGCTCTTTTCCTTGGTTTCAGATAATAGTAGGCGGTGTTGCCAGTACCCCAGAAGATGTCCGTGTGTATGCCTCATGCACACTGCTGGCTGCCAGTGTACAAGGAACTGAGGTAACATCAATCCAGGGCAATGCTATTGAGGACTCTATACAGTACCTAATGGAGAATGAGCTTATTCAAATACTGGAAGAGGACCAGGAAGGAGAGAAAAGTAATGTTTTCCTTTTCCTTTTTTTCCCTTTAGCAAATAAAATTTCACACATTTTCTAGAGTTCAGCCAAACTACCACATATGTTGAGGTTGGTTGGCTCGCCGAGCTGTTTTCTTGTTCCGCAGACGTTTCGTTACCGTGCTGGGTAACATCCTTGGTGCAGCCTCTGAGGAAGAGTCGGTGTGTTTTTCCGCCTGGTTTTTAAACTCTGGGCTCCGTTGCGATGGATTGCCTCACTTGCGGGTTTCCTCCGGAGTGGAATGTATATGGGGTCGAGTTCAATGTGTTTATTAATAGCCTGCTTCGTGGAGTGCCATGCTTCCAGGAATTCTCGTGCTTGTCTCTGCCTAGCCTGTCCCAGGATCTTGGTGTTGTCCCAGTCAAAGTCATGGTTCTCCTTGTCCATGGCTCGGCGAGCCAACCAACCTCAACACCCACAACCTGAGCTACAGATCTACTCCAAAACCTTAGATACCCCATATGTTTTCTACTAAAGCTAGTTCCATTTATCACAGTTGACACATCCCAAATTGGAATGTGTCAAATGTAACTCCATTAATTTAAAAAAAAAAGAAACAAAACATGATTAGTCTATCATTAGCAGCAGATAAAATTCTACAGTCCATTATAAAGGATATTAAACCAGGCCACATAGAAAACATCAACAGGACTACATAAAGTGAACATGGATTAATGATAGAGAAGGCGTACTTGACAAACTTCCTAGAATTTTTTGAGACTGTAACTTGTAGAATAGATGGGGAAGAACCAGTGGATGTGGTGTATTGGGATTTTCATGAAGTGATAAACTTCCATATAGGAAGCTAGTGTGCACAATTAAAGTGCATGGGATTAGGGTAATGTACTGGTATAGATTGAGAATTCATTAGCAGACAGGAAAAAGATTAGGGATAGCTGGGTTTTTTTTGAAGTGAAAGGTGGTATCCATTGGGGTACCGAAGCGACCGAGCTATTCACAATATATATCACCCAATGATATAGGTGAGGGAATTAAATGTAATATTTCAAATTTGCTCACATCACTAAACTAGGAGGAATTGTAAGTGGTGAAAAGGAATTAAAGAACTTTTAAGGAAAGTTAGACTAATTGAGTAAATAGGCAAAAACATGGCAGATGCAGTATAGTGTGGATAACCCACTTGAGTAGAAAAAACTGAATGGCACGATATTATTTAAATGGTGGTGTTTTGGGAAATGTTCATATACAAAGGGACCTGGGTGTCCTTGTACATAGGTCATGGAAAGCAGACACGCAAGTACAGTAAGCAGTTAGGAAGACAAGTGGAAAATTGGCCTTCATTGCAAGAGGATTTGAGAGCAGCAGCAAGGATGTCTTTCTGCAGCTGTGTCACACCTTGGTGAGACTGCACCTGGAGTATTTTGTGCATCATAGGTCTAGTTACCAAAGAAAGGATACACTTGCCATAGAGGGAGTTCAGTGAGGGTTCACCAGAATGATTCCTGGGGTAGTGGGTTGTTGTATAAGTGAGATTGTGTTGACAAGGCTGTATTCATTGGAAGAAGGAAAGGGGATCTCATTGAAATGTCTAAAATTCTGACTGAGCTGGACATACAGAATGCGGGGATGATGTTCGCCTGGTGGGGATGTCTGGAACAAGGGGTCATTGTCTCAGGATACAGGGTAGGCCATTTGGGACTGAGAAGAGAAGACATTTCTTCACTTGAAAGTGGTGTCTCTGTGGAATTCGCTGAATATATTTAAAGAGTAAATAGATTTCTAGATATGAAAGGCATCAAGAGGAATGGGGAGAGAGTGAGATAGAGAATCAGCCTTGGTCATATTGAATTGGCAGAGCAGGTTCAGTGGCCTTAATGGCATGCTTTGCTCCTACCTGCTATGTTTCAGTGCTGTACATCTTTAGGAAACTGTTGCTGTTGTACCTTTGCTACTTAAGTTTTGATATTATAATCCTTTTTATTCAGACAGGATGATCTACTTTTACAATTAAAATTTTGTGATGAGGAGTTTGCATTGGACTGTTTTTCAGTTCAGTTTAATTTTTCTCAAATACTTTAATGCATCTGGTACTAGTTAAATGAACCTGATATTTTCAAGCATGGCTTATTAGACATATTGCGATTGTTACTCTCTCATACTTTAGTTATTGTTAACTTGTCTGTTTAAATTTTTTGATTGTTTTTGAAAGTTATTTTGATTCTGCCTCCACCATGTATTATCCCAGTCACTGGGAAAGATGGAAATATGCTCTTGGTAGACTGGTCCGTGTGAACCTGAAATAATTGCTTCAGAGATAAGGGTCTAGGCCTGAAACTGTGCTGTGGTTGCCATGGTGTAATGGTGAGCTCGCTGGTTTTAGGGTGGCACGGTGGCACAGTGGTTAGCACTGCTGCCTCACAGCGCCAGGGACCCGGGTTCGATTCCAGCATCGGGCGACTGTCTGTGTGGAGTTTGCACATGGAGAAGTGTCTGCGTGGGTTTCCTCCCACAGTCCGAAGATGTGCAGGTTAGGTGGATTGGCCACGCTAGATTGCCCATAGTGTTCAGGGAGATGTAGATTAGGTGGGTTATAGGGGTTGGGTCTGGGTGGGATGCTCAGGTTCGGTGTGGACTTGTTGGGCCGAAGGGCCTGTTTCCACACTGTAGGGATTCTATGATTCTTGATTCTATGAAATGTCAATTTTCCTGCTCCTCTAATGCTGCTTGGCTGCTGTGTTCATCCAGCTCTACACCTTGCTATCTGAAATGATTGCTTTTTGATTTCTTCTCTATTTCCTCTCCAGTGAGACTGCAGTGTCCTCTGGTGTATTTTGTTAATAGCATGGGGTTGGGGCCAAAGGAATTTATGAGCCTGCATCAGTGCATTTCCTTATTCAAATATAAAAAGAATACAATAAAAGGTCATTGCACTAAAACAAGCCAGAAGTAAAATGCAGGTTTTATTTATGCAAGATATCTCGTTTGATTTTTCAATTTGCTGTTTTGTATTCTTAGGCTGAAATGCATGTACTATAATTCTGCATGTTAGAAATAATCCTGGATAATTCAAAGGAACATGTTGTTTCTGTCTTTTCTGTTACATTTTCCAAATATTAAACTTTTTTAAAAGTTTTCTTTATCTTTATTGTGAATTAGTTTTTCTGTCTGTGTGTAAACATGTACTTATTCTGTGGAATGCTTCATTGGTCTCAATGTGGACTTTACTAGCTTCAAAATCTCCCCACCTCAGACCTCATCCCACGACCAACCCTCCCTCTCATCCCCGCTTCCTTGACCTGTCCGTCTTCTCTCCCACCTATCCACTCCTCCCACCTCACTGACCGATCCTCACCATTGCCTACCTGCACTCACCTATCGCCATCCCACCTACCTTCCCCAGCCTCACCCCTCCTCTCTCTATTTATTTCAGAGCCCCTTACCCCTCCCCCATTTCTGAGGAAGGGTCCCGACCTGAAACGTCAGCTTTACTGTTCTCTGATGCTGCCTGGCCTGCTGTGTTCCTCCAGCTCCACACTGTGTTATCTCTACTTATTGTCTGGGTTTTGTTTCAACTTCAGGTTTTTACTGGGTCTCAGGTATACTTTATTTCTCAGATAATTTGGTTTAATGATCTTTTTGAGAATCAAAATCCGTTAGTATATGAACCTCTTGAATGAAACATAGCCATTTTAAACTTGCACAGTAGATATATTTTGTGTGCTGACTTATCATTTTGCAGAACACTGAAAATAATGCTTCATTCACAGAATAAATTGCATCATTAAATTCCATTTCTTGGCAAAATTTATTTACCTAAGACTTGAAGTAATTGAAACGGACTAGTTAGTGGGAATATGCTATAAAAGTTGGAGTTTGGAACTGAATTGGACTGCTGTTTCAAAGAGTTGATATGGACATGATGGGCCAAACGGAGGCCTCCTGTTCTTTAAGATTCTAATAGTTTCATTGTACCTACCTTGTCATTTTTTTGTTAGTAGCTCAACTGTATCGACCCACACAGTTAGGAGCAGCCACTCTTGCTTCATCCCTGTCTCCTCCAGATGCATTGAGAATCTTTGCTGACTTACAGAAAGCAATGAAAGGATTCGTTTTGGAGAATGATCTTCATATTCTCTATCAGGTACATCAACCATTTTCTTTGCGATTTAGCATTAATTATTTTTCATGCTACTTATGGAAACTAGGGGATTACAGTTGGAACATCCCTGATTAATTTTGGTCTGATTAGCCTGATGCTCATGTAAGACTGATCTGTGTTTAGTTTTGTACACCTTGCAGTGAGTGTTAGACCATACACATTCCCTATGCTTTTGAGACAGGCCTCACCCCACTGTGAGGCTAAGGCTGTAGCTCCCTTCTGTGCTTAGTGGTGGGTGGAGCACTTTTTATTGGGCTGTTATGAATAGTTTTTGCCTTCAGTGACAACTGTTGATGCTGTCTGACGGGCCTTGGCGACTTACAGCACTGCATTTTGTAAATGGTACACACTGCTGCCATTGTGCATCAATAATGAAAGAAGTGAATCTTGAAGGGGAACTATTGGGAGGTGATGGCATAGTGGTACTACTGCTGGACTGCTAATCCAGAGACCCAGATAACATTCTAGAGACCCGGGCTCAAATCCCGCCACGGGAGATGATGAAATTTGAATTCAATAAATATCCGGAATTAAGAATCTAATGTTGATCGTGAATCCATTGTCAATTGTTGGGAAAAACCCATCTGGTTCACTAATGTCCTTTAGGGAAGGAAACTATCATCCTTAACTGGTCTGGCCTACATGTGACTCCAGACCCGCAGAAATGTGGTTGATTCTTAACTGCCCTCTGGGCAATTAGGGATTGGCAATAAATGCTGCCTAGCCAGCGATGCCCTCATCCTGTGAATGAATAAATAAAAAAAAAATTCAAACTGTATTTGAAAGTATAGGCAAAATATTTTTGAAGTTATTGTGAATGTGGGCAGGTTTATATTGTAGTTAATGCATCATGGTTATTGACCAAGGAGTTGTAGAAATGTCGTAAATGTCATGCTACAGCACTTGACAACTAGTGTTAACAGCGAAAACAGCAGCCCTCAATGACACTTGATAGTCACTTCACATGGACACTTCTAGCAGAACCTGCCAGCAATGGATTAGTCTCTTCAGCCATCTGCCAAGGTGTATCATATGACAGTAGAGGCCTAGACAGAAATACTGGAGATTTCCATCTCCATAACATTGCTCTATCCTGCTTCATCTCACCTGCTGCTAAACCCCTCATTCATGTCTTTGTTATCCCAAGAATCAAAAACACGTAAGAGTCTAGGAATTCTGTGGAGAGTAAGTTGCCTCATGTCTCCTCAGTGCCTGTCCACTATCTACAAAGCAAAAAGTTCTGAGGGTGATGGAATATTCTCCACTTGCTGGATAAGTTCAGTTTTGACAGCACTCGATAAACTTGACACCATCCAGGACAAAACAGCCTGCTTGTTTCACACCCTACCTACCAGATTCAAGATTCATTTCTTTCATTATTAATGCACAATGGCAGCAGTGTGTGTCATCTACAAAATGCATTGCACTAAGTCATAGAATCCCTACAGTGTGGAAACAGGCCATTCGGCCCAACAAGTCCACACTGCCCCTCCGAAGAGCATCCCACCCTGACTCATTCCCCTACCCCTGCAATTCCCCATGTCTAACCCAAACATCCCTGGACACTATGGGCAATTTAGCATGGCCAATCCGTCTAACCTGCACACCTTTGGACTGTGGGAGGAAACTGGAACACCCGGAGGAAACCCACGCAGACACGGGGAGAATGTGCAAACTCCACACAGTCACCAGAGGGTGGAATTGAACCCGAGTCCCTGGTGCTGTGAGGCAGCAGTGATAACTACTGAGCCACCATGCAAGGCTCTTCAGGTAGCACCTTCCAAACCAACAACCTCTATTGCCTAGAAGGGTAAGGGCATCCAATGCATGAGAACATTGTCTGCCTTTGAATTATAATCACTGCTATTTACTGTCACTGGTCAAAATCTGGAATTGCCTCTCTAACAGCACTGTGGGTCCCTGTACATGCCAAGAGCTGTAGATATTCAAAAACACAGCTCACCACCACCTTCTCAAGGGCAGTTGAGGATGGGCAATAAATATTGCCTGGCCAGCAATGCCCCAATCCCATGAACAAATTTTTAAAAATCTCCTGTGCTTGCGGTCTAGCAGCACCTTAATTTTAAAATTCTCATTTTTGTTATACAAATCCCCTCTTGGGCTCTCCCTATCTACAAAATGTCCATCAGATCTCAACCTTCCAAGATATATCCATCCGTATAATTCTGAGTTTTTGAGTATGCCCACCCTTACTTGCTCTATTATTGGTGGTCTACGTTATAGCTCTGGGATTCCATACCTAAAGCCTCATAGACTTTCTTTCTTCCTTTTAGTATGATCCTTAAATCAGGTTTTTGATGATGAGTCGTAATATGCTTTGAATTTTTATTATTGCTAAAGAGACCATGTAAATATAAGTTGTTTCAGAGATAGTAGGAACTGCAGATGCTGGAGAATCTGAGACAACAAGGTGTAGAGCTGGATGAACACAGCAGGCCAAGCAGCAT
>NC_063342.1:33001453-33062911 GCF_021869965.1 Rhincodon typus
GGCCTGCTGTGTTCATCCAGCTCTACACCTTGTTATCTTAAATACAAGTTGATGTTGTTGTTGTTGTTACGTCTTCCTGTTTTTGCTCTGGCCTCTCCTCTGGGTTTTTCCTTCTCCAGCTTTGCCATGAGAAATATAGAAGTATATCACTTTTACAGTTATGGCTACCATGTCCATCTGTTTTCTTTTAAAGATATGCAATACGCTCCCTCTCCATTTGAAGTTTCTGATCTAGTGTCCTCTGGGGCCTGGGATCAGCCTTTTGCTTTGATTCAGATGAATGTTTTGATTTCAGCTGGTGAACAAAAGATTGATCAAAGAGGTTTTTTTTAAAGGCAGTCTTAAATCAAGAGATAGATGTGGACTGCAATGAATTAGATTACTTATTGAGTGTACATTTGTGCATTTCAAGGGTACAAAACTCAGTTGCTGAGTTCCATTAGCTGTGTGCCTGCAGATATTTTGGATCTGGTGTTTCGTATTCCTTGTGGATTAAGTCGTGTGAATAAGTACCTTTTCAAGATAATCTAATTTAATTCAGTTTTGAGATTAGTTTATAAAGTTTCAAATTCCAAATGAGTTCACATAGAAGAGAATTAAGATACTGCAGGATCGTCTTTGGCATTTTTCTGTTCATCGAGAGTTCATTTTTGTTTATTTACTGCTCTATGAATGATAATAGAATTTGTGTGGCAGTTTATACATAACTGCAGTTTATACATAACCACAGTTTTCCAGTTAGCTGCTACACTGAATTGTGTGTTTAGGATTAGATTTCTGAACATTACAACTGTGCTTCAGGAGCTCTCTGAATAGTGTCATGGTATCTGCTTGTCTAATTGAACTATGTCAGTTACTGTGTCATGAGAAGGGCTCAAGCCTGCATGTGCAGTGCATCCTGTTCTGTCCACATAAATCATCATATTAGCGTACTGTTTTTGTGATGGGATGCTCATTCAGTTATTTCTTTCTTGGCTTCAGATCACACCAGTCTATGAAGAATGGATAACCATTGACTGGTATCAATTCTTCTGCTTGTGGGAGAAGTTGTCAGCCTCAATGAAGAGAGTAGCAGAACTAGTTGGAATTGAGGAAGGTTTCTTGGCTCGATCAATTCGGGGGAAACTTATTCCCAAGACGGACAAGCAGCACAGACAAATGGCTATTCACAGAAGGTACTGACGACTTCTTGATTTCTGTTTACCTGTGTGTTTGTCACAGCTTCTTCTTTCCACTCCATAAAATATTGGTTTGTGATTCGAGTAAAGATGCATGGAAATACTGTCATAGACTACTGTGGCCCATGAGGCATGAGGAAAACTGTTACATTTGAAATTTATGGTTACTGATATAACAATTTTATATCTGAATTAATCTCAATTTAATATTTTTCTTTCGTGCTCCACCATCATCGCCAATCCTGCCACATGTTGCTCATTATGTAATCATAAGAAACTAGTTAGAAGCAGGTCCCATATTTGAATGATTTTCCATTCTCAGTCAGGTTGCTGACAGAATATTCCATTTCCTGGGCTGGGTTGTGTGGGGAAGGCATTTCCTCTTCTCTCTCCAGCCAACTCATTACTGAACAAAAATATTTGAACATCTTGGTGAATTGTGAGGAGAAAGATTTAAAAGGGACCTGAGGGGTAACTTTTTCACACACAGGGTGGTTCATACGTGGAATGAACTGCCAGAGGAAGTGGTAGATGCAGGTACAGTTACAACATTTATAAAAGACATTTAGACAGGTACGTACAGGCCAGATGCAGGCAAATGGGACTAATTTAGTCTGAGAAACTTGGTCAACATGGACGACTTGGACCTGAGGGTCTGTTTCCGTACTGTATGACTGTAAACCCAACGTTCATAACGCCTTCCATTACTTGTTGATAGAGCTAGTGTACAAGTGGAGTTTACTCATAAACAATTTTTTAAAAAAGTAAAGTGGGTAAAGAATATAGAAAATAATTTTGTATCTAACATTTTCTTGCACTTCCATGTGTCAAATGGACAAAGCTTGTATAAAACTTGAATCAAAAATGTCAGTGTTAATGTTCCCTCAATAAATATCATCAATAAAAAAATTCTTGACTCCTAGCTGATAGTAGTATTTTTCTGTATGTGAACTGCTCTATGTGGCTATGCAATAAATCATTGCATTTCAGAAGTACTTTGTCATTATTGCTAGCTTCCCTAAGTGCATCAATACCAAGAATAATGGGATGTGACTGCTGTGACCTGTACATGTTGTGACGCCCAATATCAGCCACACTGTAGAAATATTTGTATCATTTATGGATTACCCCAACTTCCAGCAACCCTGTTCATGTTTGTGTGTTTATCTGTTTTGGCCTCTCAGCCTGCTATAGTTAATGCAGAATCTATTGTTAAGTCACTATCAATTTCTTGTATACCTGAAGGCTGTAAATGTTATCCAGAAACAACATTGTCTTCTAAATCTTTTTCTCTCTTCTGAATTCCTCACTCAGTACCTTCTTGTTCTATGCAGCTCAAATTGAGAATTGCAGAGAGCAAATTTTCAGTCTTGTGTCACGTTACACTCACTTTTTACAGACCTTAGTATTACTGCACTTCCAGTAGATTACGTTTTCCATTGTAACTATTGACAGCAGGCACTCTGGTTACAAGACACTAGATTTTTAATTACAACTTCATTTTGCACCAAAATAGGAAATCACAAAATATTTACTAGCACACACATTTTACATAGTTCACTTAAGTCACTTTTTAAAATTTTGCAAACTAATCACTTCCTATAAAGTCAGGGCTCAAAATTTTAGACTTTATTTCTAGAGGGATGGAATTGAAAAGTAAGGAAGCTGTGCTAAATTTGTATCGAGCCTTGGTTAGACCGCACCTCTGTGCATTTATAGTTATGCAGTATAAAAGACATACATGCACCAGAAAAGGTGCAAAAACATTTACAAATATGAAATGTGTATAGCAATGG
This sequence comes from Rhincodon typus, assembly GCF_021869965.1. Classification (NCBI taxonomy): domain Eukaryota; kingdom Metazoa; phylum Chordata; class Chondrichthyes; order Orectolobiformes; family Rhincodontidae; genus Rhincodon; species Rhincodon typus. The sequence continues at coordinate 33,004,428 of NC_063342.1, forward strand.
GTAAGCTCAATCTCTTAAGAGAAAGCTGAAGAAAAAACAAGTAGGGGTCTTTTAAAATTAAGAGTGATAGAGTAAATGCAGAGAAAGTCTTTCTTTTGTGGAGATGATCAAGACCAGACTCATCAATATGAAATAGTCACCAAGAAATCCAGTGAGGACTTCAGAAGAAATTTCTTTATAACCAAAAAGGGGTGATAATGTAGAACTTGCTGCCAAAGGGGATGGTTTAAGTGATTACAGTTAACCGCTGCTTAAACGTTGACTCACTTAATGTTGTTTTACTTTAATGATGTTGATAAAATTGTGTCAATGTATCCATTTAATGCTGTGAGCTTCACTTTAAAGTCATTTCCCGTTCTTTTGCTTGCCTGCTCACAAAATGTTATCCTGAGGGCTTTTCCCACTTTCCAAAGTCCTGAAGGCCTCCCAGCACAAAAGTCTACTACCAATGCTAATTAGATAGATTTCTACGTCTGCTATGCATATAATAGAACGTTAGATATGAATATAGCTTAACTATTGATAGTCTTGAGGTTCACTGCATTTTCAGTGTAGTTATATGTCATTGATGTATATTCAACTTATTGTTACATTATAAGTGTTTATTTTTGAGATTGTCAGTTACATTGGAAGCTATTGGTTAACTCTTGTCAGTTTCCAAAGTTGACCTCTCTGTGTAGTTGAAGAACAGATTCTGTTCAGAATGTCTAATTTTAAACTGAAATTTTGACAGCATGGTGGATTGAAAGCATTGAAAATGATTTCTAGAATTCTGTAGGGTTTTTGATGTAAAACTTGAATGCTTTATTATTGTGTTATGAAAATGATATGCTAGCAGAATTTAACGTGAATCTTGACGAATGTGCGTGCCTAATTGCATGTTTTCCTATTGCTCCAGATTTTTTACTAGCCTTGTGTTACTCGATCTAATCAATGAAGTTCCTCTTGGAATTGTTGCAAAGAAATATCACTGCAATCGAGGACAGCTTCAATCTCTGCAGCAGTCTGCAGCAACCTATGCAGGCAAGAGTTATAAAAAATGACAAAATAGCTCTAAGTGAAAACTGTATATGCTGCTTTTGAGCAGAGTTGACTGTAGTTCTCTTCTTTGATTGATTTGCTCTGGAGTAACACAATTCTTTCCTAAAGCTATTTGACAGCAATGAAATTATTAACTGATCTTTTGTATCTTCTATAGGTATGATAACAGCATTTACTAATCGACTCGGTTGGCATAATATGGAGCTGCTACTGTCACAGTTTCAAAGCCGTCTTAGTTTTGGTGTTCAGCGACAACTTTGTGATCTGGTGCGGATTTCTTTGCTGAATGCACAGCGTGCTCGAGCCTTGTATGATGCTGGATTTGGCACTGTATCTGAGCTGGCACAGGGGAACCCTGCTGATGTAGAAACTGCTCTGAGAAAAGCTGTCCCATTTAAAAGGTATAGCTTTAACTGGATATGTAATATTTGAGTTTTAAGATTTATAAATATATAGATATAGGTATATCAATAAACCTTACAACACAATTCAATTGATTTTGTGCAGGAGTGAAATTATAAAAATAAATTATAAAAGCAAAGAGAGGACAAAAAAAATTGGCAGGAAAACACAGAGATGTTTTATAAACACACAGCAAGTGAATAGAAAAGTAATGACCAAAAATGGCAACCTTTATGTGGAGATATGGGAAATGCTCTGAATGAAGACTGCACATTTGTGCTCACAAAAGAGGAACTAGAGTCACAGAATCATAGAGCATGGAAACAGACCCTTTGGTCCAACTTGTCCGTGACGACCAGATATCCTATATAAATCTGGTCCCATTTGCCAGTATTTGGCCCATATTCCTCTAAACCCTTCCTATTCATATACCCATCCAGATGCCTTTTAAATGTTGTAATTGTACCAGCCTCCTCCACTTCCTCTGGCAACTGATTTCATACATGTACCACTCTCTGTGTGAAAACGTTGCCCCTTAGGTCCCTTTTAAATCTTTTCTCTCTCACCTTAAACCTATGCCCTCTGGTTTTGGACTCCCCCACCCTGGGGAAATGACCTTGCCTATTTACCCTATCCATGCCCCTCATGATTTTATAAACCTCTATAACGTCACTCCTCAGCCTTTGAAGCTCCAGGGAAAATAGCCCCAGCCTATTCAGCCTCTCCCTATAGCTCAAACCCTCCGACACTGGCAATATCCTTGAAAATCTTTTCTGAACCCTTTCAAGTTTCACAACATCCTTCCTATAGCAGGGAGACGAGAATTGCATGCAGTATTCCAACAGCAGCCTAACCAATGTCCTGTACAGCTGCAACGTAACCTCCCTACTCCTATATTCAATGCACTGACCAATAAAGGCAAGCATAACAAACACCGCCTTCACTCCCTTACCTACCTGTAACTAGCGCAGACACTGTAATTAAAGAGGAGGAATGTAAAATATTTGATGGAATGAAGAGTGAACTAAAAAATAATTAGGAGCTTAGTGGCTTTGAACATGGTGAAATGTGTCCCAGGCTGTTAAGAGAAATAAGGGAAAGCTAGTGAAGGTGTTGACCTACATTTTCCAACACTCCCTAGCTACAAGCATGGTGCAAAAGAACTAGAGAGCAGTGAGACAGACTGACAAATGGCAGGCCAATCTTGGTCAATTGTTAGGATAAAATTAATACCACTTAAAAGCTCAAATTAATCAAGGACAGTCAGCATAGACTGATAAGGAAGATGGTTCTAAGTTGAATTTTTGTTGGTAAATGTAGAAGGCAGAGTCACTTGAAGTACTGTGCTTAGTGTAGACTCTGTGGACCTCAGCAAAGCTTTTGAAAGGGAGCCAACTACCAGACTGCTTAGAAAGGTTAAAAATATGGGATCCCAGTGAAGGCGACAAGTGGGATTCAGAGTTGGCTCAGTGGTTGGAAGCAAAGTGTAATGGTGACAAGAAAACTATTTCAGTGGGATCCTGAACTGAGTGGATAGTTTTTTCAGAACATTTCTACATTCTGTAAACTTCCATGATTCTGATAAATTTAAAGTTTGTGATAGTTTCAGTAATAAAGCTTGCAATAGTCCTATCATCATGCCAGAAATAAACTTACCAGCAAACTAAATACTTGTGCTGAGAAAATAAATATTGAAGCTCAAAAATTGTTCACTAAAGGATTACTCTTTTGTTTTGTACATTAGTTCCAGGAGAGCAGTTGATGAGAGTGAATGTGAAGCTCTAGAGCGCAGGAAAACACGATGTATCTGGGTGAGTGGAAGGAAAGGACTAACTGAAAGAGATGCTGCTATCCTGGTTGTGGAAGAGGCCAGGAATCTTCTTCAACAAGATCTGGCTTCAATGGGTATTGAATGGACCCCTGACCAGTTGCTAACTGTGATACAGCAGGAGCCTTCCCTGGCAGCTGCTGCGCCTGAGAATGGTCTGGAATATGATAATGCTGCACCCTTAAATCCGAATTCAGTAGCACCTGAAAAAAGCCATGGAGTTCCAGACATTTCAGTCACTGACTCATTGGAACATATTGCTACCAAGACTGAAGTGTGTTATGACAAGAATGCAGAAAACCTGGATTCTAGTTACAGTAGGGAATCCACTAACAAGCAACCACCAAATGGTCTTACCGAGGAAAATATAGGATCAGTTGACAGGCAATGTAAGATGACTGTGGAGAATTTGAATCTATCAAAAGTTCGGCAGCATTTTTTCAATGACATACCATCTGTAAAAACCGTTATCAATGCAAATAATTCCTTTCTGGTGACTAATGACAAAACAAGTGTTGGAGACGCTAAAAATAAGAAGAATGTTGGAGAAAATACAGCTCAAACCGTGCACCACATTTGGGCTGACAGCAATGCCATTGATGCTGTAAATCACAAAGTACATGGGCATCCAGTAACTATTAGTGAGGAAAATAATACGCATGACCTAAATGTTGCTGAAGGCAAGTCTTCTGTGATGCGTTCTGTCACAGGAGTATTTGATGAGAGCTTTCAGTTGGATTCACAGATTGAAAAGATTATAGAGCAAGCTACTGCCGCTGAGTTGTTGCCCAATTGTGAAGATCAGCAAGATACTAAAAGGTCTAAACTAGCCGGCAAGTTCAGGCCAGAAAGTGGTGAGAGCCTAGTTACTGTTGGAACTAGTGCAAAGCAATCCAGCAGTAACACTTCAAATGGAAATGAGGTATCAAAACATAAGTCTGCAGCAAGTGAGAAAACACTTCAACTAGCACATCCTAGTTTTTCTGATGGTCATATGCGAAGCTCTGGAGAGTTTTCCAATTTAATTAAATCCATAACAGGATCACCTAATAGTCTTCCAGCTCCATCATCTGAAACAGGTCCCTCTTCATTGAAAGCCAATGATTTTTCTTTAACTGATACCCAGCTGCAGAATTTCATGCTAGATTATAAGACCCCAGCTTCTATTGAAGAAAGTGTCCCAGCTGTTACAGTTCAAAAATTAAATAGCATACTGGATATTCCAAGTTGCAATGAAGGAGAGCTCCGGTTACAAGAGCTTTGTGTCCATTCCAGTACTGATTATGAGACAAATCTGAATATCAGTGATAGCTTATTTGATAGTTTTACAGAAGTTTCCTCCAGTGATGATATGTATGCACAGATATTTCCACCTGGCCAGCAACCTCTACCTAAAACTGATATGAACCTGGAAAATCAGCCTTCCCATAGGCCGGTAATAAACGACGGAATACCGGATCAGAATAACATACAGAAAACTGTTGCTGAAGCTCCTGAAAAATATTTAAATTGGAATGAGTTGTCCTTCAATCTCTCTGATTTTAGAGATTCCTACCAAAATGGCAATTCTGACAATTATTGCCTAGGGGGCTTAAGGATGTACAATCTGGACAATGATACATCTGACATTGCCGAGAGTTTAGGTTTACGAGAACAGGAGAAGATGAATAGTCAGATAGAAAATGGCAAACCACATCAGGGCACATTAAATAAAGGGTTACCTGACTGTTTGGTGGAAAGTAAGGTGGCAGATAACAGGAAATGGATGCAGTCAGACGCTCAACTTGATCGAAGTCCAGAGATAAATGAGCTACTAAATCAATTGCCAGCTCCTTTGGATCAGAAATATTCAAGTGTAAATGGACAAACCAATGATCAGGAGAAGGACCACTGTTTGAGAAATCTCTCGGAAATGTATGGTTTTCTGAACTATGCAGCACAAACATCTGAAACTCCAAATCCACAGCATGTGCTGGTGTTATGTCAGACAGAGAAGGCAACTAATAAGGTTTCACTAAATCAGGGCCGAAAAACAGACGCAAGTAACCAGTCATCACTTTTAGAAATGGAAAAGCTGCCAGGGTCCAGACCAGACAGTCGGAATGAAGTTCCTCCAACACCACCCAATGAACCTGTGACTCCCAGAATCAAAACCTCTTTGACTGCAGTGACAGGTGAAAAGTGCCAAAAACGATCTTTACCATCAACAACATATGTTTGTTCTTTTCATCATTCTGATTTTGGGAGAGAAGAAACAGGAAGTTCCCAATCACATTATGTTAACTGTAGTCCTGTGATGAATGGTAATGATGATGTTGATGGCTCTTTCGTAGGGGAAGGGTTTTCACTTCAGCTCTCACAAGACCACTTATCACCACCGCCCAGCTCTTGCAGTGCAGAAACATTCAACATTATTGATGTGGCGAGTAGCCGAGCCCTATTCCAGACATTTATAAAGGAGTGGAAAATGAAACCAAGATTCTCACTCTCAGCTGCTTGTGAGAAAAAGGTACACGTTTTGTCACCCAGCTCCGAGATAGGTGGCAGGTTTAAGCAAGGTGCGTAATTTGATCTGTATTTATAAAACATAGCAATCCCTGTAGTAACAGACTGCTCTAGATGGTCCTTTTGCCACATTCCATATTTTACAAATTTACTTCAAAGTCTGTGTTTCTTGTACGAATATCGCCACATAGAAATTTTCCAATCTGTCTTCTGCTGACTGAGGGAAATCAGTTTCTCTAAATGGAAGAGAAGTTTGAATGTAACTTATTTCTGTTCCCTACTGCTAATGATTACTTCCAATCTGCCTCAATAGGATATCTCATTGCTAATAAAAAAAATGAAAGTAACACTTCTCTCAACAACCATCCTATGACAGCTCAAAGATTACCAAATTAGTGCAGACTTATGCTCACTTTTTAATTTTGTTGTGATTCCATGCCCACTGGAACCGTAATGAGACAGGCCAGGCTTATTTGGTTTAAGAGCCACACCACTTGAAGAGAAGGGTCGGTGTGACTTGCTTTTGAGCCCAGGTTTTTCTAGACTTGTATCAAAGCCCCGTACCACCTAGCTCACTTAAGATTTTTTTTTAAATCGACTTGCTAAAATCAGAAATTCTTGTACAAATGCCTTGTATTTTCAATGGATAGGGAAAGCATTCAAATTTTCTGAAGCTTTTCAATGTTACTGGTAGAATCTATATCACTCATTGCTGGAAATGCCCTCATTAGTTCATCTCTCAAACAACTTGACGTTGTCAGTGTCTATTGACATAAGGTGATGCCAGTTACATTGTTAGGAACTTTGCTAGGTACTAAGCAAAGAGAGACTATGTGTATTTATTGATGGCTATTTGGGTAAATAAATTTGCATCAAACATTTGCATTTGAATACTATATACAATAGGAGTCCAGAAAGGAATTCATTTTTCTGTATGATTATGCAGAGGCACAGAATTGTTGGCGTGTGGAAGGAGGCCATTTGACCCATTGTGACTGCACCATCAATATGTAGAATTTTAATTTTATTTTAACATCTATAATTATTTTCTAGACAAGACTGCTGCAAAAGTTCAGGCCAAGACAAATGGATTTGAAGTGAGCAGCCGCAAAGGCCTTGTTGTAGTGGGTTTGTGCGTGTCATGGGGAGGGAAGGATGCTTACTACATCTCATTGCAGGAGACTCAGGAAATTACTGGTAAGAAAATGGCTTAAATAACAGCTTAGGTCAATCTAAATTAGTTTGGAAAATCTTTGCCCTGGATTGATTTGTTTAGATTACCCTCTCTCCCAACAATCAAATATCTTAACCTAGTCAGGCTGCGAATTCAGCGTTGATTATAATTCAGTTTGTTGTTATTCAACTACATACAAATAAATATTGTACTATTGAAGCTGCAGTTCCTGTTACACTCCTAAATGTGCTTTGGTGCATCTTACTATGTTAAAGGGGCACTATATAATCAGCAATGATCCTATTGAAGGGTGGCGCAGGCTTGAAGGGGTGATTGGCCAACTCCTGCTCCTATTTTCTATGTTTCTATAATCCTTTTTTAAAATTCCTTTTAAAAGGTGATTTAAGCAACAGTTTGGCTCCTCCACCTCTAGACCCTGAGCTGTCTGTGAAAGAAAGGCTTCTTTATATACGTTCATGTTTACAGCAAGATGCGACAGCTGATGGACAGCGCTTTGTTATTACTTATGACTTCAAGCAACACTACAAAACTCTCGTTGAGGCTTGCAACATCTCCATGGAAGGCATCTATGAAGATCCAAAGGTTTCAATTAATTTTTACTGGAATTTTGAGCCAGTTGGAAATGAACTAGCTTCCATTTCAGATCTGAAATGTCACTTTGAGAGCTGAACTGAAGTAAATATTTGTTTTCCCTTCCAGGTAGCATGTTGGCTGCTAGATCCTGGATCCAAAGAGAGAACAATTCATAACATGGTGACCAATTTTCTCCCCCAGCAGCTTTCATTACTGGAAGGTGTAAGCACCAGCCACGGTATTCAGAGTCTTGGGCTGGGTGCAAACAGTGACATCTCTGGGCGGACCAGAGCCTCCATAGAGTCAGTACTGGTCTACAATATAATGAATCAACTTCATTTGCTGCTTAAGAAAGAAAATATGCAAGGTAAATTGGAGATCCTGTGATGTAATATTGTGCAGGACTGAGTCATATCTTGAGAAATAGAGATTGGATTGTTTAATAGCATCTTTTGGACAAATCTTCATATTTAGCTTAAATTCTGTTTTAAAATTTCATTGCTGAACCATCCAAATTTGGGAAATGATTAAAATCAATTGCAGTTAATTGAGATACTCATTAAAGGAGACTGCAACAGAATGAAGCTAAGAATAGGTATGTGTGGAATTTAACACATAAAAATGAAAGATGATGCATTTTGGCAGAGGGATTAGTGAAAGCAATATAGATTTGATGCCATAATTCTACATCTTATGGAGGACAGAGCGATCTGGAAATTTGTGTATATAGATCTTTGAAGGTAGCACATCATATTGAGAAAGTAGTTAGAGATATTGAGTACAAATATAGAGAGATTCTGGTGAACCTTATCTCGGAAGGCCATAACTAGGTAAGCTAGGTGCTAGTTAGAAAAGAAACTGGAGAATTGAGGATTGAACAGTGGCTGGAAAGCTAGTGTAGGAGGAAGGGCATCAGATTCCCGAAGCATTGGGATTGGTTCTGAGGAAAATGGAACATCTACAAGCTAGGCACTCTATGGCTGAAAAAGACTGAGGTAAATATTGCAGGGAGATTTGCTGCTGCTGTTGGGGAGGGTTTAAACAAAATTGTCGGCAGGTTTGGAACTTGAGGGAAGATTCAGATAGGGCAGATTCAATAAAGTGTTTTAAAGCCTGGAGAGTAATCCTATTCGATTGATGATCAGTTTAAGCTAATAATACTATTCAAATGTATAGTGCCTTTAATGTAATGAAACATCTCAAGACGCATCACAGGAACTTTATAAAATGAAGTATGTGACTGAACCATGTGTGAGGACATTACACTACGTTACCAAAGACTTTTGTCTTTGAGGGAGATTTTAAGGACTGTTTTAAAGAGAGAAGCACAGTGGAGTGTGTAGAAAGGAAATTTCAGAGCTTTTGACTGAGGAAGCTGAAGGTCCAGCACCAATTATGGAGCAGTTAAAATTGGGCATGATCAAAAGTCAGGAATTGGAGAAATGCAGATATCTCTGAAAGTTGTGGGGCTGCGACGGCAGATTACAGAAATAGGAAAGGTTGAGACCAAAAAGGGATTAGTAAATAACAAAAAGAATTTTGATCTTAAGATGTTACTTGAACAAGAGCCAGTGCAAGTCAGCAAATGATAGATGAATGGAACGTGGGGTGAGTTGATGCAAACAGAGTTTGAATGACCTTAAGTTTACAGAAGTGGGAATTTGGGAGCCCAGTCTGCAGTGCATTGGAATAGTCAGTCAGCCTTGAGATCACGGCTAGCTTTCCCTGCACTAGGTATTTTAGATTGTCATGTTCAACTATACTGAACCCTATTGCATAGACATAAATGAGATTTCAGCAGCAATTCAACCAAGTTAGGCAATGGTTAAGGTAGAATTAGGCAGTCTTGGGGATGGCGTGAATATGGATGGAAGCTCACCAGCAGATCAGATATGATATCAGGTTGGAACTGTCTGGTTTAATCTCCCAAGAAATGACAATAAATCACTCCCTCCACTCTCCCCCAAGAAAACCCCAAATTTCCAATCCTGCAATAGAATAGGACAGACAAAGCCCCAGAAATAAAAGCCTTTGCACTAATTTAGGAGAATTCTCTTATGACATACCTCCACAATGGTGTTAAATTTTCTGGCATGTAATTTTCTTTATTCTGTTGCAGATACGTTTTGGAATGTTGAAATGAAGACTCAATATTGCTTGGCCTTGCTGGAGATGAATGGAATAGGATTCAGTACAGCTGAATGTGAGAACCAGAAATGTCTAATGCAGGCTAAGCTAGCTTTCATAGAGACACAGGCTTACCAGCTGGTAGGCCACAGCTTCTCTCTGACCAGTCCTGATGATATTGCTGAGGTAAGATTGTAACATACGCCTGCAGTAGTGTTGAGGAGTGTGGTAGAGTTTTTATTAAGAGATTAGGTGAGGGCATAAGGTATCTTTTGCCCTTACACCGGAGAAGTTGTCACTTGAGTTGACTCTGTTACGTCCATTTCAGTGCAATATTCGAATTGCAGTTTCTGTTGGGACTAATTTCAGGTCCTGATATTGGTAATGTTTTTGATAGAATTTAGACTTAATGTTGGGTTGAAATATAAATGTACTATGCATGAATGTTCGATTGAAACCTAAAGTACGTGCATTAACATTTCATACTATCCACCATACTTTGGTCCACCTTTTTATAAAATTAGGATTTTATATATGATCTACATGAACCTTTCGTCACAGCCAGTAGATTTCACTGCATCAATTATTTTAATATAATCTCTACAGTGGTTTCAGTTCAGTACAAATACTTGCAAACTAATCAACGGTGTGAAATGTCATACAGGAAGCCTGGTTCTAAACTTGTTTACAAGAACACAAGAGAAAGGAGCTGGAGTAGATCATGTGGCCTATCAAGTCTGCCTCATCATTTGCCCTATTTTCTGGCCCACTCCCCATTTCCTCTGATTCCACAAGAAGGCAAATTTTGTCTACTTGAGTCCTAATGTTTCTCAGACTCAGCAATTTAATTCCTGTTGCAGGTTCTGTTTTTGGAGCTCAAACTTCCTCCCAATGGGGATACCAATACTAACGGCAAGAAGACACTTGGTTCCACAAGGAGAACAGCAGTTACAGGAGGGTGTCGCAGGCTGGCCAAACAGTTCAGCACAAATAAGGTAATTGGCTGGTTCTTGTGCAAATCTTTGTACTTTCTTAATTCAAAGAAAAATAAGAAGTAAATTGTTGGGAATTACATTTTAGAAATGGGAATGGGAATACATTTCAATATTTGTTTAGAAGATAATTTAAGAGTGAGCAATAGAAGTGAAATGAGGTATGTATCCATGAATTATAGATTATGAGAAAGATTACACAGTGAAACATGAAAGTTTAATAGATGTCCTGCTAAGAGTTGGAATAAATTGTGAAGACATGAGGCATTTGAGGAATCTTTATTGGCAACAGCAAGCAACAATAAGAGTTAGTGAATTAAAAGCAACAACTATCATAGGACTAGTGAAATAAAGAATGGTGTGTTACATCACACAGGCTTTTTAATATGTAAACTGAATTTATTGAATTTAATCCTGAATTATTACTCAAGGTAACAAAGGTCCATAAAAATTGATAAACAGCTGAAGGTTTACAGTACAAGTTGCTGACGCAGAAGGTAAATCAGATTTTAGATTATGAGTTAAAGGTAATATCTGTAAGTTGTTGGTAAATGCAAAGAAAAGAATCATAGGTTTGTTTGTATGAACAATATAAAAATGGAAAATGCAAATTAAAAACAAGACATCAAGCAAAGAATAGTAATTCAAGAATTACAGAGCAATAATTCACAAAGGACCATAGTCATCTCTCTCCATTCGAGAGAAATAATTAGTTATCAGTAGCTTGAGCAAAATGTCTCCATAAACATGAGGTAAAGTGAAGAGGTAGGTCTCTGTGAACTGTCATTGTACAGGGACTGATCCTACACTATTGGCTTTATTTTACACCACACTCTAGTCATAAAGCTAATTGAGTGAACCAAAAAATGTAGATGGCTGCAGGCTTTTGCCTTGTGGTACAGTAGGCAAAGAATATGTGGAAATATTTTTAGGCTCAAATGATTAATACAACGATCTACAAACCAGCATGGAGTAGCACAAAGATGCCAAGAAGAAATTGCATGTTTGTCTCATCCAAGTCTATCACATCTAGACAGCAACTAGGTATCAGCAAAACCCTGTTACATATGGAATGGAGACTACTATTTAGAGTAACTTTATGTATTTTTGAAATAATGCATGTCAGTTGTTCACTATTTTTGTAGTGCTTTTGACGTGTTATACCTATTTTACATATGTTTTTGGAAGTTTGTCTTTTATAAATCTGATCGGTCATTTATCTATTATACCATTCAATGTTTTAGGAAGTATTGGAGAAATTAAAGCCACTTCATCCTTTGCCAGGCTTAGTCTTGGAATGGAGGAGAATTACTAATGCAATGTCCAAAGTGGTATTTCCCCTGCAGCGAGAGAAGCACCTGCATCCTCAGTTGGGAATGGAGAGGATCTACTCTATTTCTCAGACGCATAGTGCAACAGGTAAATGCTGATTTCACTGTGTCCTGTATCAAAGCAAATGATACATGTTGTGCGATTCAGTGAGCCTTGATACAGAATTTGCATCAATAAATACTCTTTATAACATTGATCTTTTCTTCAATGGAGTGGAAATGCAAGCCTTCAGGAAAGTTTTGAGTCCCTTGTATAATGGAAAATGCATACAGTTCTGCAAACCTAATTTTAAACAATGAGATGCCGCCATTTTGCATTCTATACTTTCCCAGCTGGCACACAAAACTCCCTGATTTCATCATTTGGAGTAAAGAGCAGGGAAAAAAAGACAAAGCCACACAATATGACCAAGCATGCAGTTTTATTGCATTGCAAATGAAATGGAAATCTGGCTAAAATATTCGTAGTGTTTCTTCATCTCATTTCTGAGGAAGGGTCACTGGACCCGAAACATTAACTCACAGATGCTGCCAGACCTGCTGAGCTTTTCCAGCAACTTCTGCTTTTGTTGTTGTTGAGACTTGTATAGTGCTTGTAGCCCAGTTGAAATTGAGCTTTTTGCAAAAAAAGAACCAGAATAATAAGTTAATTCTGAACAGAATGTACCATAATTACATGATTTATCACAAGATTTCACAAACATTGTTTTGTAATTGTTTCTCATTCTAATGAAGGAAATGTAATGGAACATTTTGTTAGAGATTTTGCGATACTTAATTTCTATTGGCTTTCCTTTTGAATGTTTTCATTTGATCTTGAACCCACTCTCTTATTTGATTAGGTCGAATCAGCTTTATGGAGCCAAATCTGCAAAATGTGCCAAAGGATTTTGAAATTGAAATGCCAACAGTGATCAGAGAGAGTCCCCCCTCTCAGGGAACAAGCAAATCAGCTATTTCAACAAGATTCAGGTACCTCCTCCAAATGAGATCCTCACAGAGCTCACCTTTCGTGAAGCAAAGTAGTGATTTGTTCTTTAGATGATGCTTTGTGATTTTCATATATTTATGGATTATCCATCTGTAACCAAGATGGTTCATTTAAATAGAGATAACAAGGTGTAGAGCTGGATAAACACAGCAGGCCAAGCAGTATCAGAGGAGCAGGAAAGCTGATGTTTCAGGCCTCGACCCTTCGTATACCTGTTCACTTACTTATCACTATAATTTCACAGTGAAAGTATAGAAGGGATATTTATTACCATATAGCATTAGATAGAGATTATGTATGATAGAGAACCTTGATCTGTAGCCATCTTTATCTAGCTACATGTAAACATACAACATTTTACATCCTAGATATATATATTATTTGTAGTTTAAAAATAGTATTCTGCTTGTTTTCCTTTCCTGTAACAATTTTTAGAGTTTGATTTATTTTGTTTTCTCCTGCTTAGTTCTTAAATCTTTACAACATTTTCATCATTTCTGCTCCTTTCTTAACTACTGACTCTGTGGCTGTAATAAAGATTTACAATATATTAGAACATAGAACACATGCATAGAATACACATGAATTGTACCTTATAAACAATGTCCAAGGCAACACCATCACCTTAGTATGTCCTGTCCTTCTGGCAGCATTGATGGAACAGAGGTGGTGTCATAATGGTATAAAATCGAGAGGGAGTCTTCAATATTTACTCAAGACGCCATGGCATCAGGCCAAACATGCAAAGGAAACCTGCTAACTACCATGTACTATGTCCTTTTGGCTGATCACTTCCATATTTAACACTACCTGGAGGGTGGCAAAGGCATAGAATGGACTCTGGCTCAGGTCTTCAAGGACCATCAGTAAGAGTGGCTCAGCAGCACTGGTACTGACCTGGCTGATCTGGTCCTAAAGGACATTGCTACTACACTGGACCTGTGGCAGGTGGTGAGCGAACTAAAAAGAGGGAAAAATATACTTGATTTCATCGTCACCAATCTGCCTTCCTTCCACAAATACATCTGTGGGTGACAGGAGTGACCACCTCATAGTCCTTATAAAGACAGTTCTGTATTCACATTCAGGATACCCACCATTGTGTCATGTGGCACTATCACTGTGCTAAATGGGATAAATTTCAAGCAGATGTAACAATTCAAGATCGGGCATCCATGAGGCATTGTATTCCATTAATAACAGCAGAATTGTACTCCAACACAATCTGTAAACTCGTGGCCTAGCAAACCCCACTCCTCCCCTATTTTACTATTCCCGTAAAGCCAGGGGATCAATCCTGATTCAATAAAGAGTGCAGGAGGGCATGCATGAAGCTCTACCATGTATAACTAAAAATGAGGTGTCAACCTAGTGAAGCTACGATACAGGATTGCTTGTGTGCCAACCAGTAAGTGATAGAGCTAAGTGGTTCTATAATCGACAGATCAGATCCAAGTTTTGTAATCTTGTCACATCCAGTGATGAATGGTTTTTGTTATCCATTCATGACATGTGGACATCACTGGCTGGGCCAGCGTTTATTGTCCATCCCTTGTTGCCTTTGAGAAGGTGGTGGTGAGTTGCTTTCTTGAACTGCAGTGGCCCATTTATTGTAAGGAAACCCACTGATGCACAGTAGCAGCCGTGTGTACCATTTACAAAATGCTCTGCAAAATTCCATCAAAGCTTCTTAGCCAGTACCTTTCAAACCCATAACCACTACCATTTAAAAGGACAAGGGCAGCAAATTCATGGCAGCAACACCACCTGCAAGTTCCCTCCAAGCCAGTCACCATCCTGACTTGGAAATATATCACCATTCCTTCAGTGTCACTGGGTCAAAATCCTGGAACTTTTTCATCCTTCCCGAAACCCTGCCCCCGCCGACGCCAACAGTCTTTGTGGATCTATCTATACTAAATGGACTGAAGCGGTTCAAGAAGGTAGCTCATCATCAAGTGCAGCTTAGGATAGCTCATAAATGCTGGCCCAGCCAGTGATACCCACATCCCACTAAGTAAAAAAAATGCTCTCTTCAGTTCTCACAACCTGGAGATTTTTACTAATGACAAAATTAAAGTCTGGAGATTTGTACAAACTAACTTACTCATCTGCTGTTATGAAATGGTGCTTCTGAACTGAAACCTGACTTTCAACTCCATCTACTAATGTACCCTCACCATTTCTTTCTGCCTAGGTCATTAAATTCAATATTGTTAACAGTTTGCAATTTACTTCCCAGGTATCTGACTGAGATGGTGAACTTCTTTTTTTATTAAATTTTACTTTTGTAAATCACCAGGATAACCAAACTGCAAAAATAAAACTTTATAATCTGTCAAGGCAGGTTTCAGTGTGTGATTTGACTTGTCTGGTGTTGTCATCAGTTGGGCTCACAAAATAACCCAAAATAAATTAGCCTTTCTCTTGTACTTCAGGTTGCTTCCTGCTTGTTATTGTTGGCATGCTTTTGTTTTCCGCCTTGCAGTCTCTCTTAACTTCCAAGGATAATATGTTTTATAAAAAAAAATAGGAAGAACTGTGGATGCCAGAAATGTAAAACAAAAAAGAAACTACTGGAAAATCTCTGCAGATCTAGCAGCATCCGTGGATACAGATCTGTGGAGAGTGTGTTTTTACATCCACGTGTGCTAGTAAATCTTGCGCATTTCAAACGTATTTTAAAAATTAACTTATGAACTAAATATCTGTGTGGAAACTAATAACTAGCTTTTCAGTGGTGCAACCTTGACTTTTAAAATTGACCTGATCTTTATAATTGCTCTTGGCCTTATCACTGGTTTTATAACTCATTGTGAAATTATGTTGTAAGTAGCTGCATTGTAGGAGAACTTAGAAAATGAAATGCTTTTAAATTCTGCCTCATGTACTTATGTTTCAGGAAAAGGAGGGTTCATGGTACGATGACGTCTTCCCGACAGGTTATGTTGGATGATGGAAAGACTGCAGTTAGCATAAGACATGCTTTTATTCCATTTTCAGGTAATTTGTATTTTTAAATAAATAATCAAATTTTAATTGTTTTGAGGGCAGAAATGCATGAGATGCAGTTGCAGGCCTTTTCAATCACTGGAGGGGGAAGTTGTGGTGCTTGAAATAGGAGGACATCTGGGATGTCTGGGAGTGGAACGCCCCATCTTGAGAGCACTGACATCTGTTTCAAGCCCACTGATTCCCACAGCTACCTTGACTACACCTCCTCTCACCACCCTCCTGCAAGAATGCAATCCCTTACTCCCAATTCCTCCGCTATCGCTGCATCTGCACCAAAGATGGAGCATTAGACTCCTGGACGTCCCGGATGGATCAAAAATGCATCTCTTGCATTTCCCATACTTCTGCCCTCAAAATCCCTCCCCCCAACAAAAACAAGTACAGAGTCCCCCTGTCCTCACGTACCACCTCACCAACCTCTGCATCCAACGTATCATACTCCACCACTTCCACCACCTGCAACCTGACCCACCACCAATGAGATATTTCCCTCCCACCCCTATCTGCCTTTCATCGGGATCGCTCTCTCCGCGACTCCCTCATCTGCTCCACACTCTCCACTAACCCCACCACACCTGGCACCTTTCCCTGCAACCGCAGGAGGTGCTACACCTGCTCATACATCTCCCCTCTTACCTTCATCCAAGGCCCAAAACAAACCTTTCATATCTGACAGGGGTTCACTTGTACGTTCTCCTATCTGGTCTACTGTGTCCGTTGCTCCCGATGTGGCCTTCTCTACTTCAGTGAGACCAAGCGCAAATTTAGGGACCAATTCGTGGAGCATCTGTGCTCTGTGTGCTATAATCAATAACACTTTCCGGTCACCAACCATTTTAACTCCCCCTCCCACTGCCTTGATGACATGTCCATCCTAGGCCTCCCCCAGTGCCACAATGATGCCACATGCAAACTGGAGGAGCCACACCTCATATTTCGCCTTGGGAGCCTACAGCCTGATGACCTAAACGTGGAATTCACCAGTTTTAAAATCTACCCATCCCCGGCCTGATCCCATGTCTGACCCTTCCTCTGATCCCCGCCTCCTTGACCTGACTCAACCTGTGCATCTTCTCTCTCACCTACCCACCCCACCCTTCATAATGACCAATCCCTACTACCCTTACCTCATCCACCTATCACCATCCTACCTCACCACCCTCAGCCCCACCCCTCCTTCTCGCCTCCTTGACCTGACGCAACCTATCCATCTTCCTCCCCACCTATCCATCCCACAGATCAATCCCCACTACCCCATACCTACATCCACCTATCACCATCCCACCTACTTTCCCCCAGCCCCACCCCTCCTCCTTGTATTTATTTCCCAGCTCCCTTCCTCCTCTCCAGTTCTGATGAAGGGCCTGACCCAAAACAACAAATTTCCTGCTCTTTTGATGCTGCCTGACCTGCTGTGTTCCTCCAGCTCCACATTTTTCTCAAACCATCCTGGCTGGCTCTAATAGCTGTGCTCTTTTTAGATGAATTATTTATGAATTATTGCAAGCTGTGCTTAATTTAATTTTCACTTTAAAGGTGGCCTCATTCTGGCAGCAGATTATTCCCAGTTGGAGCTACGAATTCTGGCTCATCTTTCCAAGGATAAGAGCCTTATTCAAGTTCTAAATAGTGGAGAAGATGTGTTCAAGAGCATTGCTGCAGAATGGAAAATGGTAGATCCAGCAGTGGTCAATGATAAACTGAGACAACAGGCCAAGCAGGTCAGTTGGAGTTCTAAGTAGCTGGGTGTGTTAGCTGACAATGTGAAACCTCCATCTGGAAAAGAAAAAAGTGCAAATCATCGTCTATTAACTGTCAAATAGAGTGAGTTTCAATAATGCCATGTTCTTGTGAACATTCTGTGCAGAACTGGCAATGTAAGCATTTACAGAAAAAGTTGCTTTAAAAGGTGTGTTCCCTTTGGCTCTATAATCATACCAAGATAATCTTGTTCCTTAAAACCAAACAAATATAAGTTAGTAATACTTTAACTTCTCAAAATCCAACATGCTGTACTATCAAACATCAAAGATCTATATTCTTGGTATTGAAGTTGACACTTTTTGCATAAACCACAAGCCCCTGTCACATACCCTTTATTTAAAGGCAATTAATTCATTGTTTAATGAAGTAGCAAGCCAGAATAGCAACATGAGTTTGTATAGTCGCAAAATTAAATTTTATTAAAAAACTCTTATTATGGCACACACAACCAATGATGTTCGTATGTTGATTTCAGACCTTCACCAATCTTTTTCTCTTCATACCTGTCACCTCACTTCCTGAGGACCCCTCACAGTTCTGAGGAAGGGTCACCGGACCTGAAACGTTAACTCGTTTTTCCTTCACAGATGCTGCCAGACCTGCTGAGCTTTTCCAGCAATTTCAGTTTTGTTACCTCACCCCCTGAGTTTTTCCAGGTTTTTTTGTTTTTATTTAAGATTTGTAGTATTCATATCCTGCTTTTGTAACAAACACAGGTTTTTTTAAGAAATCACATGACTAGAATGTGACAAATGTGACACCTTTGGTGTGCAACACACGTATTATTTCAGCAGTATTATGTTTGGTCAGCAAGTAGCTCCTGTCGATTGGTGAAGGTCTGAAATCAACTTGCGATAATCTCTGTCTCAATATTTTTAAGTATTTTCTAATCAGCCTGCTCAGAGATGTTATGATACACTTCTGGACTTGGGCAGGACTTGATCCAAGGCCTCCTGGCTCAGAGGTAGGGACAATACCACTGTACCACTGTCCCCATTTCTAAGGCCTTCACTGGGAGTGATTGTAATGGTGAATAGCTGGTGCTTGTTGATTTAGTGCTTGTTAAAATGGTAACATAAGGTCCTTGTGGTGTAGTGATAGCACCCCTACCCCTGGCCTGGGAGGCTTGGGTTCAAGTCCCACCTGCTCCAGAGGCATGTAATACCATCTCTGAACAGGTTGATAAGAAAAATAGGTTAACTAAAAGAAATAGTAACATAGTGACCTTGTGGTGCAGTGGTAGGTTCTGACCTCTAAGCGAGGAGGCCTGGGTTTAAGATCTACCTACTCCAGAGGTGTGTAGTAACATCTCTGAACAGGTTGTTCAGAAAAAATATTTAAACTAGTAACATATCAGTCTCTGGTGTAATTCGTCAGCACATCTGTGTGTTGACCAAAATGTTGGTGGCATCAGACCATCTAGGGCTGTTATGACACAGTGGTAGTTTGCTGCCCTGAGCCAGAAGGCATAGGTTCAAATCCTGTCTGTCCAGAGGTGTGTAATAAAATCACTGAACTGGTTGATTAGAAAATTAAAAATAGAAAGAGCTGGCTTCCTCCTGGGTTTAAGTCTCATCTGCCCAAGATATGTTATTACATGTCTGAACAGACTGATTGATTTAAACAAAAAGGCTGGGTTCCTAAGGATACTTGTGGCGCATTGGTAGTGTTCAGGCTTTTGAACCAGGAGGCCTGGGTTCAAGCACTGCCTGCTCTAGGTGTGTGTCATAACATCTTTGATCTGTAAAATATTAAATAGTAACAGTGAAAGAGTTTTCAGTGTACTAGGATAAGGGTTGTCTTTGGTAGAGATAGAAGATTGCCAGGGAATGGTAAACAAGGAATTTTATAGGATACTGGATGAGATAAATGTTGATGAAGTGGAGTTACTGGAAAGACTGGCATGCTCAAAGTGGGCAAGTTCAATAGAGTACATCCTACGTTGCTGAGGGAATGAGAGGGTTGAAATTACAAAGGTGCAGGCTAGAATCTTCTAGTTCTTCTGAGATATGGGGTTCTGGAGGATTGTAGCTGTCACATCCATGCTCAAAAGAGGAGTGAAACATAAACCTGGCAATTCTAGCCCAGTCACTTTAATGTTAGGTGTGGTTGTGGGAGCGAAGCTTTTAGAAACAATAAATTGGAAAAAAATTCATATCCACTTTGAATAGTGTAGACTAGAAAAGGCGAGCTGGCATGGATTTGTTAAGGGTAATTGATCTTTGACTAGCTTGATTGAGATTAAAGTTTCATGTCTGAATTTTGAAAAGATGTTTGTACCACATATTAGACTTGTTGGTAAATTGAAGCCCGCTGGATTAATGGAGCTGTGGCAGTGTGCGTACAAATTTAACCAGTGGATGACAGGTTTTTGGACTGCTTGTAGTGGAGTTAACAAGGTTTACTACTAGGGTCAGTTTTTTTAAATATATACATAATACTGCTTTGAACTCAGGCATACAGAGTGTAATTTTGAAATCTGCAAGTGATACAAACTTGGAAGTGTAGAAAACACAGAGCAGTGATAACAGAGGACAGAGATATTAAATGAATATTTTGTGTCAGTTTTTACTGTGGAGAAAGAAATGGAGGCTAGAGAGCTCTGGCAAATAAATAGTGATGTTTGAAAACAGTTCACATTACAGAAAATATAAAGGTGGATAAATCTCCGGGATTTGATCTAGTATATTCCAGGATGTTGCGGGAAGTTAGGGAGGAAATTTTGGGGCCCCATGTAGAAATATTTGTATTATCTGTAACTGTGGGTAAGGTGCAAGATACTGGAGAGTAGGTAATGTTATGCCTTTGTTTAAGAAAGCATGCAAAGATAAGACTGGGAACTATAGACCTGTGAGTCTGACTTCAGTGGTGGGTAAGTTGTTGGAGGTGATTCTGAAAGATAGGATTTACATGCATTTGGAGAGGCAAGGACTGATTAGGGATAGTCAGCACAGTTTTATGTGAGGGAAATCGTATCTCACAAACTTGATTGAGTTTTTTCAGGAAGCAACCAAGAAGTTCGATGAGGTCTAAGCGGTAGACATTGTTTACTTGGACTTCAGTAAAGCTTTCTCCAAGGTTCTGCACGGTACACTAATTAGTAAAGTTAGATGACATGAGATTCAGGGTGAGCTTGCCAACTGGATATAAAACTGCCTAATTGCAGGCAACAGAGTGATGGTGGAGGGTTGTTTTTTGGACTGGAGGCCTGTGACCAGCAGTGTTCCACAGGGATCGGTATTGGGTCCACTTTTGTTTGTTATTTATATAAATGATTTAGATGAGAATATAGAAGGCATGGTTAGTAAGTTTGCAGATGATGCTAAAATTGGTGGTATAGTGGACAGTGAAGATAGTTATCTAAAGTTACAAAGAGATCTTGATCAGTTGGGTCAATGGGCTGAGGAGTGGCAGATGGAGTTTAATTTGGATAAATGTGAGATATTGCATTTTGGTAAAACAAACAAGGGCAGGACGTATACAATAAAAGTAGGCTCTTGGATAGTGTTGTGGAACAGAGACACCCAAGGGTTCAGGTACATAATTCTTTGAAGTTTGCTTCGCATGTAGACAGGGTGGTTACGAAGGTATTTAGTATGCTTGCCTTCATTGTTCATTCCTTTGAGTATAGGAGTTGGGATGTTATGTTGAGATTATACAGGACTTTGGTGAGGCCTCTTCTGGAGTACTATGTCCAGTTCTGGTTGCCCAATTATAGGAAGGATGCTATTAAGCTGGAGCGGGTTAAGAAAAGATTTACCAGAATGTTACTAGGAATGGAGGTTTGGAGTTATAAGGAGAGGCTGGATAGGCTGGGACATTTTTCCCCAGGAGCTTAGGAGGTTGAGGATTCATCTTTGTAGAGGTTTATAAAATCATGACAGATGTGGATAAAGTGAATGGCTGATGTCTTTTTCCTAGGGTGGGAAAGTTCAAGAGTAGAGGTCATATTTTTGAGGTGGGAGGAGAAAGACTTAAAAAAGACATGAGGGGCAATTGTTTTACACAGAATGGTTCATGTATGGAATGGACTTCCAGAGGAAGTCGAGGATGCGGGTACAGTTACAACATTTAAAACACATTTGGATAAGTTCATGAATAAGAAATGTTTGGAGGGATATGGGTAAAGTGCAGGCAGATGGGACTAGTTTAATTTGGGCTTATGGTCGGCACGCACTGGTTGGGCCGAAGAGTCTGTTATCGTGCTGTATGACTGTGAATGTATCAGGTGGAATGGGTGGGCACATGTCACTGAAATTCAATACAAAACAAGTACAAGCTACTGCAATTTGTGAGGAATAATGAGGAAAGACCATGCAAGTTTAAATGCAGTTTTAATGGGTGCACAAGAAAAGAGAGTGTACACAAATCTTTCAACGTAGCATGATGGGTTAACAAAGCATTTGGGAGCCATGGCTTTATAAACAGAGGCATAGTGAACCAAATAAAGGAAGTTATGCTGAATTCTATATAAAATAAGAGCTCCTCCTGTGGCTGGAAGTATTTTAACCAATTCTGGGCACTGCATTTTAGGGAAAATTTGAAGGTTTTGGAGAGAGTACAGGAAAGATTTATTAGAATGATTCCAGAGATGCGGGAATACAGTTACATGGAAAAGCTGGAGAAGTTGGAATTGTTCTTCTTACAGTGGAGAGAGGCCAAAGGAATTCGACAGAGGTGTTTAAAATTATTTAAACACAGCAAATAAAGAGAAACTATTGTCAATGGTTTAATTGTGATAACCAGAGGGCTAGGAGAAAGAACCAGATGTTATCACAAAAAGCTGATTTCACATGAGGACTGGTTAGAATTTGGAAGGCACTGCCTGATGAAATTCAATAATAGATTTCTCAGAGGAATTAGATAAACTAAATTGGTACAAAAATTACAGGAATGTTGAGAAAGGGTGGGACTAAATAGCTTATTCTTTGAAAAGGCCAGTGCAGACTTGATGCATTGAAAAGGTTTTTTCTGTTACAATTCCATGATTCATTATTTCTTTGAAGCAGATTATTAGGATGTAGACTACTTACAATCAAGAAACTGCTCTAGTTTAGTACATGCATTTGGTAAGTTGTGATCAGAGCAAACTCAATGCTTCTTTGTGTCCCCTCCTCTGGTGATGTACTGCTGTTCCCTCAACTCTAATCTGCAGGTCTCCTTTCTTCTTCAGATCTGTTATGGGATCATTTATGGAATTGGAGCCAAGTCTCTTGGTGAGCAAATGGGCCTGGATGAGAATGATGCAGGTTGTTACCTAGAAACATTCAAATCTCGATATACAGGTAAGGAAGTCTTCATTAACTGTTTCAATGATGGTTGGATTTAAGAGAAATATCAAATAAACTGCTTTAGTTTTTTTCTGGTTAGTTGATAAGAGATAGCACAATGAGGAAGGAGAGAAAAATAATATCATTTGTGATTTTTGCAGCTTTCTTTGAGAGATAAAGCAGAGGCATCCAAAAGATCAAATCAAAATACTCTGCAAGTGATGCGTCAGAGTCAGTGGCTTTGAAAGAAAATTACCAAAATAAATTGAAACTCTTCTTCAGCTGGGGCATAACTGTGGACAAAAGCTTTAACTACACCGTATAGAGATTCCTTTTTTGAAATATTTTTGAAACTAGTTTTAAAACATCAATAATTTTCCACAGGAATTCGGACATTTCTGCATGAAACAGTAAAAAGTTGTCAGGAAAATGGATTTGTGCAAACAATTCTTGGCCGGAAACGGTATCTTCCAGCAGTAAAGGATCCCAATCCTCATGTTAAAGCTCACGTATGTATTACAGTTTATACACTAGCTCAAATCCGTCCATAGGTGACTAGTTTTTAATAAACATACTCCAGTTATGGGAACTTCTGATGCTATGCAGAACACCAGACCAAAACATTCCATTCTTGTTTGAAGATGTAGATCGCAGTGTATTTAGCAAGTTGTGTGTTTTAATGTGTTACGCAAAATGCTTCCTATTCTGTTTTGCTGAGGCTATGGTATGGATGTTTATGGTAATTTAGGTTACTTCATAAGTATGAAATAAAAACAATATGGAAAGTATTCTAAGAGTACCAAGAATGACTAACCTCAGATAACCAGGAGATGCACAGCTTGGATTAGGGTTGCCATTGAAAAGACATCTAGTAAAATCCGACCAAAATGAAGTGTTGTTCAGAACTAAATCTTCCTGTTATTGCAAGTGTTTAACTTTCCACTTCTAATGTGGATGATGTAGTTATATCGTTTTCAGCTACTGTGCCTGTTACTCAATCGTGTTCCACACATGTACCACTTGTTGTATAGAAACTCTTTATCATAATGGTTAGGCCAGTAGAGGTGGGTGTCAAATGTTGTACACTGTCTCCTTCAATCCCAATTCCCTTTGATTAAAACACATTCTGATGAAGCTATCCATGAGAAATGAAAATTGGTTTTCAATCAATGATACATTTTGATACTTCTAAACCAGTACTGCATCTACTGGTCACAGTCTGCTTGGTTTCTCCGGCCAAATATGGGGGTACATTTGGCTTTAATGTTTAATGACTGGATGAATATTTATAAAATATTATTCTTTGTTGCACATATGCTGTATGTTTGGTGTTGCCTGAAGTCTAAATTTTGAGTCAGGATCCAACCTGAATCTGACATACAGTGGAGAAAGGCTTCCTGGTTGAGTGAGTTTTGCTTTGATTGGGATTAATAATATGTAGCATTTGAATTTAGTGCAGTGTCAAATTGGTTTAAAAAGTGCTGAGACGTTATGTTAATTTCTAGGAGTGCTTTTATTTCTCATTTAAGAGAAAGCCATGGATAATTTTCTGAGAATTACTAGTCTCTCTCCCCCAGCGAGCAATGGAGATTTGGCCTACTCGTGCTCCTAATTCACATAACCCTACTTAATCTATCCTGTGGGATGCAGTGAAAGATGGTTGGAGTCTTAAGGGTGGCTCAGTGGTTAGCACTACTGCCTCACAGCACCAGAGACCTGGGTTCAATTCCACTCTCTGGCATCTGTGTGAAGTTTGCATAATCTGCCCGTGTCTGTGGGGTTTCCTCCGGGTGCTCCGGTTTCCCCCCACTTTCTAAAGCTGTATGGCTTGGGTGGACTGGCTATGCTAAAATATCCATTGTGTCCAGGGAAGTGCAGGCTAGGTGGGTTAGCCATCGGAAATGCAAGGTTACATGGATTGGATGGGGAGGGTGGGACTGGGTGTGATGCTATTGGGAGAGTTGGTGTGGACCTAATGGGCTGTATGGCCTGTTTCCAGAGTGTAGGGATTCTATGATTAAATAGATATAAGCTTTCTCCATGGCCATGGTGAATGTCTTTGATTTTCAAAGATGATATTGGATGTAATTGGTCCATGGAGCCTGTGCTGTTAATTATAAGTTTAAATGCGATAGCTGTAGCTGTTTTCACAGCTGAGTTTAAACGAGGCTTTAGCTCCATAAACGTAATTATCACCACTACATTGTCTAGCTCATTGCGCAGGTATTCCTGATTCCAATCAAAATGTATTTGCTGTGCGAAAAATCCAGTGTAGCGTATAGATTAAAAGGTGGAAGACAACTTTTGCGAAGGTGCATTAGTTATTACAGACATTTTGGGAATGCTGTCTGAAATCAGCACTGTGATTTCTATAAGCTGGAATTTACTTTGGTAGTATTTTCAGAACTTCAAAAGGCTAGTTGCAAGTATGTGGTGAGATGACATATTTAGTATTAAAACTAACTTTTTCAAATTTAAAACAAAGCCATATTTGGCAAGCAATGCCAAGCAGTCGTAACTACCTGCTGAAATGGCTTAGCAAGCCAGTCCATTATAGCAGTCACTAGAAAGTCACAAAAAGGAATGAAATTGGACGACTATCTGGTATAAACCTAGGCACCGGAAACAACAACCTTGCTGACCCTGCAAAGCCTTCCTTACTCATTGTGTGTTTACCTGCAGCACATGGTCTGCAGCTTCAAGAGGGCAGCTCACCACCACCTTCTCAAGGGCAACTGGAGATGGACAGTAAATGCTAGCCCAGCCAGCGATGCCCGTATCCCATAAATGAATAAAAAAAATTGTACAGACAATACTTAGAATCTTATTCTGATTGTCAAAAATTAACAGGGCACCAGCTGGTTGAAACCCAAACTGGAAAGTATCTTTTCATGTTTAGCTTTTGTACACAAATCCAGATGGCCTTTCAATTAGAACCCTGCTCCATGCTGCCAGTTAGCTTGTAGGCTAGGTACTGACGCCTGTTTACAAATCCTCATTCTGGTCATTCTATCACAACAGGCTCAACGTCAAGCAGTGAACACCACAGTTCAAGGATCAGCGGCTGATCTGGTAAAAATAGCAACTGTTAATGTTCAGAAACGATTGGAGGAAGCCTTTCCATCTGTTGCTAAATCACATGGTCACTGGAAAAGCAAGTTTCAGGAAGACAAAAAAATGGGTTAGAACTAAGCTTTATCTCTTTTTGTTTGTCTCCTTCCCTCTTCTGTTCATAGGTCATTTGCAACTCCTTTTAACTTTTCTATTATTACAGTTCCGTTGTCCAGTGTTACTGGATTGTAGATGATATACTTGGTGGATCCTGATGACTATGTTCAGAATAGTTTATCTTGATGTGATAAACCCTATTCCCAGAAGATGCTGCAGCAAAACAGCCAACAGCATTTCTTACCGTCATAGCGTCAATTTCAATCAAACGTGATAATGCAATTCTGGGGTAGCAAATATGTGTCTTTCAAATTTTTACTGCACACCTTTTTGCTGCCCCACTGCCTATGATGTTTTCTGTGTTGCTAAGTATTGCTTAACTTTGGATGGTAGGACCTTAATTAACTAAACTACGAAATTCCTACTTTAAATGTGAATCACAAATTACACCTGATTTAATTAAAAGCAATTTCACGAATTGTATTTCAGAATTATGAAAAGTATTTTAAAATTTTTTTTTATTATAAAATCTATTCATTTAATATGCACATAAATGTATAATTTCTGAAGAAAGGTCCAGACTTGAAACATCAGCTTTCCTGTTCCTCTGATGCTGCCTGGCCTGCTGTGTTTCTCCAGCTTCACACTGTGTTATCTCTGACTCCAGCATCTGCAGTTCTTGCTATCTCCTATATATTACTGCCTCCATTCACTTCTCTCTAGTCTTCCACATGAAGAACATGACTCTGGCCACACTCCCTCCTAAACAGTCACCTGCAATTCTTAATTCTTCTTAATGCAGCAGTTATACTTTTTTTAATTCAAAGAATAAATAGTGTTTCTAGGACCCTAAGGCAACCATAAAAATCGGCAAATATTTGGATTATTTGATGTTGCAAAGTTTAATGGAATCTTTAACTCAAAATATTTTTTAGTTTTTGGAAAATCTACTGCACTGGTGAGTATTTAAATTGCTATACATTGGTTGGTAGGCAGCGTGACCTTGAGCTCAGGATTTGTTAGGTAGAGCTATGGGATAATAGTTATGTATGAGTCAGTCTCACTCACGATCTCCTTGTGTGTAAGAGAAGGAATTGGTGGAGACTGATCTCGGGGAAGGGACAGTCGAATTTCTAAGTCAAGTTGCTATTTAAAAGGAAGAGGCGTTCAGCGTCTTAAAAAGTATTAAGGTAGATAAGTCCCCAAGTCCTGATGGGATCGATCCCAGAATATTGTGGGAGGCAAAGGAACAAATTGCTGGAGCATTGACAGACATCTTTGCACTCTCTTTAGCCAAAGGTGAGGTCCCAGAGCACTGGAGAGTAGCCAAAGTAGTCCCATTGTTTAAGAAGGGTAGCAGGGACAATCCAGGAAATTACAGGCCTGTAAGCCTCACGTCAGTGGCTATTGGAAAAAAATTCTCAGGGACAGGTCTATACACATTTAGACGCAAATGGACTTATTAGTGACAGACAGCATGGTTTTGTGCGGGGGGAGGTTGTGTCTTACTAACTTAATTATTGAGATTTTTGAGGAGGTGATGAAGATGATTGATGAGGGAAAAGCGGTTGATGTTGTCTACATGGACTTCAGTAAAGCCTTTGACAAGGTCCATGGCAGACTGATCCAAAAGGTGAAGTCCCCTGGTATCAGTGGTGGGCTAGTAAGATGGATACAAAACTGGCTTAGTCATTGGAGACAGAGGGTAGTGGTGGAAGGATGCTTTTCGGAATGGAGGGTTGTGACTGGTGGTGTTCCACAGGGATCAGTGCTGGGACCTCTGCTGTTCATGATCTATGTAAATGATTTGAAGGAAAACGTAGCTGGTCTAATTAGTAAGTTTGCGGACGATACAAAGATTGGTGGAGTTGCGGTTAGTGAGGGGGATTGTCAGAGGATACAGCAGGATATAGATCAGTTGGAAGCATGGGCAGAAAAATGGCAGATGGAGTTTAATCCAGATAAATGTGAGGTGATGCATTTTGGAAGGTCAACTACAGGTGGCAATTATACAGTGAATGGCAGAACCCTTAGGAGTATTGATATGCAGAGGGATCTGGGTGTGCAGGTCCGCAGATCACTGAAGGTGACAGTGCAGGTAGGAAAAGTAGTAAAAAAAATACTATGGCATGCTTGCCTTCATTGGAAGGGCATTGAAAATAAAGATAAGCAAGTTATGCTGCAGCTTTATAGAACTTTAGTTAGGTCACACTTGGAATATTGCATACAGTTCTGGTCACCACGCTGTCAGAAGGATGTGGATGCTTTGAAAAAGGTACAGAGAAGGTTTACTAGGATGTTGCCTGATATGGGGGATTTTAGCTATGAAGAAAGTTTGGATAAACTGGGTTTGTTTTCATTAGAATGCAGGAGGCTGAGGGGTGACCTGATAGAAATGTAGAAGATTGTGAAAGGCATGGACAGAGTGGAAAGTATGAGGCTTTTTCCCCAGGGTGGAGGGGTCAATTACAAGGGGACACAGGTTTGAGGTGCAGTGGGAGCGGGGGGGGAGGAGGAGGAGATGCGCAGCGAGGACCGTTTAAAAGAGATGTGCGAAGCAAGTTTTTACATAAGGGGTGGTGGTGGAAGCAGACACAATAGCAGCATTCAAGAAGCACCTGGACGAATACATGAATAGGAAGGAAATAGAGGGATATGGAACCTGTAAGTGAAGACAGTTTTAGTATGGAAAGGCAAAATGTGTCGGCGCAGGCTTGGAGGTCCAAAGGGCCTGTTCTTTGTTCCCTTTGTATATAAATCCACTTGCTTACAGCAATGTCACTGATGGAAGGAATGCCTTAGCATTGAACAAAATGACTGTAGTTGTCACCTTGTTCTTTAGCATTAGAATAAATGATCAGAAATAAAAGGTTTTGCCAGGTATGCTGTCCCTTAAAATTCAGATTGAAGTTAGAGTCTAACACATCTTCAAATATTACATACATTTAATTACACATCAAACTCTTGATAAGGCTCAGATCTCTGATAATGTTGTATTGGGATTGTAATCAACTTGAATGAAATGGTTGGTGGATTTGCAATTTGAGATTAACTGTTATTTGTCTCCAAATGCAGATATGAATCAAAGGAAAAAATGGCAGGAAATATACCAACCAAACCGTGGAGGTTTTTTCATTTTACAGCTTCATGACGAACTGCTTTATGAAGTAGCAGAGAATGACATGATACAGGTAGGGAAAGTGATTTGATTTGATTTATTGTAGTCACATGTATCTAGATACAGTGAAAAGTTTTGTTTTGTGAGCAGTACAGGCAGATCATATCAAACAAGGACATGTAGATCATAGGGTGCTTGGGCAGAGCGAGGCATACAAGGTTACAGCTGAGGTTTAAAAGTGTGGAATGGTTATAAGAAATGTGAGAATAAATTCTGCTGTAGAGAGCTCACAAATAGTCGCCTGGTCTCGGTGCCATCTTGAATTAAGTGAAGAATTTGTTAATTTAATTTGTATGATCATTTTTCAGTCTCTTTATACATAAATAAAAACAAGAAAATGGAATACTGACTTGTGCAATGGTTACAAAAGAAAGGATGAAATGATGAATCAATGTGACTCATTAATGAGATTGGTTGGCATACTGTAATATCGGGTTATGGAGTAAAATAACAGAAAACTCTGGTGAAGAGCTAGACCCAGCATACGTGTGCATGATCTCCTACACAGAATGCTTTGCTGTTTTAAATTATTTTTAATTATCCGGTTGGACATGTTATGACACACTGTCCTGGCATGACAGGACCAATAAGAGAGGAGTGAGGGCAAACCTCTTCATATACATTTGGGATTTCATCTGAGCACAAGGAAGGCAGCAGTTGCAATGGGAGCATGACTCCGATTGTAGGTTAGCAGGGAAAGAGGAGCAGCATTCTCTGCAGGAAAAACACAGCCTGTTTTCCTGTTGGAAATCCTTGAGGTATCTGAAGATAGGATGTCAACCTGAGGAACTCGTGTGGTGATACCCTGTGGCTGAGATGATTGACTTCCAACAACCACAGTCATCTTTATTTGTGCTAGGTATCACTCCAACCAACCCAGAGTCCTGTTTCCCCACCCATTGTGTGCTAGGGTTCCTTGATGCCACACTTGATCAAATGCAGCCTTGATATTAGTCACTGTCATCTCACCTCCTGAGTTCAAGTCTTTTATCCTTGTTTGGACAAAGCTGTAATGAGGTCAGGGACCCAAATCTGTGAGTCAGTGAGTAGTTTACAGATGGACATATGAATTAGGAGTGGGCATAAGCCACTCAGTCCCTCACATCTGCTTGATCATTCAATAAGATCGTGGCTAGTCTGATTACTCCACATGCCTGCCTAACTCCAAAAAAATTTCACCCCCTTACTTATCAGGACCCTATCTTCCACTGCTGTGAAATATTCAAAGATTCTCTTCTTCACAATGGTGATTGAAGCAGAGTTCTAAGCTCTCACTGCCCTTTGTGAGAAAAACATTTACTTTGTCTCTGTCTTAAATAAGTGACCCATAGTTCTACATCCTCATAGATGAGGAAACATCCTTCTCACATGCACCCTGTCAAGATGCCTTCAGATCTTTTATGTTTTAATTCAGTTGCCTCATTCGTTTCTAAAGCCCAGTGGTTATAACCCTGGCCTATCA
Source organism: Rhincodon typus (assembly GCF_021869965.1). Taxonomy (NCBI): domain Eukaryota; kingdom Metazoa; phylum Chordata; class Chondrichthyes; order Orectolobiformes; family Rhincodontidae; genus Rhincodon; species Rhincodon typus. The sequence continues at coordinate 33,035,270 of NC_063342.1, forward strand.
AACCTCTCCCGATTAGACAACCCACCCATTCCAGACGTTAGTTCAGAAAAGCTTCAGTCGACTGCTTCCAACTCCTTTACATCCTTCCTTGTATACAATATTGGTATTCTTATTTAACTCCCGAAGTGTTCTCACCAATGCCCTGTATAAATGAAACCAAACCTATTCAATTCCCCTTTCAATAAACAATAATATCCTATTACCTATTAGCTTTCTTAATTACTGGCTGTATCTACAATTTTTCCAATTCATGCACCAAAACACCCAGATCCCTTGTTGTTGTTATTACTATTGTGGAGCAGTTGCTGCCTTATTCTACTGTTGATGAAAACTCATTACTTGGCTGATAATTGAAAGTAGACTGAGATGGTAATTGGCTGGATTAGATTAGTTCTGTTTTTGTAGGCAAGACATATCAGAGTAAGTTTACACATTGCCAAGTAGATGCCAGTGTTGTAACTGTATTGGAACAGCTTGGCTAGGAGCACAGCTAGTTCTGAAGCACAACTCTTCAGTGCTATTCCTGCAGCGTTGTCAGGGTCCATGGCTTCTGCAGTATCTAGTGCCTTCAGTAATTTCTTGATATCACGTGGAGTGAATCACATTGGCTGAAGATTGGCATCTGTGATGCTAGGGACTTCCAGAGGAAGCTGAAATGGATCATTGACTTGGCATGTCTGGCTGCTTGTCTGTTGAACTGATATCCTGGGCTCCCCATTGTTAACGATGGAGATATTTGTAGAGCCTTTTCCTCCAGCAAGTTGTTTAATGTTCTGCTTTATTCAATTCATTTGTTAGGAACCACAGCCTATGTTGAATTTAAATAAGTAAGTTTTATTTCTCTTTATGTGTACAAATCAATTATTGGAGCTTTTTTTCCCGCCACACCTAAAACAGGGGCCCTGAGAGCATCTAGATGATCTGTACTGTTTTGGCAACTGTTCTTGGATTAGCCAATGTACATTAGAAACAATGAAGATAGCGTCCTATTCTAGTGAGATCATTTATTTTGTCATTTAGATGCCATCAGAACAGCAGTTTAGGCTGGATCAATCTTAATTCACTTACAATCTTAAATTTCACCACCTATGCTGCAGAATACTCCAATAAATTATGCCCTTGTTGCTTTTTTGTTTAAAGGTTTGTTTGTTAGTGTAGAGAATACAGCCCTTTAAACAGTCAAGTAAGATTATCAGAGTTTCTGTTCACTTTCTCATTTTCTGCCACTCCTCAGATTGCTCAGATTCTGAAAAGTGAAATGGAAAATGCCATGAAGCTGCTGGTGAAACTTTGTGTCAAAGTAAAGATTGGTCCTAGTTGGGGGAACCTTCAAGATTTGGACCTGTAGTGAAGAATTTGCCAGATTTGAAAATTTGGACTACTTCCTTGAGTATTTATTTTGTAGTTGGATACATGGCTCATAACTGGTGCTATTTAATATTCAGCATAAAAAATGAAAGAGTTATTTATAAGTTTACTTCAAATGTGAACATCTTGTTCAATAAATCAAAGCTGAAACATTCAGCTCTCAGTCAATTGCTGATATTTGAGTTGAAACATAATATTAATCAAGTTAACCTAAATATTTTACCATTGGGATTTGGAGAATACTTTACAAAAACACATCTATTTATTTGTATAAAATTAAATGAATTTGAATGTAGTGTTCTTGGATGAATTCAGTGGAGACTGTTTAACAGGGATGTTCTAAAATAAAAACTATTTCTATGCCAGGAAATTCTCGAATGTCCCAGCTGTTGTCTCGGCTTCGTGTCATGTAATTAATGAAAAGTAACTTTTGAAGAGACAGACATTTTATATCTCCTACAGAATACACAGTGGTGTCTCATATCTATTTAAATACCAGTTTTTCACTTTTGGAACAATATATAGAATGAGAGCTTTGAATAAATGTGGTTTGTCTCAATTTCTTTGTGGGAGAGAAAATCTGATGCACAGAATATCATGCAAACACCACCATTGCTGCTTTATACTTGGAGTTATGCTTTTGGTTATAAAGTGAACTGATTAACTAGTTTTATCCTCTTTGAATTATTCTCACATTGTAACTTACTCCAACCATTGGTGTGATTAAGAATTGGTAAACTCATACCAAAGAACTGAGTGTTACTTTGGACAGGAGTATCAGACACCGTACCTCTGCACAGGTGAAGATATTCTAAATTGTTAGTATAGTTATTTATTGCCAGTCAATAAGTGATAGCAAGAAGCTCAGCTTATAGTGATCAGACTGTGTACAGGATGAAAATATTGTGCAATGTAAATTGATTTATTTAGATTTAAGTGGAAAACATTATTTATTGTACAGCTGAAGTGTCTGCACTCAGCCTCTTTGGCAGCATCTGTAATGAGAAAGTGTTAATGTTTCAGGGTGATGAAAGGTCATCAACCTGAAATGTTAACTATTTCGCTCTCCAAAGATATGGACAGACCTGAGTACTTTAAATTTTTTTTCATTTCAGATTTTCAGCCTTTGCATTATTGTAATTTTACATTGTTGAAATGATGTAGCTGTTAAAATATTATTCGTATGACTCAAGTCTGTTTATGGTGACACATTCCTTTGTATATATTTTATCTATTTTCAAATAAAATAATATCTTTAAGAATGGAAGATCAGTTTTGTAAACAAGAAATGTTGCTGCTGCAGTGTAAACTGAAAGAAAAGTATTTAAAAACAATTAAACTCTAATGACAAGTTGAAAATGTTTCTTCTAACAGCTGTAAATAGTATTAAACCAAACAAAATATTTGAGAATAATATTAGACAAGAATTTTTACTCCATGTTGGGAAATAAGATAGGACAAGTGACTGAGGAGTTAATAGGGAAACACTTTGGGGCCAATGATCATAATTCTATTCGTTTTAAAATAGCTACGGAAAAGGATAGACCTGATTTAAAAGTTAAAGTTCTAATTTGGATTAAGGCTAATTTTGATGGTATTAGGCAAGAACTTTCAAAACTTGATTGAGAGAGGCTATTTGCAGGTAAAGGGATGTTGAAAAGTTGAAGGCCTTCAAAAATGAAATTACGGGCACCCAGAGGTATTATGTTCCTATTAGTGTGAAGGGCAAGACTGGTACATGTTGAGGATGCTGGATGACTAGAGAAATTGAGGCTCTGGTCAAGAAAAAGAAGGAGGCATATAGTAGGTATAGACAGCTGGGATCGAGTGAATCCCTTGAGGAGTATAAGGGCAGTAGGAGTATACATGAGGGAAATCAGGACGGCAAAAGGGGGCTGTGAGATAGATTTGGTAAATAGGTTTAAGGAGAATCCAAAGAAATTCTACAAAAACATTACGGGCAAAAGACTAAGTAGGGAGAGAATAGGCCCCTTAACAATCAACAAGGCTGTCTATGTGTGGAACGGCAAGAGATGGGTGAGATATTTGGAAATAAAGTGTGATGTCTTGAAAAGTATCCAAATTAGAAAAGGAGGTGCTTTAAACTGCATAAAGGTGGATAAATCCCCCATACCTGATCAAGTGTCTTCTGGAACTCTGTGGGAACTGAGGGAAATGATTGCTGGGTCCCTTGCTGAGATATTTGTATCATTGATAGCCATGGGTGAGGTGCCGGAAGACTGGAGGGTGACCAATGAGGTGCCATTATTTAAGAAAGGTGGTAAGGAAAAGCCGGGGAACAATAGACCAACGAACCTGATGTCAGTGGTGGGTAAATTGTTTGAGGGGGTTCTGGGGGACAGGATCTATGTGCATTTGGAAAGGCAAGGACTGATTAGAGATAGTCGACATGGCTTTGTGCATGGGAAATCATGTCTCACTAACTTGATTGAGCTTTTTGAAGAAGTGACAAAGAAGGTTGATGGAGGCAGAGCGGTGGACATTTGTCTATATGGACTTCAGCAAGGTGTTTGACAAGGTTCTGCACGATAGACTGGTTAGCAAGGTTAGATCACATGGAATCCAGCAGGAGCTAGCCAATTGGATACAAAATTGACTTGAAGGTAGGAGATGGGGTAAGTGGTGGAGGGTGGAGGCCTGTGACCACTGGTGTGCTGCAAGGGTCAGTGCTTGGTCCACTGCTTTTCATCATTTATGTAAATGATTTGGATATGAATATAGGGGGTATGGTTAGTAAGTTTGCAGATAACACCAAAATTGGTGGTGTAGTGGACAATGAAGAAGATTATCTCAGAGTACAACGGGACATTGATTAGATGAAGTTTAATTTAGATAAATGTAAGGTATTGCATTTTGGAAAGGCAAATCAGGGCAGGACTTATACACTTAATGGTAAGGCCCTGGGGAGTGTTGCTGAACAAGGAGACCTGGCGGTGCAGATGCATAGTTCCTTGAAAGTGGAGTTGCAGGTAGACAGTGTGGTGAAGGTGGCATTTGGCACGCACGTCTTCATTGGTCAATGCATTGAGTATAGGAGTTGGGTTTTATAGGACATTGGTCAGGCCACTTTTAGAATGCTGCATATAATTCTGATCTCCCTGCTATAAGAAGGATGTTGAGAAACTTGAAAGGGTTCCGAAAAGATTTACATGGATGTTATCAGGGTTGGAGGGTTTGAGCTATAGGAAGAGGCTGAACAGGCTAGGACTTTTTTCCCTGGAGCATTGGAGGCTCAGGGGTGACCTTATAGAGCTGAGGGACAACATTTTTACACAGAGGGTGGTACGTGTATGGAATGAGCTGCCAGAAGATGGGTGGTGGAGAGGGGTACAGTTACAACATTTAAAAGACATCTGGATGAGTACATGAATAGGAAAGGTTTAGTGGGAGATGGGCAAAATGCTGGCAAATGGGACTTGATCAACTTAGGATATCTGGTTGGCATGGATGATTTGGACCGAAGGGTCTGTTTCCGTGCTGTATAACTCTGACTCCAAAAGAAAAAATACTATTTGAAAGTACTGATGGCTTCTTAACATCTGTTTATCTATGTGTTTGTTACAGCTTCTTCCTTCTATTCCATAAAATATTGCTTTGCTATTAGAATAAGGATGCGTGGAAATGCTGCCATAGACTACTGTGGTCCACAAGTCGCAAGGAAAACTGTTACATTTTAAATTTATGGTTACTGATAACAACTTTATATCTGAATTAATCTCTGTTTAATATTTTCCTCTCGTGCTGAACCATTACTGCCAACCCTGCCCTATGTTGCTTATTATGTAATTGTAAGAAGCCAGTTAGAAGTAACTCCCAAATTTGAGTGAAAATTCTCATTTCTCAGTCAGCTCACTGACAGAATATTCTATTTCCTGGGATGGGTTCAGTGGGGGAGGCAGTTCCTCTTCTCTCTCCAATCATCTCATTGCTGAAGTTTTTGAACATCATGGTGAATTGTTAGAGGAGAAAGATTTAAAAAGGACCAGAGGGGTAACTTTTTACACAGAGGGCGGTTCATACGTGGAATGAACTGCCACAGGAAGTAGTAGATGCAGGGACAGTTACAACATTTAAAAGGTATTTGGACAGGTACATGAATAGGAAAGGTTTAGAGGGATATGGGCCAGATACAGACAAATAGGACTAATTTAGTTTGAGAAACTTGGTTAGCATGGATGAATTGGACTGAAGGGCCTGTTTCTGCGCTGTGTGATCCTATGACTTTAAATTACATTTCACTGTTTCTATGCATGTATTTCAAAACTATTGGTAATCCATTTTTCAGAATTCTCTCCCAAAGTTGGATCAATTCAAGCTTCTTCCTTGGTCTGTGTAAGGGTAGCATTATAGATGTGTGTTTTGAATTTGTTTTATTTGAATATATATAGTATACAAGTTAAAATGAACGAGTAGCTATATGGTGGGAAATGTATCATGGCTTTATATGAAATTCTCTCCCTAACATATTGATTGTGTTTGTCCATTAATTTTAACTGTGTGGCTTGTTAAGCAACTTTAGGTAATATTTAAGACTCTTGTGGAACAGTGAATTTGGGGTTACATGTAGGCCATACTTTGTGTGCGTAGTAAACACTTCCCTGTATGCCATGAGCAAGCCAGGTTAATTTTTTAAAAATAGTCTGTAACTACACAGATTACTGAATTCAATCCATTGTCATTTTAAAGTTTGTTCCTGAAATGTGAGCATTCATAGCTTATCCCTAATTGGCCTTGTGAAGGTGGTGGTGCGCTGTTACCTTGAACTCCTGTAATTCATAGTGTGGGTGGTGTTGATGACCTGGGGATAAATATCACTGGATTAATAATCCAGATGCCCAGGCTTGGGACATAGATTCAAATCTCACCACACCAGCTGCTTAGTAAATCTGGCATATAGTCTTGGTAATAGTGACTGCAAAGCTATTGATTGCTGTCAAAACCCATTTGGTTCACTAGTGTCCTTTAGAGAAGGAAAACATACTTTATCTTACATGTGAACCAGATGAACCACGTTGTAGTTGACTCTTAACAGCTCTCTGAAGTGGCTAGCCAACCACTCAGTTCAAGGGTAATTAGGGATGAAGGACCAAATGGCAACCCAAGATGGTTCACCCCCAGTGATGTTGGGAAATCTTAGGGTTTTGACCTTGTGACAGTGAAGGGATGGAAATATGGCTCCAAGCCAAGAGGGTGAGTGAATTGGACAGAAATATGCAGGTTGTGAAGTTCCCATGCATCTATTGTCTCTGTTGTTTTAGTTGGTAAAGTTCACAGGTTTGGAACATGCTGTCTTCTTGAGCATTCAAATTTTATTTTCTTGAGCATATTCCATCATGTTTCCTCACTTGTGGCTTAAAGGTTGTCACCAGACCTCAGGAAGGAAGGTGCTTGTCACAGAATTTCCAACCCGAGCTGGTCTTGTTGTCACGGTATTTATTGTTATGTTGAATCAAGCTTTTTAGATATTGTCATGACACAACTCTGGGGCCGGTGAGATTTGAACCTGGTCTTTCTGATCCAGAGGTAGGAACACTACCACTATGCCACAAGAGTCCTTACAATGGTTGGTCCAGTTTTCTGCTCAGGATGCTAATAATGGGAGATCTGGTGACAATAATGCTGTTGAATATCAAGAAGAAATGATCTTTGTCTAGTATTTATGTGGTGCAAATGTCACTTGAGACTTATCAGGTGAAGCCTCAGTATTGGCTATGTCTTGCTGTACCATAGATAATGAAGCAATCCATTCCTTTGTAGCTTCTTTACCTTATCCTCACAGCCTATTTCTCAGCATGCTTGGATGTATATCACTCAGTCACTTCATCTAAGTCAGAGGTTGGTGATAGAGGCCCAAGCACAAATCCTTGCAGCGTTCCACTAGATACAGCCTGCTGTGTTAAAAATGACCTGTTTATTTCTGTTGTTTGTTTTCTCAATCCTGAATCCTTGCTAATATGTGAGTCCTAATCCTATGCAGTCTGATCTTGTGTCATAGCATCAATATTTATAATATTCATCTCCCACAACTTCACAAATACCACAGAATGTATACTGCTTTTGACTAAATACTTGTATAAAATAGAAGCTGTAGGATACATTTCTTGGAGGATATGAAGTAGTTTAAAGCTCAATCCATAGCTTACAGCCAGCAGAAATCACATGACAAGCTACTTTATAATTACATTATATTGGGAAATAGAAAGGCCCATGAAAATGTGGTGGGAGTATTGCCTGGAATAGCATGTGTAGCAGCTGCCAGTTCTATTTCTGATTTTTATATTTAAGCTGGAGATGAAAGAAATGGAATAACTTCCAATTCAGAAGTGCCACAATTTTAAGAAAAGCCCACTTGATTAAATAGATTAATTGATTAGGCCCTGTATTCTTGAGAATCCAGATCCTGAGAAATGGAAGAATCCTTTCTTGGTGGTCATTTTGCTTTGAAAGTTATTTTTGCTTAGGAATGTATCAGTGCCTACATTCAGATCTATGCTTAATTAATATGCTAAATCTCCGTCAGGTTTCAGATTGTGTATGTTCCCACTCTGGATTTGCAGAAAGGTAATAGAAATAATTGACAGGAATTCAATCAGATGTTTATTGCCCATTAATTTTATCATTGTGCAGCACATCCTCAAGTAAAGTTGAGAGTTTGTCTCTAATACTAGAATATTGAACCACAACTGAATAGTGAAAATCCACATATGGGTGATTGTTAGTTGTCTATATGCAGTGTTAAATTACATGATTTCTAGATTTTTAGCCAGTAACTAGGCACCATCAAGACAATATGTTTTTCAGCTTAAAAAAAACTTGAAACATTGTAACAGAATAGTGTGGTACAGTTTTTTTAAAAGCTAGATCCACACAATGATTCTGTTTCCCAGCATAATTCCATAGAATTTTAATCTTCACATTTCAACTATTAATGCTATTTTTCCATTGTATATTTTAAATGAGGTTTATTCCTCCAATACCCCATCTGAATAGAAAGCATCACCATTATGCACTAACAAACTTATACAACATATACATTACATATACAACATTGTTATGTACAACCATATACAGTTTTAATTCTAGAACCTACAGAAATTTCAGTTCATTGAAGTGCTGAAGTAACATTGAGGAAACATTTTCAAATTAAAACATGGAAATAGCTCCATCAGGGTTAGCTATTGCGATTGTCACTGCTAGCTATTCCTGTTAGAATGCTGCCCTTTAAAACGTTACATAGAAACATCAACTTCTCACTAAATTACAAACATGACTGTATGGCTAAGAAATAGGGTAACTTTCTCTTCCTGAATTTCTATCAAAAACTTTCAGACTACCTTATTTCCATGTTTTGGCTTTAATTGTTGTTTTAAAATCATTTTTCAAACAGTTGTGTTATGAAATAATGTAAAAATGACAATCAGCTATCCAAATATTTTGCAGAGCAACTGAATTTGGTACTAATACGTGTTTTTTTTAAAAGTAATGCATTGTTTTAAGCAGCAACTCTATCAAATAAATCTGAACAGTTGTTAAATGATTTTTAAAATTGTTTAGCAGTATTTCACATGCTATGCTCATTTTTGCAATGACCAACTGCTATTTCCATGCCCTATACGTACACAGATGTGACTTAACTACAAGCAGCCTTTAAGATCTAGATTGGGGAAAAGCTTATGTTGATATAACCACAAAGAACAAAACATTTGAAAATATTACATTAAAACCAATAGTTCTAGAGTAAGCTTTGTAGTGCAAAAGTAAAGAACACCTTACAGTGATTCAGACAGCAGAAAAATTAAACAAATAAAAATCCTCCTTATTCCATACATTCAAAACTGTCAAAGAGTACCATTACTTTGTCACATGCAGTTGTAAAGGGAGTATAAGGACAAATTATGTCTCACGAGTATAATGTAGGCTCATACATTTCCAACCACAACCTTCAACAGGATGATGCTGTCCATTTAATTAGCGGTGTACAATAAATGATCATTTCAGAATTTCTGGTGGTCAAAGGTGACAGAATAGTGTCCAGTTTGACATGAGTTGGTTAAAGTTGTAATCTGCACTATTTTAATTTAGTGTTCAGCGATCACTTGTCATATTGAACGATTGAATATCCAATTACTTATTGAAGAATTGCTGCTCTTCCAACATTTTTGCATTCCCATTTTCATTTCCAAAGGCCCTAATGAAGCTTCTTTTCTCGGTGTAACAGTAGCATTGTGACATTTATTTATGGCTTCTGTTCTTTCTAACACAAATGTCATTGATACACAAATTCACAAATATTCAAACAAATACAATCCAATAAAATGTAGTAGTAATACATTAAAATACTGTCTTTAGAGACAGTAAAGACAATTTTCATGATATATTAGGTGAAATGATATGTAATTGAGTTAGTGAACATCTTGTTATGTAAAGTTCACTTGAATGACATCTGATTATGGCCCAGATTGTTCACTTGAATGACATCTGATAATAGCCCAGATTTTGCTGTGTAAATATCATTAAACCACCAGCTTTTTCTGTCATTTGCTCTGTTGAAACTAACAGCAGCTTGTCTTATTATGCACAGAATAATAGTGAAATTCCAGAAGTTGCTGTCAGTGAGCACATATTCCTCGATAAGGTCTGTTGTAGGAGGTTGACACAGACTGCAATCTCCTTTGCTATTATGACTTGATGAAAAATTCCACCTCTACACCGTAAGTCTTGCTATAAAAACACTTGGAAAAAATTACAACTTATTCAATAAGGTTTGTTTGAATTTTTAACAATGTACTAACTTTACTATTACTGTTAAACATCGTCACTGGCCCCCAGAAGATAATTTTATATTTGTAGAATGTCAGATTGCCCCACAACGATAAAAAGAGAATTCAATTTTTGAAAACTTTGTTCTCAAGCCTTTTTATCTTTAGTTTACTGCTTATCTCACTATATTTGGACTACCTGAAGTTTTGAATTGAAAGCCAAAGGATTTTAAATGCTTTCAACTTCCTGATGTTAAAATGTTCACCTGTTTGTTGACATTGCTGCTGCTGGATGCAAAGACATTCCTTTGACTTGATGCTAGATTGAAATTGCCAACAGGAAATGGGAAATTCCTGCCCTGGATATTGCCAGGTTTTCAAGCTGTCTTCGAAGTCACTGGTCACTGGCAAATATTCTTGCTTTGCCACTGTCCACAAGTTCCAGGCAAATGCAAACTGAAATATGGTGCAATCCAATGTATTTTAAAATTTAAAAACTGGCTTATTTCAATGGTATATCTTGAGAAGGAAAATGCAAATCCTAGTAGGTTTTATCAAACTTCGGAAATAGATATGTGAGAATTGTTTAAAAGAAAAGAAAGGTTTGATTCAAGAGATATAACTATTTTTAAATAAAGCTGTTCCATCTGGCCATTATGTAGATAATTACTGTCAAACAGGGAAAGATCCATAGCTTAAATATTGACACACGTAGAGAGATTTTTGAAATAAACTATTGAATCACTAAAACCTTGTGTTGAAATGAGCTATAACAGAGGAGAGTTGCATGCAGTATCATTTTCATAGAATTCCTACAGTGTGGAAACAGGCCATTTGGCCCAACAAGTCCACACCACCCCTCCAAAGAGCATCCCACCCCAATTCATTCCCTGCATTTCTCCATGTCTAGATACACCTAACCTAAAGATCACTGGATTCTACAGGCAATTTAGCATTACCAATCCCCCTACCCTGCATATCTTTGGACTGTGTGAAGAAACCAGAGAAATCCATGCAGACACAGGGAGAACTTGCAAACTCCACACAGACAGTCGCCCGAGGATGGAATCGAACCTGGGTCCCCGGTGCTGTGAAGCAGCAGTGCTAACCACTGAACCACCATGCCAGAATTGGCAATTTTGATGAGTTCTGTTTGACTCTAATATGAAACAGCAGGATGCAAGGTTATATATACAATTCCCCAACATATAACTTTCAATTTCTTGGGGTGAGAAAAACTAGCAGGTTGGGAAACCTCGAATAAAAGATTACACTCATGACAATCTTGTACATTTGCTATCATTCAATTTTAGAGCCAAGTGCAGCTCTTAATTATGCTAATACAAATGGCAAGAAATAATGAAGACAACTTGTGTCACTTGCTCTATCTGTGCTAACGTATTGGGCAGCAGAAGATTAAAAACAAAGTGGTGAGAAATCATGCCAAATAGCTGATGTGTTGACATTGCCTCTGAATTTTCCAAATGGTTGCAGCTCTTGTTAGAAACACTTGGGGGCGTCATACACATGTGCAAATTGTGGTCCAGCAATTCAACAAAAAACCCATATTTTTTAACCCAACAATTCCTGCTCCCTACTCAATTAACTGTAGCTAAGTGGATCTTCAATTTCCGTCAGGGAAATTTGATGGAATATTTAAAGACAGTTGCTGAGGGTTTGAGACCTTATGGACTTTGGAGTCTTATTTAATCAGTTACCGCAGGTCATTTTGCCTGTTGTTCGAAGGTTTTTTAAAAAATTTTTATCATCTTTAAAACTCTAATGACCTTACTATTTAACATACTACTGCAGGCCCTTCACAAGTTGATAGCCTATTGATCTCCAACCTCTGGATCAGTGATCTGATTACTTGGGGACTGCATTTCATTCTGACAGTTTACCAACTTGATTATAATGAATTCTCATAATTCTTGCACCTATAGTCTACAAGGTATAGTCAAACGGCTCACTGTTAGCCATATAAAACCAGTTTTAAAAGCCAGCTTCACAAATGCACAGGCAGATGTCAGAGAGGAAGGAACTGCTTTAGGCCAGGGAATGAATTTTACAGTGGGACACTGTCCTTCTGGATTGAAAAGTTGGGTGGGAACTCCTGAATTTAATGACCTGAAAGTAGAACTTTTGATCCTCAGAGAAGAGCTGACAGCAGTAGCAAGTAGTGGCCAATGATAGGACCAGAGGCAGCCCTGAGAAGGTCACTGTCCTTGGTCTTAAGGTCTGGGATTTTGGTCAGGGAGGGATCAGGAACCACAGTGAAGGGAAGGAAGTCAGGTTTTAGAGGCTGGGGAATGAGGCACAAAATGGAGTTTCCATCTTTGGAGTGGCGTAGCTGTAATAGGCACAGGCACCAGCACCCCCTTTCAAAAGGAAAAGGGCCTCAGCCCTTTCTTTCCTACTTTTAGCCCAGGATGTTAAAGTTGCTGGGCTGGTCATATTCCTTGCACCTTGCCCAGCTGCACAATTAGACTGTGAAGTGGCCACCAATTGGTTACAGGTGGGTGGACGGTCTGCCCTAGCAGTAATATCATGTCTCAATATTTAAGACTTTGGTGGAGGGTTGTGAAATTCACCCCCATTGAATTAGATACCTGAAACAACTGAAAGCTGAAGCGTGCAGTCACCAATGTATTGACACTGCTGCAAATTCCTGCAACTTAAACTTTTAACAATTGCTTTAAAGCCACAAACATGGTTCATTAGGGTATTGATAAGCCTAAGTTCTGCATTTATTTTTAAAAATGGACTTGCTGAACCTGGGAGATTGAGGTATGATCTGTCGTGGCCTTTTTCAATATCCATCCAGCAGACATACCCAGCATCAAATCCTGGAGTTGGTCTATGCCAGCATTCACATTAAACAAAGCAAGTAGGGCGGTCACCTGCAACCCAGTCCTACTGAAATGTCTCTTTTTATTCCAATCCAGTAGTGTTAGCTTTCCGTATGAACAATGACAACTGATTGATTGATTTCTTTTCTATGTTCCCTTCTGCAGAAGACAGTTTAACCATGGACAGGTTTACTGCTGATAATTTTAATTCTTTGATAATGGGCAAAAGTAAAAACCAGGCCAAACCTTACAGGAAACCTTCTCAAAAGACAGGAACAATCATATTCACAACAATTTAACACTGCAACAATGGCTCTGCCTTGTGCTGCTGCAGCTAAATGCAGGCATGAGGCCAGTGTTAGGCATACACAAGCTTACTTCAATGGAGTGGTGAATGACATTGCCCCAACTGCCATTCACTTCTGATAGATGGAAAATATCTTCAATAATGCCAATATTCCCATTCACAAAGACTTGAAGAATCTCCCATGCAAGGGATTTAAATCATGCCAACTATCCAGGGAAACAACAGGTAACATTCATGCAGTTGGCATCAACCAGCTATTAGATGTTGGAATTATGGGACATATACAGCATTAAAAAAATTACTGAGCCAACATGACAGGCTTTAATCTCCCTTGAAGACAGTGGACAACGCTCAATTGAATTCAGAGAATTTGTAGCTACCTGGTCCATAAATAGAAGGTAAGGGACAACTCAAAATACAACTCTGACAATAAATTTCAGGCCATGAACACAACACAATACCATGAATTGAAAATGAATTCCATGTATTGAATTTCTGTCACAAATTGCACCTATAACACCATTATTTAATTACAGAACAGTTAAACAAATGTTGATAGATACACTTTGCTATAATGCTTTATATTCCAGGGGTAAAGTAAAGTATATTGTTTTGGGCAATGATCCTGATTATCAGCGACATGATAAATGTAATAAGTTGATCATCATTGTTGATGAGCAATTCTAATCTAACAAAAGTTGTAGCATGATTCAAAAGATTGATTGTTCACTTGCAAAAAACAAACATATGAATAACAGTCGATAGTGATCGATAACCATTCTTTCACTTGTACAAGGCATTCAAAACTCACTACCATGGGGCTTTCACATGCATGAAAGAATGCAGTTAACTAGGTGTCATCAGCAAGCTATTATCTAAGCCTTTGACAGTCAGTTAAATCATAAGAAAATGTGTTGGAGTTATAGGACATTGTAATAGAGTGCTTTTCTTACTGGTTGTCATTTAGGATACTATAACATTGGTTCATAGACCATTAAAAAGCTATGAAATGCTTTTAAGTAACCATGAACAGTACATGCCATTATCTGTGATTAAAATATAAAGATGAGTTCTTATTTTATTCATCCCTTCTAAGACCATGTCATTTAATCAGAGATTAAATGAAACAGCAAGCTACTGTAGATTGTACCACTTGTAGAATACTCTCCAATTATTGAGGGAAATAGAGGAATAGATTTGAAAAGGAATTACACAAAGGAACAAATGCTGTAGCGTAGTTATGATAGAGGACTTGGATTATATCTGGGTTATGACCTGAAAAGGAAGATGTGGGAGTCTACAGGGAGAAGACAGGTGCCTGACACACAGTGAATTGCTCCTTCAGAGAACTAGCAAAGATAACGGTTGAATGGCTCCTTCTCTGCTGACACTATTCTGTGCTTCTATCAATACTGTATAGGATGGAGATGAGAATAATTCCTGAGGTGTGTTTTAGAACTGGTGTTTTGGTGAATTAAGATCAAAATCTCTTTTAATTAGGAAGGAGGCGTTGCTGGATCTAGTGAATGAGTTCAGTAGGAGAACATTTCAGAGACCATAAGATGTAGCAGCAGAAATTAGGCCATTCAGCCCATCGAGTCTGCTCTGCCGTTCAATCATGGCTGATAAATTCCTCAACCCCATTCTCCTGTTTCTGTCCATAACCCTTGATCCCCTTGATAATCCAGAACCTATCTATCTCGGTCTTAAATGTACTCAATGACCTGGCCTCCTCAGCTTTCTGTGGCAGTGAATTCCATAGATTCACCACTCTCTGGCTGAAGAAATTTCTCCTTATCTCTGTTCTAAAAGGTCTTCCCTTCAATCTAAGGCTGTGCCCTCGGGTCCTAGTCTCTCCTACCAATGGAAGCGTCTTCCCAACATCCACTCTGTCCAGGCCATTCAGTATTATGTAAGTTTCAATTAGATCCCCCCTCATCCTTCTAAACTCCAATGAATATAGTCCCAGAGTCCTCAAACATTCCTCATATGTTAAGCTTTCCATTCCTGGGACCATTCTCATGAACCTCCTCTGAACCCGCTCCAGGGTCAGTACATCCTTCCTGAGATATGGGGCCCAAAACTGCACAGAATACTCCAAATGTGGCCTGACCAGAGCCTTATAAAGCCTTAGTAGTACATCCCTGCTTTTATATTCAAGTCGTCTCAAAATAAATGCCAACATTGCATTTGCCTTCCTGACTACTGACTCAACCTGCAAGTTTACCTTGAGAGAATCCTGGACTAGAACTCCCAATTTATGTTAGCAATAGACAAGGAAAAGGAGAATTCTAGAGAATATAAATCATTCCTGGGAGAGGTCTAATTTTGGATGAAAATGAATGCAGCCTAGGTGTGCTGGAATCAAAGATTGGACTACCCTTAAAGAGGAAATATTTCAGATACAGCTGAAATATCTTCCCTCAAGCAGAAAAAGTAAAATAAGCTAAGCTAGATTTGACAAACAGGCAGCTAGAAGAACACAGCAGGCCAGGCAGCATCTGGAGAAAAGGAGCAGTCAATGTTTTGGGTATTACCCTTCTTCAGGACTGGATGTGGGGAAAGGGGGTGCTGCAGATAAAGAGTGGGGTGGAGGTGGAATGGTGGTGATAGGTGGACACTGGTAGCTGGTTCTACATTGTTGGTTGATGGGAGGGATGAATCCAGTTGGTGACTGGAAGGGAGGATGAGGGGCTGAAAGGGGACCCAGGGGATGGGTGGGAAGGTTATTTGAAATTGGAAAACTCCATGTTGAGTCCTCTATGTTGTAGGGCGCCCAGGCGGAAGATAAGGTGTTGTTCCTCAAATTTGTGTTCCGAGTTACTGTGACACTGGAGGAGGCTGAGGATGGACACGTTGGAGGGGGATTGGGGTGGGGAGTCGAAATGGGCAGTAACTGGGAGGTTGGGTTGGCCATTACGGGCCAGGTGAAGATGTTCGGCGAAACAGTCACCTAGTCTATGTTTGGTCTCACTGATGTAGAGAAGACCACATCGGGAGCACTGGATGCAATAGACTAGGTTGGAGGAGATGCAGGTGAAGCTCTGTCTCACCTGGAAGGACTGTTTAGGGCCCTGGATGGAGGTGAGGGAGGTGGTGTGTGGGTAGGTGTTGCATCTTTTACAGTTACAGGGGAAGGTCCGGGTGGGTTGGAACTGGAGTTCCCTGGATGACAAAAATGATAGAAAGCAAGAAATAGAAGAAATAGAAGTAGATGCACATAACTGATGTCATGTTGTTAACTAGTGAGAATCAGACTTTATCTAGAATATTCAGAGAAGAAATGCAAGTAGTAGTAAGAGAAACAAAGAGCATGAGAAGAAACAGCTAACATAAAAGAAAATCCAGAAGTCTTGTGTAGGCTCAAATAATAAAAAAAAGTAGAAGGATTACTTAGGGACCAGGAAGAAGATTTAGGCCTGAAGGCAGAGGGCATGGCTAAAGTCCTGAATAAGTACTTTACATCTGTCTTTACCAAGGAAGATCACACAAGATGAACCAGTAATAAAAAAGGAGGCAGTTTAATCATTGGATGACTAAGCATTGATTATAAAAAAAGTCTGCTAGTATTTAAAGTTGGTAAATCACCAAGATTGCATAATATTCAGAAAATTCTGAGGTAAGCAAAAGGTAGAAATTACAGAGACACTAGTCACATTATTCCAATCCTCTGGATATGGAAGTGGTGCTGGAGGATTGGGGAGTTGCAAATGTAACACCCTTGTTCAGTAAAGGGTGCAAGGATAAGCCTAGCAACAACAGACAAGTCAGCTTTTGTGTCTAAAGCAGTTTATAGCATTGATAGACATCTTGAGATAAGCTTTACACATCAGGATATGAAGGACTGAAGGGCTCTTGCAGTACAGTGGTAGTGTCTCTATCTTTGAACCAGGAGGCCTGGGTTCAAGTCCCACCTGCTTCAGATGTGTATAATGACATCTCTGAACAGGTTGATTCAAAAATAGCTACAAACACCCATTGCTAGAAGAAACTAACCAATGTTCAGGTTGTTCAGTTGTATTTAAGTCATGTACTGGAATATTTCAGTAGCAATAATATGTACTTACGTTCAAGTATAGCCAGTGGCATTTTAAAGGAATCTCATGCATCTGAAATTAAATATGACTATTAAGTACCAAATAACAACGCATTCTGTTTAGCAAGACTGTGTGGACAGACTTCCCCATTTGGCATCAGAGACTTTGACCAATGGAGGTAGTGAATCTACCCAAGGCATCCCAGATTGTTCTGGTGGACACAACCACAACGTATAGCACATTAACCTTGCTAGTGGAAAAGCTTTTAGAAATTAGGGGCCTAATTTTTCAGTGGGAGGTGGGGAGGAATGCATTGTTTAAAACACAGCTGCACCACAGTAATATTACTCTGTGGCTGAACTTAATAAGCTGAGGGTCAACTGCTACCATTCTTGCCCTTGAGAACTGCCAACCAATCTAATTGCCCAGCAATTAGTGCAGTCCCAGTAGCCCAAGCGGAAGATTGAGGAGTATTGCAAGGAGGCCCATAAAAGATAGAGGATGGATAGAAGAGACAGGCAATTCAGGCTTTTATGGGCTGGGAGTGGGAGAGGATTTTGGAAGGCAGGTGTAGAGTTATGAATGAGGATGGTATGACTTTATGGAGGATGCCCCGATGTGCACAGGACACCCAACAAATTATATATTGCCTCTTCGTTCCCACTTTGCACCTCATATGGTGAGGAAATAAATGCCTCCTCACTCTTGCCCTCCTTACACTGCCCAGCATATTATGGCCTTAATAGACCCAAGGCCAGGTGGTCTTACTGGATGCCTTATCCATTGCATATTTTGAAGAATGCCCAAAAAGTGATAAGCTAACGCTTAAACATTTTTATGTGCTCTTAAGTAAAAACATGCCATACAGGAACCAAATGCTAGAATAATCAAGAGCCGAACTATAAGCCACTTGGACAAAATTGGATGAATGAAGGAAAACTATAGTGGATCTTTTCAATGGGGAAAGTTAAGAGTTTAAATAAGTTGATTGACTTTGCTCATCAGATAACAGGGAGGCTTGAAGGAGGTAATATGGTGCACACAGGCTTCCAAAAGTCATTTTAATAAGTGTCACAAAATGAGCTTGTCAGCGAAGTTAAAGCCCATGGAATAAAAGTGGTGGAATGAATAAGATATTAGATGATTGACAGGAAATAGAGTAATGGTGATGAGTTGTTTATCAGAATGGTGCAAGGTATACAAGATCATGTACATCTAAGTGTTGGTATTAGGACAACTGCTTTTTGATAACTATGAATGAGCTCTAACTTTGGAGTGCAGGTCACGATTTGAAAATTTGTAAGTGATACAAAACTTCAAAGTATTGTAAACTGCAAGAAGGATACTGCAAGAAAGATTTTAAGAGAACTCATCAAGCTGGTTGAAAAATTGAACATGTGCAAGATGAATTTTAATGCAGAGAATTGTAGAGTGGTACATTTGGTAGAAAGATGATGAAAGGCAATACAATTTTAAAGGGTGTTCAGGTGAAAAGAGACCTAGAGGTATATCGGTGAACCAATCATTGCAGGTGTCAAGGCAGACTGAGAAAACAGTTAGTTAAAAAAAATAGGATTTTGAGCTTTAAAAAATAGAGCCCGAGAGTGCAAAAGCAAGGAAATGATGTTGAATCTCTAAAAGATTAGGTTAAACCTCAACGGCAGTATTGTACCCATTTCTGTCACTCATTTTAGGAAGATGATGAAGGATTTAGAGGAAGAGTGCAAAAAAGACTTATGAGAATAGTTCCAGGAATGAAGGATTTCAGTTGCTTGTATCTAGTTATCAGTTCTCTTTAGAAAAGGCATGATCAAGAGAAGATTTGACATGCGAGTTCAAAATCACAAGGGTATGGATAGAGTAGATAGTGAAACACTGTAATCATTGGCAGAAGGATTAAAAACCAGAACACACTGATTTCAGGTGATTGGTAAAGAGATTTAAACATGAGAGAAAAGCGACAGTAAAATGATTATTCTATTCTATTCTATTTCACTCAGCAAGTGATTAGGTTCTGCTGGAGAATATGGTCTTGTTTAATCACAGTTTCCAAAGAGGTATTCAATTACTAATTGAAGAAGTCAAATTTTGGAGAAAAGGCAGGGAAATGAGACTAGTTGTTTGGACTTGTAGAGAGCCAGCATGGACACAATACGGCCAATAAACTCTTCATGTGCTATGACCATTCTACACTTACTATTGCATGGAGACAATACAAAATATCAAGAAATATTTATGGTTATCTTGTAAAACAAATGGATTTTGATTAAGAAAGGAAAATATAACTAAGAAAATCAAAACAACTAAGTTAAATTTCTTGGCTCAAAAGATTAATTCATTAATGTCCATTCTTCAATTTCTCGGAGACTAAATTAACAAAAAAGTATATGGTTATTTATTTGTGAAACATTTACATTAGAAGATATTGGTGCTAAATCTTACTAACTATGGACATTAGTAAGACTTTGCACCAATATCTTCTAACCATGGAGCTATTAAAAAGAGATTACAATTTTGTGATAATCTTTTTTTACATGTGAAATTAAATATAGAAAAGTAAATTACCAGGTTATTTTCTTATATAAAGATTGAGGCAATAATGGAAGAACAAATTAAAAGCATGATTTGATTTAGTTGATCATATTATCAATTATTCATTTTTTATCATCAATAATAAGTAGGGAGAAAAAGGTTGCAAAAAAAGACTCAGTTTGGTTAAACGAGCAACAGAGGTTTTTCTCACTTTTCAGACTAAATAGCAAACTTCACAATCTTTTATCCAAATACCTCCTAACATGTAAAGGAAAGAAAACTAACATTGTCTGTCACACTCCACAAGTTCACCTACAGGTGACTGCTTATAGTGTGGCATTACGAGACACTCCCTGGTCAACATTAACATATACTTTTAGCTGAAGGGGGCAAAAAGCCCTTGAAGTTGAAAATTTGGCACGTAACAAAAAACAAACAATTGATTTATAATGTTTGAACCTGATGCCTTTGGCATGCACACATTATTTTCAGTTTGCATCATCTTCTGCCTTCTTTGTAATCAGAAAACTGGTTATATCTGGGGCAGGAGTACAGCATATCTGAAATCTTTGGTGATTCACTCAAAAACACTTATTTGTCAAACTTTTTAAAAACTCCATACAATATTTTTATAAAAATACTACAAACACTGAAATAAAAATTCATAACTGAAATATACATTATTTGTTGATGTATTCTAGAATTAAGCATTTTTGAGAGTGTTAGAAACAATGACAGAAAGCATAAAGTATTATTCCTACAATGCTTAAGACCCCACACAGTTAATTTCTAATGTCAGAGATTTGAGGAAGAGTGGGGCAGGGAGAAGGAGGAAAGAAATAAAATTAAATTTCAAGTTAATGTTCAACAATTAAACAGAAAATACTGTAAATCCATCACAGGTCAGACCATCAGCCACAAATCAGAACTAAAGTTTCAGCTTGATTACCTTTCAGCAAGACTGTTACTGTTGATACCATTTGCCAACAAAGAGTTGAATGGTAAAATATGAAGGAATGGAAAGGTAACTCTAACGGAGATAGAAAAACAGAAAATGTTGGAAATACTCAGTAGACCAATCAATATGTGCAGAGAGAAACAGAGTTAACATTTATCTGAAACAATTGCATCGATTTTTGCAGAATTAGTCCATCCACAAATTATTCAAAATGCACCATGACCCTAGATTCAGAAGTCCTGCCCCCATTTATGCCTACAGGGGAATGGGATAATAAATGACTCATATGGAAGAAACTTGAATCCAGCAAATCATTTGAGGTCAGTATTGAATTCAAAACAGACCTCATGAGACTAGCTGGTTCTTTTGAGACCCTGTATAGGAATGATGGGTTAAATGGCCTCCTTCTGTACCGTAAAATTCAATGATTCATTTTCACTACAGCAACGTCTTATCTCAGTGTGGCAACTTTTTAAACAGTATATATAAAATGTTCATAAGAATCAGATAAGGTCTGTGAAGTTTTTATATTATAAATACACTAATTTCTGAAGAAAGGCCTACCTGTGTCCAAATTGGAAAATTGGTGACTGCAGTTACATTGGGCTTAAGTGATGTATTATAAATGAAGGGTTTAGGTACTTGAGGGAATTTAAATATATTGATTGGAATCTTATCAATGCAACTTTTTAAAAAATATACAGAGTGTATTGTAGCAGATACTTTTAACTTGATTTTATTCCATCTCAGCTTGCTTCCTGAGATCTGCTCATGGTGGATACTGGGCAAGTAGACACAGAAATTGTAGAGGTAAAGGGTGATGGTTGGGTAACATTGTTTGTCATGAATTGGTAGTAAAATGGTATGGGAACTACAAAGAGGTGATGAGGATGAGTGATAGTCATGTTAGTACAAGGGTTACACAAGATCATGGGGATGGACGGAAGAGCAGAGGTTGGTATGGAGAATATGGGGACCATGGATTGGACATGGGGATTGATCAGAGGTGAGGGTCAGAGGGGCCTAATATTCAAGCACACAACTGGGACAAGGGCCTTTTAACAAGCTTTTCCACCTTGAATGCAGATAGTTCTCTCTGTTTCTCTATCTACAGATACTGCCTGACATGAGTATTAACAGCATTTTTTGTTTTTATTTCAGATTTCCAGCATCGGCAATATTTTGCTTCTGGAGTAGTTATGACTGAAATTTGATTAACCAGCAGCATTGGTTAGACTGGGATTATAGGTTAAAAAAAAGTACCTCTATATTAGGAAAGTACGTTCCAATGTTCTAACACTACATCTGCTCTCCACACTATATGCTTTGAATACTCTAATACTCTGCAAGAAATTATAATTTATATGCTAGGGCACAATTTCTAACAAGTTTCATTTCACAATTAAAAGCAAACTGCAAAGACGGTCTTCTCCCAGAAGAGTGATAATGGGCGGTTCACAGAACATAGTCTTCCAACAATGAAATGATGTTGTTATATTGACCCTTCAATATCATTACAAGCACATAAAAATAAGACTGTTGAAGTTATGCTCATTAATAAAAGGTGTTTGTATTGCTGGTGGAAATGTTCATCTAAGAACTGGCTAAAATGGCTCAACATTCCTTCACTTGTAATTCTTAATTATTATTACAGAATTGAAATGATTGCTGTTTGCAGACCAAGTTCTAGAAATAAAGAGGTATAATACTATAATACATAGCTTCAATTGAAACACATGAACCACCATGATGTAAACTTTACAGTTGATGCACTGCAATGTCTTGGCTAGACATTTGTAACAGCCAACAAATAGGGCTCAACTGAGCACAGCCCAAACTTTCTACTTAAATACATGTCTGGGCTGTAATTTTCAAGATGTAGATCAAGTTGGAATGCATCATTTAATTATAGGTAAACAAAAATCCCCATATTCATGGCGGATAAATCATAACTCAGAAGGCATAATTTTTACAGTCAATCTTTTGACCCCAACTAACTGATGTTTTTACATATTTTCATGTAAATAAAATATTAAGATTAGGAAAATATCAAACGATGCCAGAAGCACCTGATTAAAAAAAAATATAGCCGCAATGTACCTTCCAACGCTTCAATCTCCAGGATGCATCATATTTCCGGGTTAATACTGGAAGGAATACTGATTGTATGAACTCTGTTAAAACTTGTCCTTTGCAAACGAAGTGACAGGTGGGGACTGTCCCATTCCAAAATGTGAAACTTAAGTTGATGGTTCATTCGATTGATATACTGGCAAGCAGTCAGAATTCTTGGCAGCAAAGTGACAAACTATTCCAATTATTACCATACCAATATTTACCTAGCAGTAATTAAAACAGAAAACGTTGGAAATATTCCAAGCTTTTTCTGTTTTTATTTTAGCTTTCCAACAGCTGTAAAATTTTGCTTTTGATTCTTTCATTAGTGTAATATTAGTCATAGCCATTAAAGTAGATAGTATTAGTTTCATTTTCGATATATGAGCAACATTTGTGGCATGCATGAAGCTATACTCATATTCTGATTTATTTAGATTTTGCATCTGTTTTTTCTTCTACTCACTCCATTTCCAAAAAAAAGATGGAAGTGAAATAAGTCACAGTATTACAGTAATTTAGCAGAGAAAAAAAAAATTGAGGGTACTACCAACCAAACCAAATGTAATCACAGCAAGATAACACAGAATGTTTAGGCACCCAAAGTGCATTGTTCAACTCCTAAAAAGTATATAATCTTCTGTAATCTGGATAATGATTACTTCTCACAGAAATGCATGCAGAATAAGATATTAGCAAGTTTGATTAGGTCCTCTGATTTTCACCAGTTTGCCTACGTTCTGGTAAAGAAAGAACTGCATCAGTTACATCATTAAACCTGGTCTGACTTCTGTTCAATTCTATTAATATCAACTGTTCAGCATATGCTTTTTATCAATGCCAGAACAATATGCTAATACCAAGCAGAATGTGACAAAGGGAATCTTTAATGCAAGTGAAAGATTCGTTGGCAGGTTATCTGTTATTTGACATAGTTACCAGTTTCCCAAACGATACTTTCAATCAACCATTCAAATCAGCCCACGAATTAGTCAACCCTCTATTGTAGTTCACATGCCCATTTGGGCTTTGCTATGCAGACTTAAAATAGAAGTATTTCTTATATTCTGCTTATGCTAGAAATTAATTCCCCCTCCCACCTACAATAACATGCTTTTGTTTTTCATCATAAGGGTGGTGTTTCTTCATGCAAAAATGTGTTGAAGTAGGTCTAGTTTTCTATAGGAGCCCCTACCGGTTACTTCTGGGTTTCCTTTCCCCATTCTGTGTTAAAAAGCTTTACTTAAACAAAATATGTCTACTTTTGCAGTTCAGCAAACTAGAAACATCAGATTCTAGGATTAATTCCTAGTAAAATGAAAGAATAAGACCTCATGTTTGAGCTAAAGTTTTAACAGATGTTGAATTTGTGGACTTGATTTATTTTTCCAATCATTTTTGAGAGTGGGGATTTGAGAAGAAAGGTCACTTCCTTTTCAGTAACCAGTGGAAGAAGACAATGTCCATTTCCTGAATGGCATTATTGAATTAATACATTGTTAAGAGCTCTTGAAGTCTTCAGAACTGATACCATTTCTTATCTCTGCATTTCAGCATCAACTGGAAAGGAGAAATGAAAATTCCAAGTGAGGGGCTATCAGAAACAATGCAATGACATAAACAGCCTCAGTAACATTGCACACAAAAACCTGGTTTCTGGTACAGAGAAGGTATAGATCATACCATAAACAGTGTTCAATTTCAAATGTTAATAACTTGAGAGAAATGAATTTCTGTTATTTGTCTGCCCAGATACATGAGGTTGAGCATACTACCTAATCTGAGCTGAATCAAGTCATTTCTTTCTTTGCTGGGCCAGTACGACTTTTGTAACACAACCCTAATGCAGAAACACCTATTGGCAGGAGCGTGTGACTGGAGGAAGACAGTCAACCAGAATCTAAAAATATCAAAGGCCTTCAGCCCCAGACGTCTCTTTCTCATCTGCTTACTGTGTGGAAAAACAACTTACTTTTCAGAAGTACCCAAAAACATTGCATCTAGTTATTTTTTAGATACTACAATTGAGTGGGGAATTAGGGATAATGCCCATTATTAATACAAGCTTATGTTTAAGCCTTGAGAAGTGGAGGATTAAGGAAATAAGGCAGGTCCCATTGTGACATCACTTCTATCTGATTAGTGTAACAACTTCCAGCTGTTGCAGGTGCGCTGCACTCACTGAAAATTTCCGGAAGTATTGGAGCAATACTCAGGATTGAACTTTTTGGAGGGCTGCCTCATTTTCCTCCAGTTTGGTTGAGGAAAAGAAACTCCCTAAGTGTAAAGGAAAGGACAATAATTTAAGGTATGACATCCAGGCTTGTAACGTGCTATTTCATCAGTGCCCCTTGCTCATACAGGGATATGGCACTGCCTTTATTTAGATTTTTGTATTGGCTGCATTTTAAGTTTCCCCAATTATTTTCTTTCATGCTGAGAGAAACTGTTAGTATGCAGCATAGCTAATGTGTTTACTTCTAATTATACCATATGATATTGACAAAAAGGGTATTAGAGGGATGTTACTTTCAAGAATATTCAACATATACTATGTATATAATTAGCCAGCTGTCATCAGTTTAATGCTGTTTCAACATGTGCCTGTTTTACTGTATAATCTATTCCTTTAGGTACAAGGATGTTTAACTAAGTATTGGAATTCATTTTTAGTGCTATGTTTTACTGTTAGTTACATTGAATTATTCAGTATTTTGAATGAAGCATTCAAGGAAAAACATTGAATTATATAATGAAGAATTTGTATTCCAGCAACATTTTAAAGATGTTACGTATTAATTGTAATATTAAGACCATAAGATGTAGGAGCAGAAGTAGGCCTTTCAGCCCATTGAGTCTGCTCTGTCATTCAATGAAATCGTGGAAGATCTAATAATTCTCAACTCCACTTTCCTGTTTCCCCATCACCTTTGATTACCTTACAAATTAAAAATCAGCTTGTTGATCTCTGTCATCAATAAACTAGCCTTTACCACAGAGGACTGGTGAGAATTTCACAGAATCACAGCCCTAAGAAGTGAAAGATCTCTTCAGATCTTTGTGGTCCCTTATTTCGAGGTTATGCCCTCTGGTCCTACAGTCTCCACAAAAGAAAACAACCTTTCCATGTCTACCCTGTCAAGTTCCCTAAAAATCTTATACGTTTTAATAAGATTGCCTCTCACTCTCCTACATTCCAATGAGTACAGGCCCAATCTACTCAACGTCTCCTCATAAGATACCTGATATCAACCTAATGAACCTTTTCAGGTCTTTCTCCAATGGCAGTATATCTTTCCTTAAGGTCTGGAATATCGTTGACTGAGTGTGTCTGCATATGTCACTGCATTGTCGCTGAGGATGCTCGCTCCTTATCAGTACGCAAGGGGCCCAAAATTATTCAGTATTCCAGCTGTGGTCTGATTACTGCCTGGTATAGTTTTAGCAAAACTTCCCTACTTTCATACTCCATTTCCTTTGAAATGGAGGCCAACATCCCATTTGTCTCTATCCACTGAACTTGGATGCAAGCTTTTTGTGATTTTTGGACAATCATGTAGATAATTGAAAAAATATATTTTTACTTGAAGGAAAATTGAGTTCTTTTAACAACCTTGCATTGGACCTCTGGGGGATTTGGTTGATGATTTCCAAATTAAGATTGAAATGTTGGTTGAGGAGTTCTTGGAAATGTTCTCTCCAGCAGGTGTTTATTGCCTTGAGCAGGTGTTTATTGCCTTGAGCAGTTTTTGTCAGTCTTTAGACCATGGTAGTTTAGACCATACCCCATCGTCTCGGTGGTGTTGATGAAATCTCGTGTCACTGGCATCTGCGAGCTGCTGGATTTCCACAGCCTTATCAATCTACCATTTGTTTTCGAGCCCCCTTACCCACTCCTGCACATCAGCCTTTGCTTTGGCATAGGCCCTTGTTTTGGCCTTGCAGTTATGTCAATCTGCCAGTCACAGAAGGCTGTCCTTTTTCCGGAGATGAGCTGTTCAATTTTACCACCATTCTCATCAAACAGTCCGGATGTTTCTGGACTTGTACTGGAGGGTGTTAGAGCAGGTACTGAGAATGGTTGATTTAAGCAGACTTCAGTGTTCTCCTATGTCCTCTGGGTATTTCCGAGATAGAGTTTTAGTAAGTGAGGCCAGTAGATGTCGCGTAGTGACCACGTCACCTAGGGTCTTGATGTTGAACCTTGACTGAGTCTGCTTCTTTTGAACCCTCCTCTTTCTGTGTAGTCTGATGGACATTGTAGAACAGATAAGGTGGTGATCAGTCTAGCAGTCATCTGAGCCGATCATAGCTTTGGTGACATTCATGTCCCGATGGTCCTTGCAGCAAAGAATGACATACTCAGTAAGGTTGAATCAGAGATAGTAGGAACTGCAGATGCTGGAGAATCCGAGACAACAAGGTGCAGGGCTGGATGAACACAGCAGGCCAAGCAGCATCATAGGAGCAGAGAGGCTGACGTTTCGGGCTTAGACCCTTCATCAGAAAAGGGGGAGGGGAAGGGGGTTTTGAAATAAATAGGGAGAGAGTGGGAGGCGGATAGAAGAGGGATGGAGGAGAGGATAGGTGGAGAGGAAACAAACAGGTCGAAGAGGCGGGGATGGAGCCAGGAAAGGTGAGTGTAGGTAGGGAGTTAGGAAGGGGATAGGTCAGTCCAGGGAGGACGGACAGGTCA
>NC_063342.1:33063311-33103128 GCF_021869965.1 Rhincodon typus
CTCTATCCCTCTTCTATCCGCCTCCCACTCTCTCCCTATTTATTTCAAAACCCCCTTCCCCTCCCCCTTTTCTGATGAAGGGTCTAGGCCCGAAACGTCAGCCTCTCTGCTCCTATGATGCTGCTTGGCCTGCTGTGTTCATCCAGCCCTGCACCTTGTTTACTCAGTAAGGTGCCATTGTTTTGAGTGTGGGTGCTTCCAAGATGCTTTGAATTTGTTTTTCTGATAGAAGAGTGTGTTTGTGATGGTGAGGTTGTATTCAGTGCATTTTGTGAGAAATAGGACTCCATTGGAGTTGCCAACACCTTCCTTTCCTATGGTGCCATTCTAATGGTTGTGGCCTCCACCAATCCTGGCATTGAAGTCTCCTGGAAGAATTATCTTGTGCTCCTTGGGGGTGCTTGTTGACAGTATGTCAAGGTTGGCATAGAAAGTCTCCCTTACTTCCTCTTCTGAGTCAAGGGTTGAGGCATAAGTACCCACAACTATAGCCATCAGATTAGAACATACAACATAGAACATAGAACATACAGCACAGTACAGGCTCTTCGGCCCATGATGTTGTGCTGGACTTTTACCCTAAACTTAAGGTCTATCTAACCTCCACCCCTACCTTATATTATCATCCATATGTCTATCTAATAGCTGCTTAAATGCCCCTAATGAGGCCGACTCCACTACCCTCTCCAGCAATGCATTCCACGCCCCTACCACTCTCTGAGCAAAGAACCCACCTCTGACGTCTCCCCTATATCTACCTCCACTCACTTTAAAACTATGCCCCCTTGTAATAGCTACCTCCACCCTAGGAAAAAGTCTCTGGCTGTTCACTCTATCTATACCTCTTGTTGGTGAACATCAGACAGATGGTCAATCAATCCCCACAGGAAGTTCAGAGAGGCAACTGATGAGCTGGTTCTTAATTGCGAAAGAATTCTGGGCTCATAGCTGCCTTCCCTTGCCAGAAGAAGGTAATAACCAACTTTTACCTTCTTTAGTTGCCCTTTGTCTGTAAGGTGGGTTTCAGAAAGAGCAGCAAGGTTGATCTGGCATTTCTTTAGTTCTGTGGCTATGATTACAGTTCTTCTCTCAGTTCAGTCACTGTTAGCTGGGTCCATCACGGTTCTTACATTCCAGGCTCCAAAGTTTATTATTCTTCGCTTCTGACCACATGTGGGTGATTCCTCTGGATGTGGTAATTCAGTCAAGAGTTTTCAGGCAGACTATTTTTAGGGCATCTTTTCCAGTCCTTTACTGGGGTGAGCAGAGCAGATCTTAAACAGGATCTGTTTTGAGGAAGGGTCACTAGATCTGAAACATTCCCATTCCTCGCCACAGATGCTGCCAGGTCTGTGTTTTTCCAGCAATTTCTGCTGCTCAGTCATGGGCACAGCTGTTGAAATGCTCTACCTGCCTCATCCAGAGCAAGACAACTGAATCTGACAGCCACAACCTAATGTGTCAGGTTATGACTAGGGGCTTCCAGATTTCACAATCCTGCCCCCTCTGCCACTAGCTGATCACCATAGGACTATTGTCTGGGATGTAAGTAGGACTGGTGCCTCTTGGGAGGATGCCTGTGGGTGATATCTTTTAATGTGGGGAAGCTGGTGCACAGACAGCCACCACATGAACTTTGGCAGATAAGGGTCAAACCCAGTGGCATGGAGACCAAGATGATTGGCAGCCGTTCTGTTGTAGCCTTCATTCATTTGCCCTCACAACCATTGTGGTGCTCTAATTTAAGTTCAGCTATCAGCCTCCGCCTGATTCACCGTTGAGGTCTTTATGAATCGTGTTTTGTCTGGAACCTACCCCTTGATCTTACTGTCATGGGTAACCCTTCAGGAGCTACTTTCTAGAAGGTTTAGCTCTCGGGTTCCGAGGCATGCATAAGCCTCTCCACCCGTGACCCCCCCAAACAAGGTTGTGATCCTTGGAGAGGTTATGTAATAACATTATGTAATTATGTATTATGTAATAACTACTGTCAAACCATCTATCCTTCCCTGCAAAAAATAATTTCAGGTCGAGTCATATTCAAGAACGTTAATGTTGCAGATTTTTAAACAAAAGTTAAATTTTTTCTGCTTCTGTTTTTCCATTAACCCTGTGTGTATCTTTGTACAAGAAGCAAAATAATTATTCAGATGTATTTTATATTCACTAATTTTCTGTGTCAATGAGGATTCTTCAACAGATTTGTTGAATACTTTCTTTGATTTCTCTGCTCACAGATGTGCTGAGATCAAGTAGATGTGGAGATTACTAGTAATCTCACTTGCTTTTATCTTGTGCTCTAAGACAATTCTGTTACCTGTACATTGAATACTGTCTGGACTATCTCTGGCTGTGGATGTCTGCAGTATACACTGTCCCTGAGGATACTTGCTCCTTATCTTTAGCAAGGCTCTTCATCTGTAAACACTATTTACATCTGCACATAGTTTATCAATTACAGTTTTCTTTTCCTATGCTCAATCTAAGATGGTATCTCTTACTGATTCCACAGTCATTTGTTCAATTGCATCATGATGTACATAAATCTCACCATACCACATCACTGACAAGCCTGCTAGAGGTCCACGGATGTGAAAGGTGCACGGTAAAAGTTGTTCCTTCACTGCTAACAGCAAAATCCATTTCATGGAGTTTCTGAAGCAGAAAATCCTATTTTGTGAATCTGAGTCACTGTCACGCTAATTTATTTGTGTCAACTAGATGTTTTATAAATTTGGAACCTGGTATTGTAGAGGATGCTGCCACTTTTCGTGGCAATTTGTCATCTTACCATATTATGTGTTGACTCATCTGTACATGGATGACATCACTGGTTTCTACTCTGATCCGCTGTCAGTGCATAGACTCATGAGCATCTGTAACCTGTTTGAACTGGCTTTGGGAGCTAAGGTAAATCAAGGCAAGAGTGACACCATTTTCTTTGGGAGCTGGGCCAACTGATCCTTTAGATCCTTCACTGTCGGATCAGATTATCTGAAGATGCTAGGTATATGGTTTGGAGGGGCCCAGGGGCATGTGCCAAAACTTGGGAGGAGTGTATTGCCAAGGTGTGATGGAAACTGGGGCAGGTGGGAACACCCATTGAGGGTAAAAAGCTGGACATTCGGTGTGAGGCACTGTTTCTGTTGTTGTATGTGGCACAGGTCTGGACTATTCCCCGAGCCTGCGTCATTGTAGTTACCCAAGTTGTCTTCCACTTCACCTGGAGATCAAATATAGACCATGACCACGGGGATATCATGTCCAAAGCTCTGGAAAAACAGGGGAAGAATGTACCCAACATCCCACCTTTGTGTGTGGCTGCATCAAACTGTGTGTAGACTCTCAGTTCGCAAACACCGAGTGTCACTAAGTACTGAGGTTCTACCTGTTCCCGATGTTGCGCATGATAGGTCTGCCCTCATTGCTGTGGAATGCTCCAAGTAATTGGACAATTCCATATTACCTGTTCCCCATGGAAAAAAATCTGCAAAGGAGAACATCTTTGACCACAAGTCCATCAGGTAGTGGTCAGCAGGTAGCATCCGAGACGCTGTGGGAAAAGGAAAGAGCTGATTGTTTTGGGTGGTTCCCTGAGCAGACAAGTCACTTGGCAGAATGCCTCCTCATCAGAGCTTTCCAACAGCATCTAGATGACACTTGGCTGGTGGTAATAAGGGACTTTCTCTACCACCACACACTGCCCTTGAAGCGGCTGTGGCGATTAGGAGGTACAAAAAGACAGACAGTCACACATCTCCTGGAATGTAGAAAGAGGTGTTAAGAGTGATGCAGTGGTTTTTGTCAAGGGTCATTCTGAGTGATGAGGAATCTGCAACCCCAGGGTGCACATCAAGACCAATATCAACTGTGCTTGGAAGACCATCAACTCAGTGAAAGATGCTCTTTGTTCTGTCTGAAACCTGATCTTCCAGTGCAAAGAGTTGACTTTGACCGATTTGTTGTAGACTGGCACATTCCGAGGTCCAGGACTACGTGCTGAGGGACGCACTAATGCTTGGACCATCTGTTGCCAAGGCACATTGGGAAAAGACCACCATCAAAGGTCTTTCTGTCAAATTATAATGGGGCTTCATTCAGTCATCAGACCCTCTCATTGCCTCAAACATATGTAAATAGTGTCCTGCATGAGTAAGAAATGCCTTTGGCATTTGCAACTGCAGGCAATGTCAGATCCAATGTTTGTTTATCTTAATATACAAAGACTGTACAAAACTGTTTTAGTACCTATGTACAATGACATTTTTTGAAGTGAATAAGCATATTTTTGCAATAAAAATCATTACCTGTTGACCTATCATTGGCTATACCTTCGAGCTGAAGTATGGCGTGTCAGCGCGCATGCTAAAAAGAAAGTAGTTCTCTTGGTATATTATAATTACTTGTCTTTTATTTTTATATGGCTCTTTCGGCATTTTATTCAAAGATGGGAATCTTCTTTTGAAGGTTATATTTAATGTAAGGAGAATAAACCCGTTTTGTTGGGGCATTTTCTGTCTAAGTAAGTTATATTTCTTTTGAAACTCCTAACCTGTTCATGACTCACAACAAACTTCTGCCGATGAGCTTCTGCACCCAGCAGCTGGGAAATATTGGTAACAGTTTGGTGTAACTTTAACCTGGGTGAGTTTGGGTTTGGCTAAGAGCTTAGATGTTAAAGCTTGAAATGCCCAAAACACACTGTCTCAGTAAAATTTGGAGGCCAACTAGCTGAACACATAGTAGTGGGGTGGGAATCCAACTCGGTCCCAGGTGATGAATTGCTACTTAAATATGCTAATGAGGTTAAAACCTTCAGGTTTAATTGTGGGATATGGGTTTCCATTCACTGGGAATTCCAGCAAGACATGAAAGCCTCAGAAAGGCAAGTCCCTCCAGTGTGTACACTGTGCACATGTGCATGGAGAGGGAGAAGGAAGGAAAGAGAGAAAGAGATCAGAACTGTTTTCTCTACACAACCCCAATATCTCCAGACAAAATCATACTTGGGATGGGACTCTTTTGGACCCTCCTGGATCAGATCCTTTCCCTAGTGTCAGAATGAGGCACCTCTGGAATTGCACGACAACTTTGGGATCAGGACTTTGACTTTCTGCATGAGTTGATGACTGGACGGCTTAGTCTTGTGGCATCATCCAGGATTTTCACTGCCCAGCAGAAAGCAAGCCCTTTGATCAATTAATTACTTTCCAGTGGAGAATCTGTTTGGGTCAAATGTTACACTGTAGGGTGTTGTAGGAAAACCCAGATTTGGATTTTCTCATGAGCTATTGGACTTCTCGAGCAAGTAAAAGTTTCCTCCAGTACTTCAGCTTAGAAACTTGACAATGAAAGATTAGGTTAAATTTGTGTCCTAGCTCTGCAATAATTGTTAGAAGTATAAAGTTTTAATATGGTTATGATTTGGGACTCTTTAAGGTAAAATGGAAGGAGGAAGAAGTTCATATGACCTGGTCAGAATTCTGCTGAACAATTCAGTGGCTTGGGTTGCTGCGGAGATGAAAGGGTCCCTAAGTCAAGAGGTTTGTCGAGGAGGTACTAGATATTCACACCCATTGAAGAAAAGCAAGAGCAGGTGTGCTGACTGAGGAGACTGTTCATCTCCAAGTCTCACGTGGCAGTGTTAGGAATATTAGGCCTTATAAATGGTTAATTTAAAATCTGTTTAATTTCAATTTAGAATGCAGTTGAGGTCTAGAAGATAGCTAATTATCAATTCTCCCTGCATATGTCTGGCGTGATTCAAATTGTCACAGAAATGACTTTGAGAGGGGAAGAGTCTACAGAAAGTCATTGTAGAATTGTTCTTAACATAACACATCACTGAACCGCTCAGTCTGCAAAAAACTGAGACAGGAAGAGGGGATAGCAGGAATATAGAGTTGGCTATCCTGTACCTGAAGCAGAGAAAAATGATGATTCTCTTGTTCATTATACAATGCAGGTGGGAGCTTTCATTCTGATTGAAAAGAATGCATTTGTGAGAATTTAAAAGGAGAATGGAAGATTTACTTAGGGGCAGTTAAGAGTCAACCACATTACTGTGGGTCTGGAGTCACATGTAGGCCTGACCAGGTAAGGACAGCAGATTTCCTTTCTTAAACAAAAAGGACATTAGTGACCCAACAGGCTCTTATGACAATTGACAATAGTTATGTGGTCACCATTGTGCTTGTTGTTTCGTTACTATAGATAGTGAAATTTGAATTTTGTCAATCTATAGCAAGGGATTTTGAATCAATGTCTCCAGATCATTAGCCTGGGTTCTGAATTCCCATTCCCACAATGCCATCATCTCTCCCTTTTACTTAGTCCATTTATTGCAAAGGCGAAAGTTCTTTAAACAAGTGTTTTTACCTCATGTGCATGTTTAGAGAATGTCTCTGCACTCGCCATCATGGCTGCAGTTCGG
Organism: Rhincodon typus; assembly: GCF_021869965.1. Taxonomy (NCBI): domain Eukaryota; kingdom Metazoa; phylum Chordata; class Chondrichthyes; order Orectolobiformes; family Rhincodontidae; genus Rhincodon; species Rhincodon typus. Next base: position 33,069,745 of record NC_063342.1, read on the forward strand.
TCCTCCAGTTCGCCCAGTCTCTGTCCACGTTCATCCAAAGCAATCCGAGCACGGGCTAGATCTCCAACAACTCCAGAGGCTGCACCTTTAACTCCCTCAAGTCCACCAGGTCCAGGGATATGCTGAGCAAGAGTCCGAGATGCCTTGCCTGCTGAAGCTTCACCAACTTAAGAGTAGAAATATTAGGAAAATATATTTACTGGAGGGCTTTCAATAATCCAGAAAATAAATGTCTACATTTACACTGGCCAGAGAGTGGTAAAACTTGCAGCTGGACTTTAGATTTTCTTAATTTCTCCTGTAGAGTGTATCGGCACGTCTTTTCGGAAGCTATGTCAAAGGGTTTAAATAATTAAATGGACACTGCATATGTTTTTATTATCTTGATGTTTGAAACAGTAGCCAAAGTACATTTGCAGGTTGATTCTAGTGTTTGCGATAATGAAGCATTTTTAGCAAGAAAAGCCAGATTTTTAGGGGATGCTGGCAGTGTAGTGGTAATATCACCACAGTAGTAATCCAGAGGCCAAGGGAAATGCTCTGGAACACAAATTCAGATCTCACCACAGCAGCTTAAACTCCATTAATAAATCTGGAATAGGGTGAATAGCATCCTATACATCACCATAAACATTCATTCTTTCCATCACAAATCCACAAGGCTTGCAGTATAATGGTTTACCAGATTCATTGTGGTAACTCACTGAATGTCTTTCCACAACATCTGTAAAACCCATTACCTCCATCACCATGACAGACAAAAGCAGCATTCATTTGGGAATGTCAACTCATGCAAGTTTCGCTCCATTGCCACAAACACACATACACACATTATTCTGACATTGGAATTATAACTGTCATTGTTACCAAATTAGAAGCTAAAATCCCTTAACAGCACAAAGGATGTACCCACAATACATTAACTGCTACAAGTCAGGGTGGTGTTTCACTACAATTAAAAAAAGCAGTAAAAATGTTAATTATACATTAAATAAAAACATCAGATTTGAGAAACTGACAAACAACCTGAACTAGTGCATCTCAAAAAAGACTGGAGCTATTGCAATTTGAAGTATTTGTATAATGGTGTCAGAGAGAGAGAGAACTTGAACCATGGATAACCCATTTTTGCAATTGTTGGTAGAGAATGGATGTCTATATTTATTCCAATAAAAGAAGCCGACAACGGCTTTGTAAACATAAGTTATTTTGAGGGCCAGGGAATCTGGACAATGGGCAATTAGATCTGTTAAAAATATATATTTTTCAATTAGGTTACAGAATCAAAGCGGTATACAAAGTAAAATAATTGACATCTGTTTGAGGAAATCTCAAAGCATTCCACATGGTCATAGAGATGAGGTGAGGGAGAAAAATATTTTAATTTAACTGAGTGTTTGCTCATAAAGTAGGAAATTCCAGTTTTTGTATGCTGTAGCTCACTGGAACTAGGTGAGCCAAAGGAAACCAATGTTAGTCAGATTTTCATCTCAAGATGAGAAAATACAGACTTTGTTGCTCACTGTTTAATGTAAATGAGGTTTGGAATTGGAGGAGAAAAGCAGCTGGAAGATTTGCCATGCTCAGAGCTAAAAGGGAAAGCTACAGATATTGTCAGAATTTAGTGGATGTTTTCTCTCTGCAAATTATCGCAAAGTGTTGGGAACAGTGGGACCAATGGCAGTACAGAAGCTATAGGAGCATGGGCATTATTAGGGAATAGCTCTGTTCCTGGTTTTAAAACACAAAGCAAAAATACAGTTAAATAAAATAAAGAACTGTGGATGCTGGAGATCTGAAACAAAAATAAGTTGCTGGAGAAACTCAGCAGGTCTGACAGCATCTATGGTGACAAAACAGTTAATGTTTCAAGTCCAATGATTGTTCATTGGAATACAATTAAGCCTAAATTTGAGCTGAAGAGTCCATGTACTGAAGATTTAAAAATAATTTTGAAGATTGCTTAGTCAAAAGTTGTTATAAGGAACCTCATGAAATTTTATACCTCCAAATGCTGAGGAGAATCTAAATTGAATTTCAAAGGATTGTGACATACTTTGAGGGTTTCCCGGAAGAAGGGTAATTAACCTTCATAGATTAATACACAGCTTTTAAAATCATTGCATACAATAGCTTGTTTTAAAGCCAAGAAATTACAGCATAATTCAGTTAATTACTGGGTGTTTAGATTTCTCCTTTTAAATATTAGTGGTCATAACAGGATCACAACACCATCACCTTCATGAAGGCAATTAAAGATGCTGATCACTTATTTGTGAATGAGTTATAAAAGAAATCCCTTGTCCCTTGTCCCTTGTCTAAAAATTAAACTACCTCTGAAGCCTGTTAGCACTTGATTTGAACATAAGAAATAGGAGCAGGAGAAGGCTGAGTCCTGTCCTGCTATTCAGGTTTCATCTTGGGTTCTAACTCTACTTTCTAGATGGTCACATAAGGGCCTTGATTTAAGGAGAGGCTATAAATCTGCATATTTGACTGGTGTACATACAATATTGCTGAGGTAGAGGATTCCAAAGATTTTCAGTCCTTTGAATGAAGAAATTTCTTCTAATTAATTGGTTCTTTGTCCTGAAACTTGGCCAAGATGGGTGGCTGTACTGTCAATCCTCACACAATTCAGGGACTAGATATAGTGCAGGTGGGTGGCTACTAAGAACCAGGTCTTGCTTTTGATACTCCTACCCACTTTCCCCCACACTGCCCAAAACCCAGAAATGCCCCTCCAACAAAGCACTTACCTGAAGCCTTGGTCCTCTTGATCTTGGTTATCCTTCTAGTAGCAGCCACAGCCATTTCATCAAGGAAAGTGGCATTGAGATAGATGGTCAGCTATGATCTAATTGAATTATTAAGTAAGCTCAATAGGCTAAATGGCCTACTCCTATTCCTTTGTTGCTATATGTCTGTCACTTTGAGCATGTAAGCAAGGAACCTAACAAAAATGAACGATTCACTCAACATCTCAGTATCTATCCTGTCAATCCCATGCATAATTTTGAATGTTTCAATCAAAGCACTTCTCATTCTTCTAAACTCTAGAGAACCTAAACCAAATTTACTCATTTCCTCATCATTGAGCAACATGCATCCTGGGAACCAATCTAGTAAACCTTCACAATACTACTTTTGAAGTAGGAATATCCTTTATTAAATATGAAAACCTAATGTCCCACAGGTGTGGTTTCACACTCTGCACAATTGTAGTCAGACGTATGTCATACTTCAACCTCCTTATAATAAAGGCCAACGTACTATTTGTTTTCGTAATTGCTTGCTGCACCTACACTGCAAATTTTGTGTGTTCTTTAGAATTCGAATAGATAGATATCGGAACATTCACTCACTATATAGCAACATGCGTACATTTTAAAAAAACACAATTCACTTAAAGAAAGGAAAAGTAAACTTAATTTCAGAAGAGGGGAGAAAGGCAAATTGGTACAAAAAAAGGAATATTACCTTTCCATCATTTCATTAAAACACAAATTTGAACACAAACTTATTCTAATTTTCTTTATCATTTTTAATATTTTAATGGCATGGAATCTTTTGGTTCCTGACCAAAATCAAGTAGAAAAGGAATGTTTAATTGATAATAGTTGGGAAATGTTGTGATGACATGTTACAGCACCTTCTGATCAACTTACATAATTCTTCTCTGTCAAACGTTTGTCCACTTCCTCCAAACAACCCCTTTAAGAAGCCTCTATTTTGGGCTTCTGGGGTTTCAATTGGGGTAAACAAATCTCCAAGCATTTCCTGAAAAAGTGGAAATTTAGTGTCAATAACCTCCAATCTCATGAATAAAGAAGGCAGCTGAGAGAAATGGTATCAACTGGTTGCAATTATTTTAGCTGCTATGACAATTAATTGTAGCAGTTGAAGCAACGATAAAGGAGACAATTTACTAGAATTGTTACTGTGGCCTCTGGTTGCAAGGCTTGAGGCAGGGCAGCACCATAATTAAACCAGTGAGCTTAAGTACTTGCTATAGTACAGTGAACTCATTTTCTCATGTTCAGCAGTCAAATGGTTTAACAACAGTAAACCAGTAAGTAACTTCAGATAAGCCACTTCCAATTAACATGAGTGATATATATATAACACTGTACTTAAATTCATGGAGCTTTATTTGATACATATCGTTTTCAATAAGTCATTGTCTTAAACTGAAATAAGCAGTTATTATTCCTAGAGATGCTGCAATGCATAGAATGCCATTTAGCTGGTGTTGTCTATTGAAACCACAAATTCATAATTTGCATGAAGCCAGAAATAACCATTTGATCTTGATTTTCCACCAAACTGTATCTCCTTACATCATAGAATCATAGAATTCCTATAGGTCAGTCGGCCCAACAAGTCCACACCGCCCCTCTGAAGAGCATCCCACCCAGACCCATTCCCCTACCCCTGCATTTCCTGAAAAAGTAGAAATTTAGTGTCGATAACCTCCAATCTCATGAATACAGAAGGCAGCTAAGAGAAATGGTATCAACTAGTGATGCTGACTGCCTGTCCTAGAGTCCTCACCTTGCCTCATATCCCTACCCAGACGAAGCTTTGGAAGAATATCGGGACAGTAGGACCAATCTGAAACGAGGAATTAAGAGGGCTAAAAGGGGTCATGAAATATCTTTAGCAAACACGGTTAAGGAAAATCCCAAAGCCTTTTATTCATACATAAGGAGCAAGAGGGTAACTAGAGAAAGGGTTGGCCCACTCAAGGACAAAGGAGGGAAGTTATGCGAGGAGTCAGAGAAAATGAGTGAGATTCTTAATGAGTACTTTGCATCGGTATTCACTGAGGAGAGGGACATGACGGATGTTGAGGTTAGGGATAGATGTTTGATTACTGTAGGTCAAGTCAGCATAAGGGGGGGGGGGGAAGTGTTGGGTATTCTAAAAGGCATTAGGGTGGACAAGTCCCCAGGTCCGGATGGGATCTATCCCAGGTTACTGAGGGAAGCGAGAGAGGAAATAGCTGGGGCCTTAACAGATATCTTTGCAGCATCCTTGAGCACGGGTGAGGTCCCGGAGGACTGGAGAATTGCTAATGTTGTCTCCTTGTTTAAGAAGGGTAGCCAGGATAATCCAGGTAATTATAGACCGGTGAGCCTGACGTCAGTGGTGGGGAAGCTGCTAGAGAAGATACTGAGGGATAGGATCTGTTTACATTTGGAAGAAAATGGGCTTTTTAGTGATAGACAGCATGGTTTTGTGCAGGGAAGGTCATGTCTTACTAAGTTGATAGAATTCTTTGAGGAAGTGACAAAGTTGATAGACGAGGGAAGGGCTGTGGATGTCATATACATGGACTTCAGTAAGGTGTTTGATAAGGTTCCCCATGGTAGGCTGATGGAGAAAGTGAAGTCGCATGGGGTCCAGAGTGTACTAGCTAGATAGATAGAGAACTGGCTGGGCAACAGGAGACAGAGAGTTGTAGTGGAAGGGAGTTTCTCAAAATGGAGAACTGTGACCAGTGGTGTTCCACAGGGATCCGTGTTGGGGCCACTGATGTTTGTGATATACATAAATGATCTGGAGGAGAGTATAGATGGTCTGATTAGCAAGTTTGCAGATGACACTAAGATTGGTGGAGTAGCAGATAGTGAAGGGGACTGTCGGAGAATGCAGCAGAATAGATTGGAGAGTTGGGTGGAGAAATGGCAGATGGAGTTCAATCCAGGCAAATGCTAGGTGATGCATTTTGGAAGATCCAATTCAAGAACGAACTATACGGTAAATGGAAAAGCCCTGGGGAAAATTAATGCACAGAGAGATCTGGTTGTTCAGGGCCATTGTACCCTGAAGGTGGCAACGCAGGTCGATAGAGTGGTCAAGAAGGCATACGGCATGCTTTCATTCATCGGACGGGGTATTGAGTACAAGAGTTGGCAGGTCATGTTACAGTTGTGTAGGACTTTGGTTCGACCACACTTGGAATACTGCGTACAGTTCTGGTCGCCACATTACCAAAATGATGTGGATGCTTTGGAGAGGGTGCAGAGGAGGTTCACCAGGATGTTGCCTGGTATGGAGGGCACTAGCTATGAAGAGAGGTTGAGTAGATTAGGATTATTTACATTAGAAAGACGGAGGTTGAGGGGGGACCTGATTGAGGTCTACAAAATCATGAGGTATAGACAGGGTGGATAGCAAGAAGCTTTTTCCCAGAGTGGGGGACTCAATTACTAGGGGTCATGATTTCAAGGTGAGAGGGGAAAAGTTTAAGGGAGATATGTGTGGAAAGTTCTTTACATAGAGGGTGGTGGGTGCCTGGAATGCGTTGCCAGCGGAGGTGATAGAGGCGGGCACGATAGCGACATTTAAGATGTATCTAGACAGATACATGAATGGGCAGGGAGCAGAGGGATACAGATCCTTGGAAAATAGGCAACAGGTTTAGATAGAGGATCTGGATCGGTCAGGCTTGGAGGGCCGAAGGGCCTGTTCCTGTGCTGTAATTTTCTTTGTTATTTGTTTTTACCCACCTAACCTAAACATCCCTGGGCACTATTTAGCATGGCCAATCCACCTATCATGCACATCTTGGACTGTGGGAGGAAACCTGAACACCCGGAGGAAACACATGCGGACATGGGGAGAATGTGCAAACTCCACACAGACAGTCGTCTGAGGGTGGAATTGAACCCAATTCCCTGGCACTGTGAGGCAGTAGTGCTAACCACTGAGCCATCATGCCACCTAAGGGCATAGGGAAATCAAAATCAAAAGACGTCCAGGTAAAGGCATTAGATATAATTTGTTCTGAAATAATATTTGTTAACTTTAGTATTACTTTGAACATTATCTTATGGCACAAAGTACAAACTCCTTATGTGGCGTTCTCTTACAGTTCTGTGAGGTAGGTTGACTGATATTTAGATATCGTTCTGATCAGGTGAAAGTTATTTTATGGCTGCTTATTTGAATGTGATGTAAGACTGAATCATCAGGTATCATCATTTTGCACTAAATCATTGAACTTCAGTTAATATAAAATTCTTACCAACTGTTAAACAACATATACTACACTATCTATAGTGTTTCGGAAATATTCAATATTCAGTACAATATTCATGTGAATTAATGAATGTATTCCACCAAGTGGTGGTGTATCTTTTCACAAAAAATTCACCAAATTCCTTTAGCTCACTCACTTCATGAATTATGAAACTAATTAGAATTCACAATTTCTGGTGAGAATTCCCAAATGGAACAGCAGCCATACCTGAAGGTTTTCACACATCTCTTGGCTGTAAGTAATTCGCTGGATTTCAGTGGGGGAACTTAGATACAGAGCTTGTCCACCATTTGTAAAACAGAAAGTTCGTGCTATTCTCATATCAGTTAAAGGCAAGTAGTTTACATCCAACAATGGGCGAAGACTTGGCAAGCTATGGTTTAAACATAAAAAATGCTGAGCATATTTCCTGTAGCTTATAACACCAAAGAACACCTCTATTTTATAAGCACCAACAAACATTAAAGAATTAGGAACATAAATAGAAGTTTCTGGAAAAGCTCAGCAGGTCTGGCAGCATCTGTGAAGAAAAAAATCAGAGTTAACATTTCGGGTCTGGTGACCCTTCCTCAGAATTAAAGAATTAGTTTGTTTTTAATTTGTTTCCAATGAACTCAATATAATTTAAGGTAAACTAAAGATAATCTCATAGATGCTTCATTCATAATATATTCAGTGAAATTTTATAATGACCACTCACCAACTACATTTATTTTGCTGCTAATAAGTGGAGAGGAGGAAAACATGGAAACCAATGGTAGTATGAAAAGAGGGGAAAAGTATGCAATGAGGAAGATAAAGCACTTAGAAAGAAATGGCAGTAGAAATGTTTCATAACAGGAGAAGCTAGTGATGAAAGAATTAAGTGAATGCCATTTACACATGAGGTTTCAGTGAATAATGTATTAAAAGACTAAATCAAAGGCAAAGTAATTTCCACTCATATAAATATTGTACAACTTGGCTTCAGATTTAATAAGGAGTTGTAACTGAGAAAAATAATAATTCATGATAAATAATGACATTAAATTGTTGGTAGCATAATGATTTAAAAATTATCTTGTGATGTTTGATTGTAGCTCCAATTTGCGGCAGCTTGGAGTAGTGGTCCACTGGGTCATGTGAGTTCCTCATACTATTGAATTCATGACGTAAATTATGCTGCTGAGGAAAAGTTAAACAGAGATCAGGAGTTGCCAGAACCAGGGATAGGCAAAGATTGTGTAAAAGATTTAAGGAAGGAATTGAAAGAGTGTGAATGGCAAAATCGCTATTGCCATTAGAGAGAGAACTGAGAAAAAAAATAATGATGTCTTGAACCATTGTCCCTGATTTCCTACACAGCTGATTTGTAATGTCAGGAGATTTAAACGGAATGAGAAAAATGGGAACAATTACCTGAAAATATAGAATACAGGTTTTTATGAAAATGTCTTGCGTTTAACTTTTTACAATATTAAATGGAAGAAATTAGAAAACTACAGCAGTGAATCAAGTGCACTACTTACAATATATGAAAGTTACCTTAGGGTCATAATGTGTCCATTAGCACAGAAGCAGGCCAGGCAGATGCTGTTGCACATAGTTATGACATCTGCTCGTAATACAAAAGAAGTCTCTGTAATATTGTGTATGTAAAGACAGCTTTGAGAAGGGAGAGAATAGACTTTAGCCTGTTTCTCTGAGCAGAGCACTACATACTGGTGATCCCCTATGTCCTGAGGGGAAGATGGTGAAAATGTTACGAGTTTTCTTTTCCGTCCTTTATCATCTTTATCTTCATTGTTTGGATCCTTCCACACTTCATATGGAGGGTGTATTAAACCACCCAGAGAGTCCAAGAAGGAAAATGTTAGTAGGGATCCTTTTAACATTAACACTGTTCCTGAAAAAGAAATAAAATAAACCTATATGTACTACTTAGGAGCGCCATTATCACTAGTGTTTCAACAATATGAACATAAGAACATAAGAACTAGGAGCAGGAGTAGGCCATTCAATAAGATCATGGCTGATCTTTTCGTGGACTCAGATCCACTTACCCGCGTTCTCACCGTATCCCTTAATTCCTTTCTTGTTCAAAAAAAATCTACCTTTTTTAAAAAAAAGTTTACTGAAGTAGCGTCAACTACTTCACTGGGCAAGGAATTCCATAGATTAACAACCCTCTGGGTGAAGAAATTCCTTCCCAATTCAGTCCTAAATCTGCTCCCTCTAATCTTGAGGCTATGCCCTCTTGTTCTAGCTTCACCTGCCAGTGGAAACATCCTCTCTACTTCTATCTTATCTATTCCCTTCATAATCTTATATGTTTCTATAAGATCCCCCCTCAATCTTCTGAATTCCAATGAATATAATCCCAATCTACTCAGTCTCTCCTCATAAGCCAACCCCCTCAACTCCGGAATCAACCTAGTGAACCTCCTTTGCACCCCCTCCAGTGCCAGTACATCCTTTCTCAAGTAAGGAGACCAAAACTGCACACAGTACTCCAGGTGTGGCCTCACCAGCACCTTATACAGCTGCAACATAACCTCTCTGCTTTTAATTTCAATCCCTTTAGCAATGAAGGACAAAATTCCATTTGCCTTCCTAATTACTTGTTGTACCTGCAGACCTACCTTCTGTGATTCATGCACAAGGACACCCAGGTTCCTCTGCATAGCAGCATGCTGCAACTTTTTACCATTCAAGTAATAATCCTTTTTACTATTACTCCTACCAAAATGTATGACTTCACATTTATTTACATTGTATTCCATCTGCCAGACCTTTGCCCACTCACTCAATGTATCTATGTTCCTCTGCAAAGTTTCACAGTCCTGTGCACACTTTGCTCTGCCACTCTTCTTAGTGTCATCTGCAAACTTTGACACCCGTGGTCCCCAACTCCAAATCATCTATACAAATTGTAAATAATTGCGGTCCCAACACCGATCCTTGAGGCACACCACTAGTCACTGACTGCCAGCTAAAATAGCACTCATTTATCCCCACTCTTTGCTTCCTGTTAGTCAACCAATCCTCTATCCATGCTAATACTTTACCCTTAATGCCATGTATCCTTATCTTATGCAGTAGCCTCTTGTGCGGCACCTTGTCGAAGGCCTTTTGGAAATCTAGGTACACCACATCCACTGGGTCCCCATTGTCCACCTCGCTCATAATGTCTTCATAGAATTAAACATATTAACTTTCAAATCCAATAACACTTTGACACGCTAATTTCAAAAAAATGTTCTATTGTTACATGTGTACCAAATGGAATACGGACAATGCCGTAGATTGTATGAATTTTAACTGTGCTTGTGTAAAAGACTCAGGTTTATCCTTCACAAAGATATTGCCAAATTCAGTTCCTCACACACATACATACATATATTCCTGATCGAAAACTATTTCCAGTTACAGACTTTTTTCTTTTCTTGAAAGCTGTGTGTATGTAACTGAGTGATAAATATACATTGAAATAATAAATATGGTTCTTCAGTAAATCTTGCACTGCAGTAAGCTTCTGAGACACTTTTTCTGTGTGGACTATTCTTTACAGATTGGCACAATTCCACCAAGAGACTGCTTTCTCTATTTTAATATTTAAGGGCTTGGGTAAGAAGTCACTCAATCTACTATGACAATTTTAACAATACTACATGCAAGTTATTTTTTGTGGTTGTGTAGCAGGATATATCAAACTTGCCCAAGATGCATTTTACCATAATGAGAAATTGGATACGGTACAAAGAAAATCTTACCACTGGGAGAGACCATAAGTGGTTCTGAATATCTTTGTTCCTCTGAAGGTAGGTTCAAGGAGATGACTAGCACTGTACCTAAACTGGTACCAACCCAAAGGCATGGTGAGAGGGTAGAATCCATCTTTTGGCTGTAGGACTCCATAAAGTACAGAGCAGTTATAGCCTCCTTTGATTCTTTGTCAATGCTGGAGACACTGGAACTTCGGGACCGGTTAAAAGAATTTTCTTTACTTTCTGCATAAAACCAATGAACAATAAAATCACTTGAGATAAAGGAATAATTGAAAAGATGGCTTACACAATACTTCTACATATTAATATTAATAACTGATGTAAGGTTTGATAAGCATAAATCTCCATAATGTGTAATGCATCGTAACTCAGATTCCTGAATTGTTTGTTAGTTACACTCATTGCTATTAGACAATAAGAACATAAGAAATGAGCAGGAGTAGGTCCCCTCTAGCCTGTTCCACCATTCAGTAAGATAATAGATGATATGGGTGTAGAGTATACTTCTCAGACACATTTGGATTTCAACATTCACAAGCAAAGTTTCAATGAGCTGTACAGCCTAAACTATTTTATCAATGTTCAGCTGACCACTAAGTAGAGACTCCATAAATACCCATGAAGTGTTCAGAATTTGCTTTATCCTGCCAAGTGTGCTTCTGAACTGATTGTGATAGCATTATGAAGAAATCAATGACTTACACTCTCTTCTCTTCTTCCAAGTAAAACTGCTACATGGGGATATAACATGAGTAAAAGTAAGGGAAAGTAGATAAATAAATAAATTTAATGCCTACAAGACTCATTTTGTGGTTTTTGTTTTAAAAAGACCATCTAATGGGTTTCTTGTTAAAACTCAATGCTTGAAAAGGAATCCTAAAATGTCCTTTTGTCTTGTTATAGTAGTATTCTGTCTTGCCTTTCAAATTAACACAGTAAATTAATCAAACAATGGTTGAAAATAATTTTACAACATCATTAATGCAACACTGCATTATGAATGAATGCTGACTGAATTAAAAATGTTAAATAGTTTGAATTTAGGCATTATTTATCTGTTCACAGAGACCCGAGCTTGCTCTCAATTGAGCATTTTTATTCAGAGTCTGGTTTGCCATCACGAAAATCCCAACTTTGCTATAAGGTAGAGCGGCTAATTTCAGTCAAAGGCTCCTATTATATTGGGGAACTCCAAGGCATTCCTGTCTCCAGACTGCTTTTCCACACTTCTAAGGGATAAAGCAATGGCCCATTGCTCACATAACACAAATTGTGGGGCAGTACTTCATATCCTATTATCTGGCAAACAGTGACTTAAGCATAAATTTTCAAAAGAATTAAGATTTGAAGCTGAGAAGATACTGAGGGGGAAAAGTAACCCTAGTTATCTGGAGAAGGAATAAGCTAATGTTTTGCAGCATCTGAACCGATACATGTCTCAGCTCTTCTCTGGTTTAGAATCTAGATGGGTTAGAAAGTTTTGGCATGTTTCAATCTCTGACAATCTCATTGGCTCAGAGGTTTCTCTTAACATAATGGTGACATTAGTGGCAATCATTGTTGTGGAGGCATAAATGCTATAATAACTTAAAGGACCATATCCAGTTTAAACGTCAGCATTAAAGGGTTCTGTCTAAGCTACACTGTTCTGCTGTTACAAAGAGCAAAATGCTTGTTTTGTGTAGCTATCATTACTCCTATTCATTGAATGCCATAAAGTTGTTATATTTGCAGGGCAGGTACAAACTAAATTTACTCCAGAAAGTGAAGCCTTATTACAAGTATAAGGACATAATAATTAAGTTACTGCTAATCAATCTCTCTGGCACAGTATAACATATGTGGATCTCATTTAAGTATTAATTGGAAATTTGAAAAATTACATTTTACTATGATAAAGGCACTATACAAATGCAAGTTATTATTAGGGAGATGCGGTTAATTTCTGTCAGTTCAGTTTCAGATTCCTTTTTGCTTCCACTATGACATTATTGGAGTCTGAACCCAGAAAAATGCAGTGCAAAAATATTAAAAGCTTAAACATTCATGAACAAGTCTAATTACTGGAATATGCCATTAGAAGTTCTACTACAACAACAGCTGGAATCTTAACAATGTGTTTGGAAAATGCTGTGGTTAAATGATTATATTGTGTATTTGACTTTTAATTCCAGGATAACAGGTCTATTAACAAATCTTGGATATGGCTGAAAAAGACCCTTGTAAAAGTTTTTTGTCTTGCATTCATCAGGACAACCCTTGAGATTTAAAGTAAAAGGAAACAAAATTTTATATTGTATGAGAAGAGTGTGCTGATCAGTGGCAGGTGGAGTCTGATTTGTAGAGGTATTGTCTTGGAGAAAGCACTAGTAAACGCTGACTGCCAGTTAACTGTCGAGCTTGGTTTAAATTTTAAACCAGGTAAATTGATTCTAATTGGTCAAGACATTGCCCTGAGAAATGGACTAGAATGGCTGTCATCTGTTGAATTGAAACAGGTGCAGTGTGTTTAAGTTAATTCTGTTGGCAAAGAATAGTAGGGGTCTTCTGGGGCAGTGGTAGTTTCCTTCCCTTCAAACCACAAGATCAGAAAATATCTGCAAAGAATAGGGTCATGTGGAGTAATATACGTGGCTTCCAGTACGTGCAAGTACGTCCAGCCAGAGTACAGTCAGTACCTTGCTTATGAGCAACTGAAGGGATCTGTTCTTTAATATCATTTGCCAATCTTTGGGACATATGACCCATGACCTGTATACCTAGCATCATATTGGCACTGAAATTCATATACCACGATATCTATTTCTGTGATAGGTAAAATATCTCTTTGGTTTGAAGGAGGTATTCTGTTTGTGGTGAACACCACTCATGTTGCCATTGTATAGCAACAGTGAGAAACAGCTAGTTTCATCTGTTGCTCAAATTTTTGGGATACTTTAACCTTCCAGGATAACATCTTTTATCCCTACTTCCAAAATGGCGACAGAGTCGGAAGGAGGCAGCAGCTGGTGGCTTGGAGTATGGTCTTTGGCTGTCGGCCATGAGGTGTTCAGTGTGTCTGGGCAGAACTCTGGCAGCTGACGACAGTGGACTCTCCGAGGTCTGGATTGTGGAAGCAGCTGAGGACTCGGAACTGTACCAAAACAGGACTCTAGCAGTCTGCAGCGAGGTGGCTGGTGAGCCTGGATGGCAGTTGGCGGCAAGGGAGGGGGAAGAGATTGATCCCTTGTTGGGAAAGCCCACTGTAGAGCGACTGCAGGACCACGACTAAAGAAGCACCATAATTTTGAAACTTCTAACTTTATTTATTTATCTTTCTACTTTGTACCTAAGATGGCACCGCCATTGGCAACGTTACAAATCTTTCACTGTACTCCTGTATCCCTGTACTTCAATACACATGACAAAGAAATACCCTAATTCTAATCTGATGTATATACTGGGCACTTTATCACCAAAAGTGATGACCTTAGAAATGTTTGTGAATTTGCTCAATATACAAAAAGAAATTATCAGATCATGGTAGCCCCATTATCCTGAAGGATGGCTTTGTTTCTTTGAACATTAAGCTTGCACTGTGAACAAATGGCTTAACCTGTATTTATGAAGTCACCAGTCTTCTAGCTCATGGAATTATAGGGATTCCAATGTGTATTTTGGCCAGTGAATGTTGGTTTGCAGGAGACAGCAGCAGCAAACCACCTGGCCAATTTCTCAACTACACTAGGAGAGGAAGCACATTTGATTGCACCATTTCAAAGGTAAATTCAAGTGCAGAATGGGGCTCATTAAGACATAGAATCATACAATCCCTACAGTGTGCAAGCAGGCTATTTGGCCCATTAAGTTCACACTGACTCTCTGAACAGCATCCCACCCTAACTCTGTAACCCTGTATTTCGCATGGCTAATCTGCCTAGCCTGCACATCCCTGGAACTATGGGCAATTTAGCATGGCCAATCCACCTAACCTGCATATCTTTGAACTGTGGGAGGAAACTGGAGCACCCAGAAGAATCCCACACAGACACGGGGAGAATGTGCAAACTCCACTTAGACAGTTGCCCGAGGGTGGAATCAAACCTAGGTCCCTGGCTCTGTGAGACAGCATGCTAACCATTGAGCCATCATGCCACATGCAAGGAAATTCTTGCATGTAGCTGCAGATTCAAATATAGTAAATGTATCATCTATATACTTTAAATATGGAAGGGGTGGAAGGTCAGGTGTCGTTCCATTGAAGACACATGTTGGGAATACATAAATATTTTGGGATTATGCAGCTATGTTGAGGCAAAAAAGGAAGATATTGAACTTCAAACACTTTCTGCACTAAAATTGATTTATTGCTATTAATTGCTGGGAATTACTCTTTGGAAGAGACTATAGGGCCTCTTTTCTGATGGTTACCTAACAACCCCGGCTGGATTTAACTTCTGCTTCAAACATTGTGGGGAATTAGTAAAAAAATGAGAAGTGGCAATAGGAAACAGTAAGGCTGCCAGGATTGTATGCATTTCCCCTGTTTGAAGTTATTGGGAACCTGATAACGTTTACTCATCACAGTATTTTGTCTACCTAGTAAACACTTAGAAGCTGATCTATGACCACTTTATTAAGACTTGGAAACAGCTTCATTTACATCCAAACTGAAGCTTTCTTGGAAAATTTTTCATTGGTACATGACTGTTAGTATTTAGATTTTGTCAAAAAGAAGCTTGGTGGACTGTAAGAATTCATCAACCCTTTTCTTTTCTGAAGAAAGGGTCCCAACCTGAAATGTCAATTTTCCTGCTCCTCTGATGGTGCCTGGTCTGCTGTGTTCCTCCAGTTCTATAATGTATTATTAACCTTTTATCTTTAGTTTACAGATATTGGTTACTATCAAACAATTACATTTTTGGATATCGTGTGGTGTGATTATTAGTTCTAATGCACTGGATTGCACCATCAATATGTTACCAAATTTCAAAGTTCCAAACTGAAAAACTTAATGTTTATCCCTTAAGTTCATTAATCATAGGTCAATCATTCATCACTTACTGATGCAACTTAGTCTTACCTTTTTCGCTCCATGAAAATGAGGAAGCATGGTGCTCATCGTGAGAGAAAATACTGATGCCATGCAATTGCTGAAGCATTGCCCGTCTGGAAGTGTGGCCTACTGTCCCAAAAGGCATGCAAAAGGGACATTCATTATACAGCAATCAGTCAAAGCAAATTGCCTACAAATAAATTTGCTGGCATGCAAATTCCATCACAATCAAGAAATACACTCAGGCATTGGATGGAAATGTAAACTGTTTTAAGCTTGACTGATGAAAATGTGATATTGGTGCCTCCAGAACGTGCAGAACAAATTGTCTTGCAGCAACCCCTGTCACATTTTAAAAATCAGACTAACTTAGCCTGATCTCTGCTCACCATTGCTTAGAATAACGTGCAGACATGCACAATTAATATGTTTACATTAGAAGCAAGTGACTGATATCATCTGATAAGTAACTGATAAGTAACTTCATTTTTCTTAAGAGATAGTGCAATTTTGGCTCTTTTTATTAAATTTGACAAAAATAATTGCACATGTAATATCTTAATATGGTAGTTTCAATGATTTTTCATAGTAAAGATTTTATTTGGATATTTTAGTTTGAGTAAATTTTAAAAGGTTCCAACTTGTTGTTTTTGGCAACAACGTGATGAGGTAGTTTAATGTTTATGTTACTAGTCTAGAAGTTCAGAGGGCTCAAGTGCTCTAGAGGCATGCATTAAAATACCACCACAGCAGTTTTGAAAATTAAATTCAATGAATAGAAATAAATTTGGAATACAAAGCTAGCATCAATAATGCTGTCCTTGGAATTACTAGTCCTTCAGAGGAAGAAAATCTACCCTCCTTATCTAGTCTGGCTTACATGTGACTCCTGACGTACAGCAATGTCGTTGACTCTTAAATTTTCCTCTGAAATGAAACAAAGGACCATAGGAAACAGGAGCAGATTTAGACTATTTCACCCAATGTGCCTACTGTGCCATTTATCATGGCTGAATCATCTACCATTAAGCCAATTTCTTCCATTCCCACAATCCTCAGTGTGTTTAGTGTCTACAAACGTGTTGATTTCTTTTATAAAGATATTCAATGATACAGTTTCCATTGGCCCCATCCTCTAAGTGAAAACATTCCTTCACTTTGCACCTTCTTCAATGCTTCTCTATCCATTTTAATATGGAGAGAAGAACTTACGACAGTATACCAACTGTGCTTTAGCTAAGATTCAATACAAGATTAACTAAACCTGTTCCAGTTAGGTGGAGACAGGTTTTGGTGTTTGCAGGGCATAAAGTATTAGAAAAGGACACTGAGTTAGCATCTTGACTTCTTCAAGCCCTCGTCTGGCTAGCCCCAGGATGGACTCAGGTTCCAGTAGGGAGTCCCTTTTGGTCTGGTGGGAAACCAATCCAGGTGATTAGGGGCAATTAAAAGCTTTTTAAAGAATTTAAAAACACTTAAATCAGTACCATTCTTTCTCAACATGTTATCCATACCTTATATCATGTTGTGACCTCAACAAGGTCAGTGAGGTGGGCAGATGTACAGAACAACTTCATCAGTGAAGCTGACAAGGCTTCAAGCTGCAAAGCGTTCATCAGTTACACCAAAAGTCTTCAGCCATGCATTGAGAGATTGTTGTACAGAGCGCGTTTTTTTTTTCTGTTTTTGTAACTGCTTTTACTACTTCATAGGTGATTGCCAACTTCTTGGTGGGTAGTTTAACCGGCTAGCACTTTTATTCAGTAGCACTTTCCTGCTGCCAGCATTTGCCTTTCCTGAAAGCAGTTTATGCAGCCCTAACTTCCTCTTTGACTGAGAGGCAAAAGCAGAAGCCACTCCATCATTAACAGGTACAGCAGCTAGATCAGCAGCAGTCTCAGCTGCCTTTTCAACTGCATGCCCATCCATAGGCTAGAAAGAATGGTCACTGAGATCCAGCTGGAAGGAGATGAGATTCACAACACTGGCAAAGGAGCAGTTCTCTCAATTTGTCTGAGCCCATTGTTCCAAGTCAGGGAGGTATGTGACTTGGAAGGAAATTTGCAGGTGATGGCATTTCCATGCATCTGCTGATTTTGTCCTATCTGGTAGAGTTTGTAGGTTTGGAAGGTGCTGTTGAAGGAACCTTGGAGAGTTATTACAGTGCATCCTTTAGATGGTATACTCTGCTGCTAATGTTGCTTTTTGGAGGAGGGAGTGAATATTTGCGGAGGTGGGTGAGATGCCAATCCAATGGACTGCTTTGTTCTGAATGTGTCGACTTGCTTGTGTGTTGGAGCTACTCTCATCCAGGCAAATGAGATATATTCCATTACAGTCCTGACTTGTACCTTGCAGATGGTGGTCAGGCAGTGGGGAGTCAGGTGGTGGGTAACTCCCTGCAGAATTTCTAGGCTTCTGTAGCCACAATATTTATGTGGCTGATAGTGGTCAGTTTCTTGTCAATGGTAACCCTTTAAAATGTTGATAGTGGAGGATTCAGTGATGGAAGTGTAATTGAACTTTGAGGGGAGTGATGGCCAGATTTTCACTTGTTGGAGAAGGTCAAGAGATTGTTGCATAGAGCACAAAACAGGAAGCCTGATACAGACTTTCTTAAACCTATCACAAGTAAATAAGGAAAACTAATCCTCAGTTGAAAGGCCAGTCAGTAGAAAAGATGAATGAAAGTCATTGCCTATGTTCGCAGTGTTGCAGTTTGGTTGATGACGGTAGAGCAATAATTACTGAATGAGTATCCTGATGTACCATAGGAAGTGAAAAGCTCTAGGTTCATATTCATTACCTTCAAAGCAAAGGTAGTTGTTTTTCAATTCAGTTGGCTATGTGACCTTTGCATCACAATTAATAAAAATAACTTCATTAGAATGCTATTTTTCTAATCTCCAATACCACAAATCTTTCCTGACTTTAACTTTGAATCATTCTGACTTTGGCTCCTTTTACATCTCCTTTCCTTCCAATGTCACTCTTGGTAATCATCACTTCAGTTCCTTTGCTCTAGAATTCCTTCTCTAAACTTATATCTTCGCCGTCTCTTTTAAGCCTCTCCACAAAATCCACCCTTTTTTTGGTTTCTCAAAATTTTCAAATTTTGTTTTGGCTCATTTTTCATTTAATACCTGTCTTTCTCTAGGTTATTTTTTACGTTAAAGAGGCTATATACATACAATGTTTTATGACAAAAGCATGTGTCTAATCACTCAGATTTGTTTTTTGAAAATACAGTTAAATCGGCACAATTCTTTTCAATTACATAAAGCTCAGGATCAGCAGTCCTGAAGATTTCAGAACACAAAAGGAAGTGTTTTAATTTCTACTCCTATCACAATAGCCATTTATGGACAAACCTAATAAATGTTTCCCCTAACAATACATACTAGGTTAACTAGATTAATCATTTACTGAGATTTTAAGAGTACCTAAGTGTTTTATGTGGAGACAGAAAACAAAGAACAAGTCAACAGTTCAGATATGTTCTAATTAACCTGTTCAGAGATGATGTTATTACACAATTGGAAGAGGTGGTACTTGAATTGTGACCTTTGGCTCAGAGGTAGGGACATTACCACTGCACCAAAAGAGACCTAAACTAACAGTTTAAGGATCTACATTGTATAGGGTTTGGCCTGCTATACTTTTTGCTCAGAAAGTAGCTCTTATTGGTTAATTGGATTACTTGTCAATTGGCATGATAACTAACTATTCTGCTATGTACTTGTATTTTTAACATATACATTCTACAACTGACTGGGATCAATTTGGATTTTGAGTCCCTGTTACAAAATCGAGTTTGAAAACAGTGATCAGCTGAAGACTTCATAGCTTTAATAACAGCTGCTGCCACTATCAAAAGCATCAGTATTAATAGTATCTATAAAATCTGATATCCATCAAACAAAGGAAAATAAATGAAGACATTACCACATGCTAGAATTGCTCACTCATTTATGTTTGGTTTATGATTGATGAAATGGAGTAAAATCCAAATACTGACAGTATTCAACATGGACAAAAACATCAACAATGGGCAATGCTTCAGTAACAGAGGTTTGTAGGGATACGCAAATGAGGTGCACATTCAAGAAAGACTGTTTAAAGAGACAGAACCTCATCTCGCCAAATGAGTTTGATTAGCATGCTACAATTCACATTGAATTGGAATCATTGGGCTAAATCTTACTTTTTTTTTGGCTAAGTCTGAGTTGCATCAAATTTTTTTGAAAGACCTGTCAATGCAAGACTGAGCAAGTTCTTGTCCATCTTCCAAACTCGCCTCATTGATTGTCAACCGTGACCCTAGTGTGTTTCTCATGTCCAGTTTCCACCCCATCTTACCACTTGCCATTCCTAGAACTACTCGTCACACAATGGATATCTGATGAAAGACCGGAATCCATCATGTCCATGCTATCTTTGAAAACTCATGGTGCTCATGGGCAAGCACTATCTGTTCAGAACTAGCTTGAGTGGTTGCTCACATTTTCCTTGGACAGGGCAAATAGGATATTTATGTCCCTCTTTGCGGAGGGATGCAGTGGAGTTCACAGCATCAGACCATGCCATCTGAAGAAGGGTCCCGACCCGAAACGTCAACTTTCCTGCTCCTCTGATGTTGCCTGGCCTGCTGTATTCCTCTGGCTCCACACCTTGTTATCAGACCATGCCGTGCCTGGTTCGAGGTTCCCAGCTGGGTTAGAACCATCTTAGCTGTCTACAGAAATGCATAGAACTTTAGGATCAAGGTCAATATTTTTCTGCATTCCAGCAGGGTAAGCGCCACCACCTTCTCCCTGATACCTCACTTACTCAATCACTGTTCCTGTACGCACCTCTCGCCAAGGCCCATGCTCGATCACTCTCTGTCAGATGCAACATCTTCCCTCACTTGCTATCACCCCCCCAACCCCAATACCATTCACCCTGCATACCCTCTGGACTGCCTACTTACTTTCTCAGGACATCTCCTTATCTGCACCAAGAGTAATAGATGTGCTACCCATTTTCATTTCCTATAATATCTGCCACTCTTTCATTCCAGGAATAAAACAGCTCACAATGGGCAGAATGAATCAAGACAGGTGGTATGCTGCTCAACATTCAGCTCCGTGCCTTTTTATGAGGGTAGGATGCAGACTCTGACTGCACCAATCAGGCTTTGGCCTGGTAAAAGAGGCTGCCCTTAACTTACTTTGCTGGGAACCCATGAGCAAAGCGTTAATTTGAGTGAAGCCTGCTGACAACAAGCTTCCTGACTTACGTCTGCACAGAATGGCAAGGCAAGACAATGAACCTAGTATCTCTGGCTAAGGAGGCAAAGCATGAAAAGGGAAGAGGAGGCAGGCATGTAATTAGCATTTAGGTCAGAGGTAGTGTTGTGCTATGACAATGAGTGAAGTGCCCAGCGATCTGGCCTAGTCCAGTCCATGAGCTGGGTGCATGTCTCTGAATGCAAAGTGTTCTTGCTGCAGCATTACAACAATTACAGTTGTTGGTGCAGCATTGATTTGCAGAGGTGTCCTGAAAGCTCTTAAATGCTGGCACATATCGTTTGTCACTGTCAGTGGATATGGGGTGTGTGTAGTCGGAGCCCACAGAACATGCCCTGAAATGTTGCTGAATAAAAACCGAAAGAACTGCGGATGCTGTGAATCAGGAACAAAAACAGAAGTTACTGCAACAACAACAGTTCTGAGGAAGGGTCATTGCACCCGAAATGTTAACATTGTCTTTTCCTTCGCCGATGCTGCCAGACCTGCTGAGCTTTTCCAGTAACTTTGTTTTTGTTCCTGATTTACAGCATCTGCAGTTCTTTCAGTTTTTAACAGAAGTTGCTGGACAAGCTTAACAGGTCTGGCAGCATCTGTGAAGAAAAAATCAAAGTTAATGTTTCAGGTCCGGTGACCCTTCCTCAGAACTGATGTTGGCTGGGAAAGCGTTGGTTTATATGCAGAAATAGGGAGGGGGATGGGGTACAGCCTCCAAAATGTCCACCTTCTTCCTCAACCAAGGATTCCCCAGTACCGTTGTCAACAGGGCCTTCAACCAAGTCCGACCCATTGCCCCACTTCCGTCCTCATCCCTTCTCTTCCCTCCCGCAACAGCAATAGGGTTCGCCTTGTCCTTACCTTCCATCCCACCAGCATCCACATCCAGAAGATCAACAGATGCCATTTCCACCACCTCCAGCAAGATGCCACCACCAGACACATATTCTCCTCCCCTCTTCTGTCTGCCTTCTGCAGGGACCGTTCCCTATGGGACACCTTGGTCCACTCTTCCTTCACCTCCAACAACGCCCCACAACCCTACGGCACCTTCAGCTGTAACCAGTGAAGGTGTAACACCTGCCCATTTACCTCCTCCCTCCTCACTATCCAAGGGCCCAAACATATCTTCCAGGTGAAGCAGCATTTTACCTTCACTTCCCAGAATCTAGTCTACTGCATTTGCTGCTCACAATATTGTCTCCTCTACATTGGGGAAATGAAGCGTAGGCTGGCTGATTGCTTTGCAGAACATCTGCTTGTTCTGCTTGCAAAAAAGACCCTGAGCTACCTGTTGCCTGCCACTTTAACGCACCACCCTGTTCCCTGGCCAACATCACTGTCTCTGGCTTGCTGCAGTATTTCAGTGAAGCCCAAGACAAGCTGGAAGAACAACACCTCATTTTCTGCTTGGGGACCCTGCAGCTCTCCGGACTCAATATCGAGTACAATAATTTTTGGGCCTAACTCTCCCTTGTCCTAGCCCCCTACTCCACATAGCCTACCATTACACCCTACCTATTGTTAGTCACTATTAACAACTATTCACCCTCTTAGCCAGATTGTTATCAACTCCTTTGTCTATCCAACTGCTCTTTCCTCTCTTCCGGCTCAATCCTATCATTTACTCCCTACCCCATCCCCCTCCCTGTTTTCTGCATAGAAATCGACGTTTTCCCAGCTGCCATCAGTTATGATTTTTTTCTTCACAGATGCTGCCAGACCTGCTCAGCTTTTCCAGCTGATAGGTCGGTCCAGGAAGGACGGACAGGTCAAGGATGCGGGATGAGGTTAGTGGGTAGGAGATGGGGGTGGGGCTCCCTAACTCCCTACCTCCCCACCTACATTCACTTTTACTGGCTCCAACCCCGCCTCTTTGACCTGTCTGTCTCCTCTCCACCTACCTTCTCCTCTATCCATCTTCTATCCACCTGCCCCTCTCTCCCTTTTTATTTCAGAATCCCCTTCCCCTTCCCCATTTCTGAAGAAGGGTCTCGACCCGAAACGTCAGCTTTCCTGCTCCTATGATGCTGCTTGGCCTGCTGTGTTCATCCAGCTCTACACCGTGTTATCTCAGATTCTCCAGCATCGGCTGTTCCTACTATCTCTGTATTAATAAGGTGAGTTGGGCTATTAACAAGATGTTTAACGAGCAGTAACCAGTCCCAGTTTGCAGCTTTCTGCTGCTAGCATTAATCTAGCCACATTGCTTATCAAAATCACTAAAGATGGTGTTAGTTGCTCCCAATGTATTGAGATGGGCCTTATCACATTTGTTGTCCAATTCTGTCACATACCTTGCCATAGCCCATATTGCTCAGACCCTTGAGATTCTGCCCAATGTCTTGTCACTCAAAGTTAAATAATTTTGAGACATATGAATGTGAGTCTGAAAATTTTCAGCAATTAATGGGTTCTTCAGTGTTTGAGTTATGATGAAAATTTTTTATTCTGGTAATTGTTAACAGTTGGCTGGCTCATTGCTATTCCTCAATTTCCAGATTGTTTATACAAAGAAGGAAAATAATCATGTTGGATTAAAATGGTGAAGCAAAATGTCCAGAAACCACAACTAAATCTATTCTTGTTTAAGATTAGAATATAAAATTCTGCTGAAAACTGTTGTAGATATTCTTTCTCTCCAAAAATAAAGTTTCAGAAAAACTGTTATTGATAACAATCAATATCCTCCAAATGTGACTCCAGTAGTGTTTTGTGACTTGTACCCCTCAAAAACAAAAATACTTTGCAGAAAAGACCACTCCAGCCTTCTCTAAAATGTGCATGGAGAAAAAAATATACACTTTAAACTTATTTGATTTTTTTTAACAGAACCAACAGCTTTTAATAAACCTGTTGCTATCTTTAAATCACTAAATATTACCTTTTTTGAAGGGAAGCAGATACTTTAAGGGTAAGTTTCAAAAGAGTGTGGAGAATGTTTCTACACATATTGTTCAAATAGGGTCTATAGTTCTTGTAACTAAAATTTGCAATCATCATATTGTCGTACATCAGTCCTTTTGGCATACATGTTTAGAATGAGAGGTAATCTCATTGAACCATATAGGATTCTTAACAGGCTTGACAGGGTAAATGCTGAGGGGATATTTCACTTCATGGGGGAGTCTAGGACCAGAGCGCATAATCTCAGAATAGAGAGGTGCCAATTTACAACTGGGGAGGAATTTCTCTCAGAAGGTTGAGAGTCTTTGGAACTTCTTAGCTTCAGAGCTGTGGGGGCAGAATCCTTGTGTATAATTAAAGCTGAGATAGATTCTTGACTAGAAGGGAATCGAGGACTATAGGAAAAAAGCAGG
The DNA here is from genome assembly GCF_021869965.1 of Rhincodon typus. Classification (NCBI taxonomy): domain Eukaryota; kingdom Metazoa; phylum Chordata; class Chondrichthyes; order Orectolobiformes; family Rhincodontidae; genus Rhincodon; species Rhincodon typus. The sequence goes on from NC_063342.1 coordinate 33,094,203, forward strand.
AAAATGGACATGAAGTATATCGGATCAGCCATGATCCTAGTGAATAGAGGAACAGGCTCGAGGGGCTGAACAGCCTACTCCTATTCCTATTTCTTATGGTCTTTTGGTTATTCAATAACGAGACAGCATGAAAATTGTAGGTCCCTGCCCACCTCTCTCCATCAAAATACACAGTTATAGTCTGGGCCAATCCAGTGTCGTCCAATCAGTTTTCAGAAAATGTGTCGCAAGCCTCATATCTGCTCAGCTAATTATTGAATTGCATTGCAGGAAGGTTCATCAAAGAAGCTTAATTTAACTTAAGCACAAGTAATTTGGCATTATGTATCAATATTTGTCATGTTTGGTGGGGACATTACTGAGATGGGATCTCTTGCTTTGTTCTTGAGATTATGTTGCGATCCTAGATGAGGTGATAAAAGTCACGAAATGATTGGTAGGAGGACCAGGACTTGAATCTTCTACTATAAGGGCTATTGAAATGGATGATGTATATTTTGTGTAGTATTACCAGTGTAGAATGATTAGGTCTTGACTAACCTAACACTGTCCTATTACAAGATTTCATTTCTGCTGTTAAGTAACACCATAAAGCAGTATAGCAGCTACTTAGATAAAAATAGCCATTATAATGTTATGCTGTGTTCTTTGTTCTCATGTCTTTGTTCTTAAAGTGACATTTTCGACATGTCCAAGTGTTCAAAATTGTTCATTATTATTTTAAAAACTAGCTATACAAACTTGCTTAGTTTAGTCTAATTTTCTTTCAGTATTAGTCATTGAGTGGTCCATATTCTTACACATTTCTCGATACTTTGATTAAGTGTATATATCTCACCTTTGTTCATTAAAATGTCATCTTCTGAAATGGCTAGAGTACATTTAAATTAACTAATTACTGGAAATAATGCTTATAATTATAAACTAGGTAGATCAATTGGGATACTGTCTCTTTAAAAACACACCAACAAATTGACTTCATTATCACACAATTCTGATGATATAATTACATACAAACACTTCATATTTTCAAAAGTGCACAAAACATCAGACTAACAATAACAGAGATGATTTTAACACATGGAGACCACAGAATGCTGGAAAAATACTCACTTGATTGGCTGGATTGCTTCAATTGTGATGAAAGGTGTTGTATTTATATATAATACTTTTGGGATTTGGATTTTGAAATAGAGGCAGATGGATGTGGATCAGTTCTGTGAAGGTTTTTTTAAAAATAAAAATGATCAAAGAATGGACAGTAACCTAATATCATTTGTAAGAAGGCATGTGACTTAGGCCAACTGCCTAGCAAGTTGGTGATAATGAATGAAATGTTTATACTATTGAGTTTATGGCAGGCAGAGTAAGCAGAGCAAAGAAGAAGAATCAAGTCAGTTCAAGAGAACAAGTCACCTCAGAGGAAGTAGTTTCTTGTTTGTGAAGTTTCCAAACCAATTGAGGTTTACAAGTCTTCCAAGTGGTTAGAACTGAGAAAGATTAAGCCATCAGAATTGTGAAAGATTCATGTCAGCTTACTCAAAAGGAATCATAAACAGAAAAATGTTCTCAGCAGTCCAAGGGAAAGAAACTGGGAAGCATCAGTTATGTCAAGATTGGAAAAGTTGAGATGTTAATGGTATTCCTCTGGGATTGATTCTCTGAAAGTGTTTCTGGATTGTTATGGGAAACAGATTGAAACTTTATTATGGTTGTGTTAAGATAATGTTTTAATATACATATTATGGACAGTATAAAATCTAGCTGTTTAAAATTTTGTCTTGGAATAGAACCTCATGGTAAATGTAACAAAGACCAAACTTCCTTTCTATGTACAGGGGAAAAGGCAATAGATTTTGATTTTTAAAATGCCTTCACGATAGGCATAGGCTATAATTTTAGACTGATGTAGATGAACGCCAAAAATATTAGACATATATTTTCTTTTACATGGTCTTGCTTCTAATGTAATAGTTCTATTTCTGTGTAATTACCCAAATCTCTTACTTGTTAAAGGACATTTGGGAGCATTGGGTTTATTACTGTCCCTCAGTAGTAAATATTTTTGGCAGAATTGTGTAGAACTTACAATTTTCTGATCTTTTAACTCAGCCTCCCACATAAGGTTTATTAATTGGGATAGTGAATGAGTTGTGAAATTGAACATATTTGGTGCTTGACACTTTGCTGAACAGAAACCCTCTATAAAGCAAGCTGGCCAATTTAAATCTCTTTTTATTCAAATTAAATATTCTGTCACAATCAGGGATCCTATAGCCATCCTAAAAATGGAGACAACAAAATCATTTCCCTCTTGGGTAATGACTATATACTCTGTGGCTGAGCATAAATTGGCGTCACAATTCTTGAAAACTGCACATATTGCAGTTTTCTTTTGTGAATTAACAATAACACAATTGACAGAATATTTTTCAAGGGGACAACAGACAACAAAATATAATTAACAGAAAGAAGGATAAGAGAAGAAATTCATTTCACAGCTAACTGTTTCTCCTGTGTAAAATTGGCATAAAATCTCTTAATATTGCAGCATAATCTTGTGCCTGGTCATACGCACAGTCACATTGACTCATAACTCTAACCTGTTTAAGACATCCCTTTAAAACACGTGATAATCTTCATAAATATGCAAATAAGGGACCTGCATCAACAATTTAAGGAATCTGAATGTGAAATTAAAATGTAAATAGCCTGGATATGCTCTATCTAGATGCACCAGGCATTATAGAGTTATTCAGCAAGGAAACAGATCCTTTGGTCCACTTGTCCATGCCAACCAAGTTTCCAAACTAAATCTAATTTCCTTTACCTGCATTTGGCCTATGTCCCTCTAAACCTTTTCTTATTGATGCACCTATCCAAATGTTTTTTTAAATGTTATAAATGTGCCTGCATCTACTACTTTCTCTGGCAGTTCATTCCACATCTTAAAAATATGTTCCCTAGTTTTGAACTCACTCACCCTAGGGAAAATACCTTTGCTATTCACCTTATCTATGCCCCTCATGATTTTATAAATGCTCCTATGCTCCAGTGGAAAAAAACCCAAGTCTATCCAGCCTATCCTTCTAACTCAAACCCTCCAGTCCTGGCAACATCCTGTTGAAATTTTTCTGAACCCTCTTCAATTTAATAATATCTTTCCTGTAGCAGACCGACCAGAGCGGTAGACAGTACTCCAAAAGTGGCCTTACCAACTTCCGGTACAACCTCAACATGATGTCCCAACTCAATGGTTTGAGCAATGAGGGCGAGTGTGCTGTCTTTTTAACCATCCTGTCTACATGTGATGCAACTTTCAAAGAACAATGTACCTGAACCCCTAGATCTCTCTGTTTGACAACATTACCAAGGCCCTACCATTAAATGTATAAATCCTGCCCTTGTTTGTCTTACCAAAATGCAGTACCTCACATTTATCCAATTAAACTCCATCTGCCATTCCTCAGTCCATTAGCGCAATTGATCAAGATCCTTTAGTAATCTTAGATACCTTCTTCACTGTTGACTACACCATCAATTTCGGTGTCATCTGCAAACTTACTAACCATGCCTCCTAAATTCTCAGCCAAATCGTTTACATAAATTACAAACAAAAATGGAACCAGCACCAATCCCTATGGAACACAGCTGGTCACAGATGTCCAGTCTGAGAAACAACTCTCTGCCACCACCCTCTGTCTTTTACCATCCAGTCAATTTTGTATCCAATTGGCAAGCTCTTCCTGAATCTCATGTGTTTTAAATTTATTAATTAGTCTCCATGCAGAACTTTCTCAAGGCTTTATTAAAGTCCATGTAGACAACATTTACCTCTGTGCCCTCATCAATCTTTTTGGTTACGTCCTCAAAACGCTCAACCAAGTTTATGAGACATGATTTCCTATGCACAAAACCATGATAACTATCCCTAACCAGTCCTTGCCTCTCCAAATGCATGTAAATCAATGAACCTCCAAAGAACTGTTGGAGACCGGATAAAAGAAGGTCCAGAAAGTTTTCAGGTTTTATTTTGGTGGGCCTTCTGGATGAGTTTAAAAAAAGAATTCCAGGCCTATTATTGGTACTCATTTTAACATGACTTGACTTGCATTCAGGCAGATTTGGAAGGGCATAAGGAAGCATTATTCTGCCAATGGTACAGCCTGTTTTGGAAGCAAGTCAAATTTCTAGGCACCAAAAATTGTTTAGCAGTTTAAGAAATTCTGTTCCTGCTTCTTGGTGCCAAGGACTGTTTGCGATTTACGACATTTTGTCAAGTATAATAATTCAGTTTTTCAGTTTGGATGTTCAGCAGTGGCTGGGGGAATGCCACATAAATAATTTGTATTCAAACTTTTCCAAATTTCCTTCACGTGAATTATAATTCCTGTAGGCCAAACAAAGAAGAAAACCATGGAAGCATTTGCTGTCTGGATCATCTTCTGGCACTTGTCCATGCCAGGGGTATAGAAAACAAAGTAAGTTACAACTGTAGCTATTCAAACAGCAAGTATTAATCGTAATTGTTTTCCTTGTTTCCCTTTCCCTGGTATTGTCATGAAGTCAACCTTTAATATCTTAACCTTTTATATGAAACCCTTGGTAAAGAATGTGAGTAGGCTTGTCAACCACACCATAGTTAAACCCAATCATCTCAGTCTACAACTATAAAAATGGATGTCTAGAAATTGGTCTGGAATGGAACATTAGCTGAAACTTCTCTCCCTAGCACATGGCTGCTTTAGTCACTTGTAGAACTTTTGGTGATATATGGTTGGGATTAATGAAATAACTAGACTGAAAAGTAAACTGTGGATCTTTCTAGTCCAGATGCTTAAACAACTTAATTTGTTAAGTCACAGGGGAGCTAAGAAGTGGTATTTAAATTAGAAGAGATAAAACTGAAGCAAATAGCTAGTGGCAACTGTTCTCGATTTCCAAAACTGCTATTAAGGGATGGGGAAAGAAAGTGGAAGTCATCCATTCAACACATTAATATATTGAAGACAATTAGAAAGGAAAATTCTGAAACACAGAACCTTTCAACGATCTATCCATTTAGTTGCAGAAAATAAACAAGTAAGTTGTAAAATGTAGTAATGACCTTCTTAAGCTTAAAATTCAAATGTAAATACATGATATAGCTTTGCAAGGCCACAGGCCTTTTGAATCTTTCATCGCGTAAACCATAGGTAGAAGAATTTAATTTTCCTCATTTGGTATTTGGTATAAATGAAAGCCTGGATTGTGATACTTTTTCTGACTCTTTTGTCAAGATCAGCCTGGAGAAGGATGATAGCTACAATGTCTCAAACATATGTAAAGCTGACTAATGTGGACCAAAAGTGTTTTTGTGTTATCTATGCTTTAAATGCTACTCAAAATCTCTCACATTTCATAACTGATTTAGCAATATTAGACACTCTTTTACTGGCCAAAATAGCCACTGAAGAGTGCTGTACATGAGTCCAAAAGGGCTAGTACTGTGATGTATCATAAGCACCATCTGCATAGTAATGTATGAGTTTGTGGGCAAAACAGTTTAGGATCACAAAGGAATGAGAGCTAACATCTAGTCTTCCTCAAATTTTCTGTAACTGTGTCAAACATTCGATGTAACTTGTAACTACATGCTAACATATGATAAACTATATTTTGTCAACAGTAAGAGACTCTTCTGGTTAGACCAGGAAGTAGTTTTCCTCTGCCACACTAGATCAAACAGGCTCTGTAGTTTTCTACAGTTAAAAGAAGATGGTGGCAGCAAATTCATTCACGAACAGCAGCTCATACAATGTAATGAGCTGGCATCCCACACAACCCACATCCCACTACAAGAAGTATCATTGGCCAGTATTCTTAAATACCACCTGTAATAAATTAGGATTCAAACAATTAAACAAAGCTTTGTTCTATTTTATATTCTGGAGTTTAAATCTCCTGTAAAATATTATCACATTACAAAATTTTTTTGTATGGTACTTACATTTGATATCCAATGGGATATAGTAATTTTTCCCAAGCAAATATGGTGTACATCTTGACAACGCATTTTAGTGAAAATATCCTTTTAGAAGTACTTCAAAATTCTAAAATTTGATACAAGAGCTTCTTGACTATAGAAATTAGGACACAAACTACCTATAGAATGAAATAGCGAATACTGAAAGAAAAAATTTCTGTAGGTTAATGGTAGCAAAATCTACTTACAATACAAAAATAATAATGCATCTCAGAAGACACCAGTCACATTCATATTCTGTATGCATGATAAAAGAGTAAAATGTAGAATAATAAATAGGGGCTATGCTACCAGTAAAGCTTCTGGAGTAACAATACATCTGATTCAATGATTAAGAATAATCACCCTTTGAGAGGACAGCACCATTTCACATCTCTAAGAATGGAGCAGAGAAAGATAAAGCAGAGATTACAGTTTGATGGAGTGTTTTCATATGTTTTTCAGAACTTGCCTTTTTCCTTGCAAAGGTGTAAAAGAAAGCAAAAATACATAGTGGCATTTATTACTTACCTTTTAGAATTCAGAGAATTCATCTTGGTTAGTAACACTTTAATGGTTTCATCACCATAGTCCCCTGATATACAATTTATTCACATTGTGATAATTTTCAAATGTAATTCAGTGACATCTTGTGAATATGAAAAGAACTATTGTATACAAGTACAAGCTCTTTCCTCAACATCCTTGCAGATATATTTTAATTTTGATCAAATTAACATTTCAATTGGTATTACATGATGGTTGAATCCTAGCTGGAACTACCAATTACAAATGTAATTGCAATACAGAATTAGCCTGCAAATTATTGAATTCTGCAATATTTATGGTCTTTGGAATTCATGAATATTAGTATGTTAATTTTTCACAAGGTATTTTTTGACCGCTGAGAACTGCAATATTTGACATTATTTTACCATCATTCTTCTCTAAAATTAAGTTTTTGTGCAAAGAAAAATCACTTAAATCTCAAAGTACAACATATGAATTTTTCACTGTTAGTATTAATAGAACTTTCACAAAAAATATGATATTCCTCCGGGGCAATCTAAAGAAATGAATCGTTCACCAATTACTTAATTTTACTTCCATTGTCCTCTATTAAAATAATATTGAAATTTTGACCTATTAATCAACTGATGTTTGCAGTTAAACAGAATTCAGGTCCTGCAGAAATATAACACGACATCTCATGGAGCTGAATTTTATGCTGGTGACAGAGTATTTACCCCTACCATTTAACTGTGGTGACCATGATTACGTTTACAGATGGAATCTCAGGCAAATGAGCTGACATTAGAACTGTGTGAATGCAAGTTTGGGATCTTATCTGTTGGGTAGCCCCAGTGAGGGGTGTAGGAGGCAATGATGGACAGTAAGAAAGAGGTAATACAGGGATGTGAGGAGTGAAACATCAATGTGCAGAGGGATCCTGAAAAAGCAGCAATGTCCATGCTCTTCCAAGTTTACCTGATGAGCTGGGCACTTGGTGCCTGTCTCCTCCGTACACTCAATGGCGCTGGGAGCCCCTTGATGAGCCAATTATTGGGAATAGCAATGCTGAAATGTTACATAATTTTATGACATCCCTGACTGCTATTCTAATTCAGGAGGACAGTAAAATTCTGTTCATGGACTTTGGTTTTAACATAATAATGACTACACTACTTAAGAGTTATATTATCAGTCTCACTGGTAGTTTAAATATTTAACCAATCATACTTATCTATGCCATTAAGAAATACCGATCATAACTTCCATTTAAAATACTCTGGTGCATCATAGAGTACTTGGAATTTATACTTTTATTTTTAAATTGATAAACACAACTAAGGATTTCATCTGATTTTTCTCTGCAAGAATGACTTTTCCCAAGATGATAAATTTTCAGCTTAAAGCATAGATCCAAATAACTGGGAAAGAAAAAGTCTCACAAAGAAAACCATGGTAGAGGATTATATTGATGAGCAAAGTTCTGAAAAGTACTATTTTGTAAATAGGGATGAGTTTCATTGGCAGAATTCCATTTGACACATCATTTGGTGGCAGCAGAAAAATTTTGACTTAAAACCATTGTTAGACTATTGATTTGGATTTTGATTGGAGTTATTTTATTTGAATAAGGCAAAGTAAGAATTTTCACTGGTGGTATAACCTCCATATTCTGCATTAAGTGAGCAAACCAAGCAGGATCACATATTGGGCATGCAATACCTGATGTGCTGTAACTAGATGGCTAAATCATCAGTGTTAGGAGTCATATTGTTTCCAGTTGGTGGTTCCTATTTGATAGCAACATATTTCTTGTTCCTGGATCTCGCGTCACTGAAGTCAATGGGAAAAATGAAGATGCATATATGTACATATACACACACACACACACACTCAAACACACCTTCTGTGTGGGTGACAGGCAATGAGATTTCCATGCAGGCTGCTGATTGTGCTTTTCGAAATGGTGGTCGGCCTGGTCCTCGACGATTCAGCTTTGAAGTATCAGCAATGGAAAGACGCTTCCCAGTGTTGCAGGGTTGGGAAATAGGACTTGTGCAAACTCCATTGACATGATCTGAAACAAGTGTAACAAATAGTATATTTCACAATTAACCAATTGCAATGTAAATAGGTAGATTCCTTGATAAACTGGTGCTGTACCTGGAGCAGTTATAGTTGTTCCCTGCTATATGTTTATGGTAAGGTGCAGGGAAAATAAGTATTAAAATTTAATTATAGAATCAAGTGCTAGAATGTCAGTGGTCTTTCCTGTGGACTGAATTATATCTTATTGCTGAGACAACAAGGTGCAGAGCTGGATGAACACAGCAGGCTAAGCAGCATCATAGGAGCAGAAAGGCTGACGTTTCGGGCCTAGACCCTTCATCAGAAATTTCTGATGAAGGGTCT
>NC_063342.1:33103528-33226555 GCF_021869965.1 Rhincodon typus
AGACCCTTCATCAGAAATTTCTGATGAAGGGTCTAGGCCCGAAACGTCAGCCTTTCTGCTCCTATGATGCTGCTTAGCCTGTTGTGTTCATCCAGCTCTGCACCTTGTTGTCTCTCTATATCTTATTGGTACCAATTTTCAATATTTTTATTGAGCATTGAGTAAAAAGAATTGTGACAGGAAACATGGCAAACTGGTTAAAGACTCGAGTGCCAAATTACCTATTCTAGCATCTACTTATTACGTTCCTATGACTGCTCATAATGCTAGCAATGTTTGCGTATGGAATGAACTTCCTGAGGAAGTGGTGGATGCAGGCATAGTTATAACATTTAAAAGACACTTCGATAAGTCCACAAATAGGAAATGTTTTGGGGGATATGGGCCAAGAGCAGAGAGTTAGTAGTAGTTTAGTTTGGGATTATGTTCAGCATGGGCTGGTTGGACCGAAAGGTTTGTTTCTATGCTGTTTGACTCTATGCTGTCATTAGTAAAACAAATTCAATTTTCCCTGGGCAGTGATTTTCCTCAAGGCTTCCAACTAAATGCAGTTTATAGAAAAAAGAGGAAATCTAGACTGGAAACCAAAATTGACAAGTAGGTCAACTTGTCTAAAGTAAGAAAACTTATTTTTATTTCTTTTGGATACCTTAAAACTTAAACTGCAGAATAGTCATTCTACAAAGGCAAAATACTACAGATGCTGGGAATCTGGAGTAAAGCAGAAAATACTGGAAATACTCAGGTTGAGCAGCATCTATGGATCGAGATAGAAATGGAATTAATATTTCAGATCAATAACCTATCATGATATATTAAAATGTTTTGAGTGTAACTTTAGAGAGAGCTGACGAGTCTATAATGGCAAAAATTGTTTTGTATACTTCTTAATAGATATTTTCAGTAATTTAAAATCAGATTACTCAAATGATGGATTATGATTAGAAATGCTTGCTTTTGTGAAATAACATTTTATCAACTGTGTCAATCAAACATTGCAAAATTACCACACTAATACCTATTAAGCAATTTTTTTAAAGGAAATTAGAACAAAATGTTTAAAATATTGCTTGATTTAATCTGGTTCAAAGGTGATTTCATATTTTGCAATATGCAAATAAGTATAAATGGAAATTCTGTAGGAAAAATCATTGTAATTTGTGATGGAATTGCCAATTGACCAAAATGGAAATTATACCCCCATTATGTTTTTGAGGCATTTCAATTATTTTTAATGATTTTGGATGTGAACTTGAAAATTAATGTGCTCAAGCCATTAGTGAGGATGGTTCCCTATCATTTCCCAATCCTTTTGGAAACCTAGTTGATTGAAAACAGGAATATCAGTGTTTATGGCAGCCCTTCATGTTGCAAAAAGTGTGAAGTAGTGTTCAACAGGTATTGGTGCTAGGAACACTTATTCCCAATTTATATCAGTGAATTGGACTCAGAAATCCTTAAAATGTAGAAGTGCAGAAGTACAAAGGAAATATTTGATGAAATACAAGAAAACATGAAAAAAACCTGCAGAATAGATGTGTAATTAAAATCAAATTTCAATATATATGTGTGCGGGATATCTGTTGTTTGGAAGAATAAGGAGGCAACATGCTGCTTTGCTGTTGAGTCTAAATGGAGTTAATGGGCAAAGAAATCTAGTAGCACAAAAAAGGTGATCGCAAAGACTGCAGAAATATTTAAGGCAAAGCAAAACCAAGTGTTTTGGGCTTATTACTGGAATTTATTTGTATACGTATTAAAATGAATAGAAAAGGTGTTTTGCTTACCTAGTCAGTGCAAATTTAGAGTACTGTGACAATTTTGGTAATCATACTATAGAGGGATATAGAGTATATGTAAGTCACTTACTCTATAACTTCCTCCTTTCATTTTGTGCAATTCAAAGGACCCGACAATGTAGATGTGCCATGATAATGGCATAAGTTTCCAGGAAACTGGTTCAACATTGCCACCCTTGGTCACAAGACAGCAAGAATATCTCCTTTTTAAATTGTACATGGAACAGTTCCGTCAAAAGTTGAGAAATTCTTTTCTGTCTAACCTCCATCACTGACAAAAAAAATTAATGGAATTCTGAAATGTACACTAGGAAGAAAACATATGACTAGCTGAATTATGTTCGTAATGAAGCACCATCTGTTTAGCGTGGTGGCCAAGATTTCACAACTTCAGATACTCCCTTCAATATCTGCCTGTCACTGTTTTGGTATTGAAGTTCATCAATTTGTACTCAATAGTGCACAGAAATGATTTGTGAAAATCCCATCCTTGAAGAAATGTGGGAAAGGGAATTATATGCAGTTTTTAAAATCATGTTTTACCTGGACAATACTCAGAAACATAGAAATACTAGCTGCAGGCCATTTGAGTCCTTATCAAATCTATCATGGCTGTTTCCATGCCAACTCCATTTAGTTGCCTTGACTGTCACTTATTGAAGAAAAATCAACCTATAGCAATCTTCAAGTTCCAACTGTCTCAGCATCCACAACGTTGCATGCAGAATTTCATTACTCAAGTTTATCCTCATCTTTGAAAGATAATATAAAAGGTAACAATGTATAATAAATTACGCTGAACAAGTTAACCAGTCAGGCAATAACATGTATGCATTTGCTAGTTCATTCTAAATGATAGTTCTGCTTAATGATGTTCAGATCTAATTCCTCTGCAAATGCCAACATTAAATGTTTTAACATTTATATACAGCATTAATTGAAAACTTTCTAATATTTATTAGCTTTGTGATTTTTAACTTCAAATGCTTTGTCAAGCTAATTAAAGTATAGTACATTATCAAGGTTCAGACAATTATTTTAACAAATGTTGTTAGGCTTTACAGTAACTTTTTGGATCACCATCATTGTATCTTGTATGCAAGTATCTATCACATAATTATCACAAGTTTACATCTTAATTTTTCTCACGATATAATTTTTAAAATCTTTCAAAGATTTTCAAATCTTTGGAATTGTTGAAAATTGGACTGGCAAACTGCTTAAAAATGCAAGGCCACCTTCCTAGAAATCTATCCTAGGTCTCAGGAATTCACTTAACAAATGCAAAGTATGGGGTATTGATACAATGGCTGGCACAGACAAACCTCCCAATGATCATCTCGGGACCTGTATTCCAATGGAGATTTCTGGATCATTTTGCCAGACAATTGGTGAGAAGCTGCTATTTCCTTTTAATCTCTGCAAAGGAGTTAGCACCTGGTTCCCTCAGAACCAGGTACAGACAAAGATTATTAAGCAAGTGAAAATTTTCAGTAGGTGCACGTTCGCTATGACTGACTGCATTCAAGAAACCAACTAATTAACATTGGCTCAGATATAGTCCTCAGGTTAAAACCTCAGGCTTCAAAGACAACAAAATGACTCAAAACTATAATACGTTATTGTCCTTTGTATTAGGCACCCTTCCCTTTTTCCCTTGGGGTGTGTGTATGTGGGCCAGCAGGAGGGCTGTATGCTTGACATCACTTTTTTGTTGTTTTCCTCTGATTTCCAATTAACAAATTTGTTCTCTCTTTTGCTCAAGACTACCCTTGACTTGTTATTGTTCACAGAAAATAGTTAACTACATTTTTACATGGGGAGAGGTATAGATCTCTCCTTGTAAAAAACTTTTAAATCTTTGTTGTGACTACCCAGAGTGGGGGGCTGGGGGTGGGGGGGTTTGGTGGTGAGTTGAAGAGAGGAGCCAGTTCATCCCTTCTTGCCTGGTCTTATCATTGCAACATTCAGCCTGCTCTGCTGTTCAATATGATCATGGCTGTTCTTCCATTTCATTGCCTTTTCCCCACATTATTCCCGACTTCATATGCTACATATTTGATACCATGCCATTTCGAATTTTCCATACTGGAAAATTTCATGAAAGTACACATGAAAACCCAATCTGTATCAAATGGTTGAACAGTACAACACACATGATAAAAATTATTGGGCTGAATGATCCTTTTTTTTTGGCTAAGTGTTATTCTTTATGGAGTTTCTTTACAATTTCCTGCTATGGCCCAAAGTGACATTTTTCATGCAATGTAATACCTTTTTCACACAATGTTCTGCTGCTCACCTAATTAATTTTGCCATGGAGCTCTATGATGTACTTCTCATTTTAATCACAAGACAGCAGAGGCAGAGGCTTACCACTGCTAGTACCTGACACTGTTCATGCCACTAGTGCCATATTTATACCTCAGCTGCGCACCACTTCAATCTGCAAGCGAGGACTGCCCCTCATAGGCGCCAACAGTTTTGTCCCAGAAAGGGAAACTTGCAGCCCGCTTTGCAGAAAGGATGCTGGTGAATGGTAGAGTGGAGGGGAGGGCTGTCATCCTTTCTGCAAACAAGTAAAGAAGGCCATGACACCAGACAAGACAGAGTCCCAGAGAGTGACCCAAGTGCCACAAGACAGTTCATGATCTTCTGTGCAATGCAACGGTAAGTGCCATGATATTCTCTCTGATACCTCACATTCACTCCCGCTCTAACTGTGCTTCTGCACCAAGGCTAACAGTCTATAACTCTCTTGCTGTTGCATGTAGCATCTCTACTTAAGGCTTTCACTTATACTATTAACCATTCCTGTCCTCCGTACTTGCTATTCATTCACTTGGGACACCTCACTACCTCTCTTGCACCACCAACAGTTCCACCAGCCACATACATCTCTCTCATTCCCTCCTTTTGTCTCATTACAAGAGAAGATATCACAACTGGCAAAGCGGCTAAGATAGGCGGCAGGCTGGCTGACATTCATGTACTCACCCACTATGAGAAGATTATCCTCAAGAATGGCTGAAGAGGACCGTGACCACTCATGGTGATGCTGAGACTTCTACATCCATTGCAACAAAGTAAGCTTTGTGTGCTGTGCTGCTCTCCCATTACCACCACTGTGAATGTATGCCTAAGATGCTCAAGTTTCTACCCCCAGTGCACAGCTAATTGTCTGTCTTCTCTTATGCTAGCAGCAATGGCACCCACAAAACCTCCTCTGAAAGATGCCAGCCTTTAGCCCATCAGCTCTTCTTCTACCTTTGAGGATGAAGTCACAGATCCTTTAGGATGTACTGGCAAGACTTTTTGCTGCTTTCTCCACCACCTCAGACATTTCAGTCACAGTGATTTTTCTTTCTAGATTAGTCTCAGGAACACACCTGGAACATTTAGTAGCACATCTCTATAACTGACGGAGGGAGGAAAGCACCCTAGTCTTTGGCACTCAGAGGACTGCAAGAAATCAGACATCTGCACAGCCCCAGGCAGAAGATGATTCTATGGTATTGGCCATTAATAATTTTGTGCGAGTGCATAGATAGTCATAGGAACAGCAGGAAAGTTTGTCAGAGACACTTAGTGAAGAAGATTGAAGATTGGAAGACCCCAGCAACATTATCAGTACCAATTCTGAAGAAGGATCACTGGACCTGAAATGTTAACTCTAAGTTCTTCCCACAGATGCTGCCAGACCTGCTGAGTTTTTCCAGCAATTTCTGTTTGTGTTTATTATCAGTACTGTGCTGGCTGTCTTTATGGAAATTTAGCAGCTGCTGTGGAAAGCTGAATCCAAAGGAATGCACAGAGGCTGCCAGAATTGCATGTAAACCAGTGATCTATTGTTTCAGTTATTAGTGCTCGGCATCAATGGAGTCGGTGGAGGGGGGCTGGTGGTGGTGGTGGTGTGGTAACAAGGAACCTCTACCTCACTCTAGGTGCTGATTCTTTTCAAAGAGACCTTCTCCTTGCAAATGGAGCTGAGGTAGTTAAGTTTGTAGCAGGGAAGAACAATCTCTCAGCAAGTCTCTGCTTTCTAGTCACAAATGCCCAGGGCTACCTACTCAAATCTTCGAAGCCAACAGGCTCCTTCCACCTAGCTTTGGACACCTGGACTGTACCTAGACACTGGGAGCGCAAGGAAAACAAAATCACTCTGAAGCACATGAAAGCACAAGACCCTTTCACATCTGCAAATAAATATGCACATAAAGTGTTGAAAAGTCTAGACTCTCATTTTAACTGTAGGTCCTATTTAAGTGGCTACCATGGTCAGAGTTTATGAAGCTTCTTCGTATCTCAAGGATGACAGAAGTTTTTTTTTATTCTCTTGTGGGATGTCCAGCATTTATTGCCTGTCCCTAGTTGCCCTGGATAGCAGATTTCCTTCCCTGAAAAGGCATCTGTGAACCAGATGGCAGTATAATTTGTATGACAATGGTCATGTGGGCCATATACCATCAGGCTGGCTTTTAAGTCCACATTTTATTGAATTCAAATTTCACCACTGGCCATGGTGGAATTCAAACCCAGAACATTAACTTCCAGTTTTGGATTACTAGTCCAGTAACATGACCTTATGGAACTGCCTGCCATAGGAGAATTTTTGCCCACTGTGACTCAGTTTGCAGAAGTAGAAACTCAGAACATATTCAGTACATGGTGGTACAATGTAAATAAAAGGGATGGACAATAAATGCTGGCCTGGCCAGCGATGCCCTCATCCTGTGAATGAATTCAAAAAAAAGGACTTTAATCAATATTTCATTCATACCGATGGAAAAGGCTGTCTGTAATAATATGTTAATTTGGTAGAGGAAAAAGCTTCCTCCTGTGTCTGCTACTAAACTATAAAATTTCAGCTTATTTGCAACAACTCTAGATAATGCTAAATGTGCAGGTGATTTGTAGTATGCACTATATTTCATGCAGATATAATGAGACAACAATGCTGGGCCATGGATAACAAGCAATGATGGGTAGAAACCAATTCCATTGGAGAAGCATTGCTCATCATTGAGAAGTAGAGAACAATGAGGCCAAAGGTAAAGTGAATGCCTTTTAATAGGGCCTTGCTTGCACATGTTCCACAATTGTGACCACATTGCGCATGTGACTGTGTTCACTCCTAATTGCACATTTCTTGAGGGGCAAGGGTCAGTGTGTCTTACAAGGGAATGTGCACACATTCATAGAAGTATGATATCCAATGTTCCCTTAACGTCCAATTCTGCTTCTTAATGTATGTTCTGGTGAGAAAAGATGCTGTAAATACAGCCTTTGTTACTTTAGATGTTGAAGTGAAGCGTACTTACACAGCTGAATGAGTATGTAAGGTGTATGCAAAATTGCAGATTCTGAAGGCTCAATGGGAAGATCTGTCTCAGGATGTCTCTGAAAATGATAATGGTTACAGGAAAACTTACCATGAAGCTCTCAGATACAGGATCATGAATGAAGCCTCAGAAGTTAACATTACTTAGTGCCATACATCTTTCAGCCCTGTCTGAAAGACTGCTATTCTTTGTCTGACGCTCATTAGAACATACAGAGTCCTCATTCTTAAATATGGGAGTGACTCCATGTTATGAAGCATTCAGATGGTTGTTAACAGTACTCAGTCAGAATAGAAAAGGCAAAGAGACGGCAAACAAAAAGCTGAAGAATGTCTTCACCCAAATCATACATCTTGGAAGCAGATATCAGTTAAATTCTATTTGGCTTTTTGTGCCTAATGATGTATTGTTCTATCATGCTCAAAGTGATGTTCCCTCCAGTCAATATCCTCATCTTTATCTTCAGAAGACTGCTGCCACTCTCCCAGCTCCTCAGTGTTCTTTACAACCCCTCTTTGCCTGCTCCAGTTGTGAAGAGCACAGTACACTAGTATTATGTAGCACACTCTATCTGGAATGTAGTGCAAGGCACCCCCAGTGCGAACCATGCATTTGAACCTCACCTTGAGCAGCCTTACAATCTGTTCCATGACAGCCCTGGTGGCAGTGGTATGCATTGTATGTGACCTACCTCAATTGGTTAGTTCTGTAAAGGAGTAGTTTATCACATTTGCAGAGGGTAGTACTTGTCCCTCACCAGTGATCCAGGTTTGGCATTGACTCTTGAAATAAGGCAGCAGTGAGTTATTATTAGCATCATGACAGTTACCAGGATACTTGGCACAAACCTGTAGGATGGGGTAACGATATCATAGATGTGTTGGACACTGATCAAGTGGAACCCTTTCCTGTTATAATGAGGCATTTCCAAAGCAATTTGTTTAATCTGTAACACATCACCTGGGGAAGCTAGCAATATTGGAACATTCTACTGCTGGGGCTGTAGCACTGAACTTGTAACGAGCAAAAGAGATGATGTGTTACCTTGCACAAATTACAGTTGTAACATCCTTGATATGTTTAAGGGCTGAGGATTAGAAATTTTCAGACAGTCTCCAGTGGATTCTTTGAATGAGCTAGAAGCTTAAAAATTAAGTGCAGCTATCACCTTGATGGCCACCCACTCCTTCAAAATGCAAATGCTACTTCAGCAGATGACAATTCCATATGCTGTCCTGGGATATCCTCAGTCTGCACCTACATGTGGCTTCATTTATCTCTACAGGAAATAACAGCAAGGACAGTAGATTCCACCTTTCCTCAACCTCTTCCGCATCCTGAGGGGACCCTTTAATGCAACTACTCCCTTAAAAGTTTTGGTGGGGTGTGGTGGTGCTGCTTGACCTTTCTAACTCCTGGATGTGTAGGGTTGCATCAGCAACATTAGAACCTGCCATTCCTAGATTCATTCAGGATAGGTGCACTGATTCTATGTGGGAAATATCAGGCAGAGAACAGTTTCTCAGTGATGTGACTCCTGAGCAGTCATCCCAAATGAAAGTGTGGCTTTATCATAGGTCACAATACACAATGGCATGAAAGGCTCCTAAAAGAAAGGAATGCCAAGCCTCTGCACAAACGTCTGACTAATTCTGTATCAACGTGGCTCCTTAGACAACACCTTCCAGACCTTCAACCATTTCCATCTAGAAGGACAAAAGCAGTGGATACATTGGAACACCATCACCTGCAAGTCCCCCTCCAGGCCATACAGCATCCTGACTTGGAAAAATATTGTCGGTCCTTCACTGATCCTGGGGCAAAATCTGGGAATGCCTTTGCTAAGGGCATTATGGGTCAACCCACACACATGGGGAGCAGTGGTTCAAGAAGGCAGGTTGCCACCATCTTCTCAAGGACAATTAGGGACAGGCAATAAATGCTGGCCTGCAAATGGCACTCATATCCCATGAGTGAATTTGAAAGAAAAATTCATGTTTAGAATTTAGAAAGTTAAGGGGCGAACTGATAGAAGTATTCAAAATATTAATAGGAAAAGATAGGGTAGATAAATTATTTCCACAGGTTGGGCATTCTAGAGCTAGGGTGTATAGTCTGAGAATTAGGACCAAGCCTTCAGAAGAGATGTTAGGATGTACTTCTACACACAAAGGGTGTAGGTGTTTAGAACTCTCTCCCACAAATGGCAATGGACGCTGGATCAGTTAATTCTTAATCTGAGATTGATACCTTTTTGTTAAGCAAAGGTATTAAGATACATGGGCCAAAGGCAGGTATATAGAGTTAGGCCACAGATCAGCCATGACCTAATTTAATGGTAGAACAGGCTTGAGGGGCTGAATGGCCTGATCCTGTTCCTATGTGAATGTAAGTAATACAAACCTTGTTGCAAAACATCATTGAGATATTATAATTGTGGCAGGACTATTCTTTCATTGTCCCAGTTGTTAGTGCACCTAAGAAGTACAACATTGAATATAAGAGCCCATGTTCTTGCACATTTGCAGTTTAATGTGAGAGTAAAGCAGCTCCTAGCCTTGAGCAGCAATGACACCTTAAAATGCCTTTGCGATTCGGTGACTGGCCATGATTAATAGAGTGGTTGTGATTACTTGTTGGTCAATGCATGAGCTGCACATAGAGTAATGTAATGGCAAGTTTGTCGTCATTGAATCTATGGATGACAAATTAATGTAATTGCCCTTTGAAGGCCTCACATAACAAACATGTCCACCTCACTACCACCACACCAAACAAAACACAGTTACTACTGTGAGTATGCCGACAGCTATCTTTCATCCTTATTATGCTGTTGAGGTTCGATCAAAGATGGCACTTTATCCAGTTCACTGATGGTCAGGATTATCAACCTCCACCCTTCCTGTTCCATTTGATGTTGTGTTCCTGTCAACCCCATCTGTTTTTGGGCTCCTCCTGTTCAACCCTTTTATTTGGCAGTAAATACTCTTACTTTCCGCTTCAGCCGCTGGGCCACTGTATTATCATGCCCACTATTACAATTCACTTTCGCCCAGTTGAAGCTTAGATGATGGCGATCTGTGAAAACCTGACTGTAATTTTTTATGCCCTCTTCTATGCTGTATCAGATCTCACCTTTTACATTACCTTCACTGTCATTGACCCTCAGTGTAATAGAATAATTCAGCTTAACCCCAGAGCTGAGTTCCCCATTTTTCACTGCACTGCATATATTGACCCCTGAATAGTCCCTTGATGTTTTCTCCCAAACTCCTAGAACTGACCTGGGCGATCATCCAGTCTGATTTGAGGACAGACTGATCGCTTTAGAGTTTGCAGAGTGGCTTACCTGTAATTGCCAGATTGGTTAGACTTGACCTGCAGGATTGATCCCGTGGCCATGATTGCACCAAGTGTTGACTATGGCCAAGTCCCTGGACTGAGTGTGGCAGAATCAACCAACTGACCATTGTCCCCCTTCACACCACTAACAACTAATGCTGTAAGACTTTCAGACATGGCCATTTGATTTAAGCACTTGCATGGTGTTGGCTGTGCTGGGTCAAAATCCTGGAATTCCGTCCTTAATGGCATTGTGGATCAACCTACAGCTGGTGGACTCCAGCTGTTCAAGAAGGCAGCTCACCGTCACCTTCTCAAGGGCAACTAGGGATGGGCAAGAAATGCTGGCCAGCCAGCAATGCCCACATCCCACAAATGATCAATAAAAAAGTTGCTCGCATACACTGTAGATCTGACATTGATGTATTATGCTGCTGCACAGCAACATGTCCATCCCTTTGACTGCTCAGTGCCAGTGACCTTGACAAGTTGCCTGGATTTCTGTCTGTGGTAAAAAGCAAATGAAGCCAGAGATGCTATGAGTCTGTAAGCTTTCATTAAAGCAGCAATGTGCAACAAGACAAGGCAATGCTATGTGCATCCAAGTGAGTGCAAAGTGAGTAAGTAAAAAAGAAAGCAAGTTAAGAGCCATTAAACGCATCTTGTGCAGATCCATAAGATGGGTGTGTCCCTCTGCCCACAGAATGACCTGGCTGCAGCATTGCAATGTAAGGTGTCAGTGAATTCGAAAGTGCAGTACTGAACTCCTGAAGTCTATGATGAGTTAGTCAGAGATCAGTAATGTTGATACGGTGAGGCTGGTGTTCTGTTCATGCTAACTTCTGTGGATGAAACAAGGAGGCAGTCGCTGACCATGGAACATCCAATAAGATGTTTGTGAATGGAACTTAAAGTGATGTCCAGAGAATGAGCAGTGAGGTGCATCTACCAGGTAACCACTCTGACTTTCAATTTGGGAATAGCACCAGCTAGTCTATCACCAATATTAAAACTGCATAGAAATAAGGCAAGATTAGCTAATTATGAGATGCAATTGCATGGAAGTAGGTTGGTTGCCATTTCCTAGCAAGATTCTCAGTCAGCCTTTTAAATTAAAAGGAAAATTGAGAGAAAAATTCCAATGTTGAAAATCACTTTTTTTCACTCTTGCTATATTTTGCCAAATTTTTCATCATTGCCTACACTGTTCAAATGCTGGGAAAACTCCACCCCATGTTCCAGATACATGTTAAAACAATTTCTGAAGATTACACTCCGTGGAAACTTCAACAGCATTTTGACAGGGAGCAGGGAATCACTGACATTAACTTCTTGATTTCTGTTTCACAACATTAGTTTAACAGTTGTAGTGATGGCAATCCTGACAGTTTTGCTTTCTTTTCATAATTTAATTTCAGATTTTTAAGTACCTCACACAAACGTTCCATTTGACTTGTCCCCTAATTGTTATGATTTCCTAAAGAGATTTGAACTATCCTGATTTAATTTCAATAGTTGGAAATTTCTTCATAATTCTGTTCAACTGCCATCACTTTGGCAGAAACCTTCTGTACGTGCAGAATTCCTTTAATAAATATTATTTCTGCTCTGACATACTGATTGAATGTACTGGAATTTACAGGTATCAGTCTATTTGTTTTTAAAGGATTGTGAAACAACTTCATATATTAAAACATTTTAAAGTTAAACGAAGGATCACTGTGGCCCTAATATTTACAGAGAGGTGGAAGTTCTACAAAGTGGGACATTCAGACATCATGAATCATGTAGAGGATGTGGATGAGTCCCATTTTTTATTTTTAGTTAAATCCTCCAGCCGTTTTCCACTTATTGTGGGGTGTTGAGAGTAGTTGACATGGGGTTAAGTGGAAGGAAAATCGATGACTATAGATACGAATTCACTTTACAGTATATTTCTACTAATTAACTAATTGTTAAGTTGTCCATTGCTACCAGGTTTATGCATAAAAGCAACTGAGTTATTTCATATTTCTATAGATGTATTTGAGGGAAACTTCAGAGCTAGAATTAATTTTTACTATATCTGAATAATAAAGTATATCTAGTTTAGATCACCTGTGAAAACCATTTTCATGCAAAGATTTAGTTGTTTCCATGCTTTGAAAGTATTTTCTCTTCTGTTGTAAGTTGGAACAATTGTCTTAGCCCTCATCTTGCATCTTTCTTGTGATCTTTCCCTTTCTCCCATCATACTCTCTGAGTTAATGTCATGCTGATACTATTGCCATCAAAATGCTAATCAACTTCCTTTCTAGGTATTCTTGTTAGCTGATGTTGCTCATGGTCGCCTTACCTGAGGTATTCCTCTCTACTACTTCAAATCCATAGTCATAGAACATAGAACATAGAACATTACAGCGCAGTACAGGCCCTTCGGTCCTCGATGTTGCGCCGACCTGTGAAACCAATCTGAAGCCCATCTAACCTAAACTATTCCATTATCATCCATATGTTTATCCAATGACCATTTAAATGCCCTTAAAGTGGGCGAGTCTACTATTTTTGCAGGCAGGGCATTCCACGCCCTTACTACTCTCTGAGTAAAGAACCTACCTCTGACATTTGTCCTATATCTATCACCTCTCAATTTAAAGCTATGTCCCCTCGTGCTAGCCATCACCATCCGAGGAAAAAGGCTCCCACTGTCCACCCTATCTAATCCTCTGATTATCTTGTATGTCTCTATCAAGTCACCTCTTAACCTTCTTCTCTCTAATGAAAACAGCCTCAAGACCCTCAGCCTTTCCTCATAAGACCTTCCCTCCATACCAGGCAACATCCTGGTAAATCTCCTCTGCACCCTTTCCAATGCTTCCACATCCTTCCTATAATGCGGTGACCAGAACTGTACGCAATACTCCAACTGCGACCGCACCAGAGTTTTGTACAGCTGCAACATGACCTCATGGCTCCGAAACTCAATCCCTCTACCAATAAAACCTAACATACTGTACGCCTTCTTAACAATGCTATCAACCTGGGTGGCAACTTTCAGGGATCTATGCACATGGACACCGAGATCTTTCTGCTCATCCACACTACCAAGAATCTTACCATTAGCCCAGTACTCTGTATTCCTGTTACTCCTTCCAAAGTGAATCACCTCACACTTTTCCGCATTAAACTCCATTTGCCACCTCTCAGCCCAGCTCTGCAGCTTATCTATGTCCCTCTCTTACCGGCAACATCCTTCCGCACTATCCACAAGTCCACCAACTTTGGTGTCATCCGCAAATTTACTAATCCATCCTTCTACGCCCTCATCCAGGTCATTTATAAAAATGACAAACAGCAGTGGCCCCAAAACAGATCCTTGAGGTACACCACTAGTAACTGAACTCCAGGATGAACATTTCCCATCAACCACCACCCTCTGTCTTCTTACAGCTAGCCAATTTCTGATCCAAACCGCTAAATCACCCTCAATCCCATGCCTCCGTATTTTCTGCAATAGCCTACCATGGGGAACCTTATCAAACGCTTTACTGAAATCCAAATACACCACATCAACCGCTTTACCCTCATCCACCTGTTTGGTCACCTTTTCGAAGAACTCAATAAGGTTTGTGAGGCACGACCTACCCTTCACAAAACCGTGTTGACTATCCCTAATCAAATTATTCCTTTCTAGATGATTATAAATCCTATCTCTTATAATCCTTTCCAACACTTTACCCACAACCGAAGTAAGGCTCACTTTTCTCTTTTGCAAAAACTACTCCTATAACTGCCCTTGTCATTCCAACACTACCCTCATATCTAATATTACTTTTCTGTCTGAAGTCCTTAGAGACATTGCGAAGTCTGTGGCCAAATTCCAAATCCGATTCACTCCAATCATGTTTCTGCTCTTGTCACAGTACTGTGGTACAGGAGCTACAATTGTACACAGTCTTGGGGGTCTACACCTGGAGTATTGTGTGCAGTTTTGGTCTCCTTATCTAAGGAAGGATGTTAATAATTAGATACAGTTCTTGCGGCTAAGGGGATCAAAAGTCATGGGGGGAGAGAGGGAATGGGGTTGAATGGCCAACTATGATCACATTGAATTGCAGAGTAGGCTCAAATGGCCTTCTCTTGCTCCTATTTTCTGTTTTCTGTTTAATCTGCCCGTAGTCTTTCACATAGTTGACGTACTCTATTCTCTTGCAATGTTTACCTTTTGTTGTCCAACTGGGAAGGATTGCGTCCCAGTTCCACTTGATTTTTACAACTAGAGTGAGAGAATTAATCAAATTCAGATTCCACCGTCACCTAAATTAGGATTTGAGCTGATTTCCCCAGAGCATTTGAGGTGGCTCTGCTCTGAAGGTTGCTTCCACTCAGACAGCTGGATATTAGCTCTATCAGTGACAGATTTGATTTGAACGCAGAGTAGGGGGTGGGGACAACTAAAATCCATTGGATGATCAAACTGCAGGTGAAACCTATTTCAAGTTGTGGCTGGCAACATTTCCCTGTGTAACCTAATGCAGGGAAGGGGCATATAACTCCTTAATGTGTCCCCTCGGCCCAAGAAAGAATCCATCCATGTTGTAACAACACCAGGTTTCCCTCCCTACAACCCACTGGCCCCTCAAACATCTATTCCGATACCCTTTGTGGAGTCTGACAACTTAGCACATGATGAGATCCCAAGCATTGAATCTGAGTTAGAATGTGTTGCCTGTATGTTACACAGGACTGGGGATTTTCTTGACATGCCACTAAGTCTCCTACCCTTGTGATGCAGGATAAGGAGATCTTGAATTCTAGGGACAGGGCCAAGACCAGAAAAGTGGATGATCTCAAAGTACTGGTGCCTTTGAAGAGGAGTCCCTGAAGACAATATGTGAGCCAGGCACTTGTCCATTTGAAAGTGGGGAGACTGGATTAGCCAGCCAGGAGAATAAGGGTGCCTTCAATCTGCTGTTAAGACATCAGATTATTAGATGCATGCATGAATTTTTGGTTTCCTGATTGGACTGAGCTTCTCCTTAACGTCTATTTTGTTGTTCTATACTGCAAGTTATTCACATAGGTGAAGCTGACATTTCCATCTATGATGAAGACCAAATACAGCCAGAGGATGCACTGTCATCTGCCTCTCCTTTGTTACACTCTTACACTCATGCATGTTTCAGAGATTTCATGTATCAAATCAAAGCACGTGGTGGTGATCACTTTATGAACACATCCTAGTAGCTGGGTTGGTAGTGTTAGTTGAAGTCCCTGATTGGGAAAGATGTTGGCAGTAAGGTCCATGCTGAACTCCAGGTAAATGATGGGTCTCTGGCCTCAGCCACAATAAATCTACTTAAGATACGGGCACAAGAATGAGCAAATCTTGGAGTTTCCAGAAATTATACAGAATCTTGCATGGATGGCAGAGAAGTTCAACAAATCCTCAACTTCTGTCAAGGCTCTGGCATGTCAGTGCTTGTGTGCCATCACAGGGAGGTCAGCAACCACTATGGAAAGCTACATGGATGATGGTGAACATTTGTGAGGATTTACATTCTGACATTCTGGTCATGGGCTCAGTAGAGTAGTGGCTATGTAAGAGGGATTGAGGCAATAGGATTTCCCTCCAAACACAACATTCCTCCTCAGGATACAGGGAGATGCCATTGTGCACCAAGCAGGAAGAGCAGAACTAGCCAGGTATACCGAGCCTTCCTCTCCGGGTGATGTTAGAGCCTCCAGTAGGAGAAGCCAAGGAGAATGTCCCTGTTCCTATGCAGGAGATCGTCAGTAGGCAAGGGCCTTCAAGGTCTCTGGCCATCAGAGGACATGAACCAAAGATATAGCAAGCAATGAAGCATTACTCTTAACAGCCTGCCCTATGAACAGGCGATGTCAGCATTGCACCAAAGCATAATGTTGTAAGGAAAAAGTTAAGACCTTTTGAAGGCTCTAAGTCATAGCTAGCCTAATATCACTTTAAGGCACAATGATGTCATGTGTGTTGAGACATTGAGAAGTTATGCATTTGTGCATATATTTCACTTAAAAATTATTTCATGGCATCTGAGTGTTGATGGCTGGGCCAGCATTTATTGCCCATCACAGTTAAGCAGGAGAAAGTGTTGGTGAGCTTTCTTGAATTGCTAAAATTCATTTGATGAAGATACACAACAATGCTATAAGGAAGGAAGTTCCAGGATTTTGAACCAGTGACACTGTATATTTCAAAGTCAGGATAGTGACTTGCTTAGAGAGCAACTTGCAGTAGATGGTGTTCTCATGTTAGTGTGTGGAATGAACTACAGAGGAATTGGTTAATGCAGTGCAATTACAATGTCTAAAAAACATTTAGATAAGTACATGAAAAAGGTTTGGAAGGAGATGGACCAAACACAGGCAGGTGAGACCAATTTGATTTGGGAACATGGTTGGCTTGCACTAGTTGGACCGAAGGGTCTGTTTCCATGCTGTATGACTCTATGACTCTATGTATCTGCTGCTCTTGTCCTTCTACATGGCAGTGGCCACATGTTTCGAAGGTGCTATCCAAGGAGCCTCGTTGAGTTATTGCGGTGCATCTTGTAGATGGTACACATTGTAGATGTTGTCCATATGGTGGTGAGAATGATTGTTTGTGGATGTGGTGCCAATCAAGCAGGCTAATGTTCCATTAGTGGAGAAAACCAATAACGTTGCAACTGCAAGCAACAGCCTTAAATGATTAGCTTCACCTGTTACTCAAATTGTATGGGACATCTTACCCTTCCAGAGTAACTTTGGGTACAATGGGCACTTTTTAGAACCAAATGGCATTGGACGCGTTCATGATTTTTCTCTGCTATATAGTGAGCAATGACCTGATTAGAGTTGTCACTATCCTGCAGGATTCACCTCCCTGACCCAGCTCTGCTATTCAGTAAAATCATAGCTTAGCTGTTTGTTTTGAATTTTTCATTCATTCTATTCCCCCTAATCTACTTCTCACTGTAAAAAAAACCAAAAAAAAATTACTTCTCCCATCTCTGACTGCTTCTGAGACAGTGTCCCAAAGTTGCACAATTCTTCATTAAAACATTCATTGCATCCCTATTCGTCCCTATAAGAGCCAACCCCTAAATTTTAAATGGCGTCCCCTACCCTCTGGACTGAGTCCAAAGGAAACATTCTTTTCAGGTCAACCTTGTCAAGAGCATTGAAGGGTCTTCTTTCTTAAATTATGCTATTCCTCATTCTTCTCAATTCCAGTGAAATTCCAGTCTATCCAACCTTTCCTTTTAAGACAACCTGCTCATCTCAGATATCAATATAGTAAACCTCCTCTGAATCACCTCCAATGCATTTTATCTTTTATTAACTAAGGAGACCAAAACTGCACACAGTATTCGAGATATGGTCTCAATGATATCCTGTATAACTAAAGGATGACATCCTGACATATAAAGTTTGATTCCTTTTGTAATGGAAAGGATAGCATTCCATTAGTTTAATTACTCGCTGTACCTGCAGACTAATATATGATTCACACATTTGAACCTCTAGATCCTTCTGAGTCTTGGAATTCTGCAGTCATTCTCTGATTTAAGTGATATACTTCTTTTGTATTCTTTCTGCCAAGTGAACAATGTCACAATTTCCCATATTATTCTTCAGTTGCCAGATTTTTGCCCACTAAAACCTATCAACCTATCAAAATCATTCCACAACTTTTTATGGTCTCTACATAACATACTTTCCCACATATCACTGTGTCATCATCAAATTTAGCTATCATGCTTTCATTCCACCCAACTAGGCAACTGACACAAATTTTAAAAGCTGAAGCCCCAGGACAAAACCTATGGGATTTCATTCATCATTTGCTGCCAAACAGCTAGCAATCTTCTATCCATGCAAATTTGATCACCTCTCCCCCCACACCATGAGGTCTTGTTCTGTGCAATAACCTTTTCATGTGGCACTTTTTCAAATGCCTTCTGTAAATCCAAGTTCAGTACAT
The DNA here is from genome assembly GCF_021869965.1 of Rhincodon typus. Taxonomy (NCBI): domain Eukaryota; kingdom Metazoa; phylum Chordata; class Chondrichthyes; order Orectolobiformes; family Rhincodontidae; genus Rhincodon; species Rhincodon typus. The sequence continues at coordinate 33,121,996 of NC_063342.1, forward strand.
CTACAGGGTTTCCTTTATTTACAGTGCATATTATTCCTTCAAACAACACCAAGAAATGTTAAATGGGATTTTACTTTCATAAGACCATGCTGACTCTTCCCAATCATCTTGAGTTTTCTTAAGTGCCTAGATATAACACAGTTGATTGAATCTAAACACCTTCCCATGACAAGCTAACTGACCTAAAGTTTCTTGTTTTCTATCTCCCTATATTCTTGAATAGAGGAGCATTACTACTTACCAGTCAGATGGAACCTTTCCAGATTCAAGTGAATTTTCAGAAATTAACTCCAACACATCTATTACCTCATTAACCACCTCATAAAAACCCTAGGGTGAAGTCTATCAGGATCTTGGGACTTGTCAGCCTTTAGGTCCATCAATTTACTAAGTACCACTTTCCCAGTGATTAATTTCATCAAGTTCTCCACTCACCCCCTGATTTAGAGTCAATACTGCAAGATTTTTGTATCCAGTATATTGAAAGCAGAAGGACAATCTTTATTTATCTCATCTGACATATCTTTACTATCTGCTATTAACTCTCCATTCTCAATCTCTGGAGGAGCAACGTACTTGCTCCTTTTCTATTAAATACCTATTGAAACTCTTTGCTGTCTATTTTTATATTTCCAGTCAGCTTCGTCTTACACTTCTATTTCTTCCTGCTTAATCTTTAAGCCATCTTCTACAATTCTTTGTATTCTGGCCAATCATTTGACCTCCCACTCATCTTTGCACAATTATTTGCCTTTTCTTTAGATTTCATTTCTTCAATTACTTTCAGTAACCACAGATGGTGAGTCCTCCACTAAGAATTTTTCTTCATAGTAAGAATATACATAAGTGCAAAAGATAAGACTTAAGTATTTGCATCCATCTTCAGACAGAAGCTCAGACTGGATGATTCTTCTTGGCCTCCGGTGGGAAGACTCAGCATCTAGACGCCACTTCTTTCAACCAATTTGATTCACTCCACATGATATCAAGAATTAGTTGAAGACAGTGGATTCTATAAAGGCTATGACAATATTGCAGCCATGAAAACTGGTGGTCTAGAACTTGATCCCTTCCTAGCCATATTGTTTGAATACAGCTACAACACTGCCATGACCTGACCAATATGCGAAATTGCCCAGCTATGTCCTGTGCACAAATGTAATGAAAAACCAATCAAGTTGATTACCACCTATATTCTTTATTAGCTAGGTGATGGAATGAGTTGTTTACAGTGCTATTCCTAGGTTTATTCACTCCGTCCCTTCCTTCATTCTCTTACCTTTGTTTCCCATTGTATTATTTTTTGCTCTCCTGCCTTGAATCCACTTAATATATATCATCCACCCAAGCTTGATCTCTCACCATCAGCTTTAGTTTTAGTGTTGCTGACAGAATACACAAATATCTGGAGGTGGCATGTGGCTCAAAGTAGATTGACTAACTTCCACTTCCAAGTTGTCAATCTTGGTCCAGCGATAAAGCTTTTGATCCTGAATCTCAATGTTAAGGGCTCAAACCCCATGTCAGAGGCTTGAGCACATGATATAGTCTGAAATGCCAATGTGGTACTGAGGCAGTGCAGTGCTGGCTTTTGGACAAGATTTATTTAGGTTTGGGCCTTACTAAATACTGAAAGGGTAGAAAATCAGCCAGTTCCCATGTTAAACTGCTGCTTGAGAGTGGTCTTGAATGGGCTGGCAATGAGCTAGACTTTCCTTTTGTGAATCTAAAAGGAGTCATCCTGCTCCTCAGCCTAAAACAAAATTTTGAAATGACTTAATTTGTTTTTGAGCAGTGTGCAGCAGTTTCTTTTGGGATCACTGGTTTGGCAACTTAATGGCCTGTACAAACATAGAGTGAATGCATTCCTGAAATTTGCAATAAGATCCCAGAAACCAGTGTAAAGGTATGGTTTGCATATTTAAGCAGTTTGTTGCAGTCAAGTGGGTTCCCATCCAGTTAAGGTCCACCTGACAGCTATAAGTTACATCTATCAACTGGCATCTAAGCAACACACCTTGGTTTTCTACAGCTGGACAACTGTTTTCAAGCAGGAAAAGGGTAAACTGCAGTTGAAAACTACATTCTTTGTAATTTCAGTGAAGGGTATTAATTATGAGCCATGTGTGGTATTACTTGATTCTTGAGTGCTACATTTTATTTAGCAAGGCAGAATTTCATTTAGGTGAGTTGACTGTGTCAAGGGTTCTAAATCAAGCTCAACAACACAAGTGAAAATTTTTGACAATTCATAAGCCTTCCCATTGTTGCAATCTCAGAGTGTCTAAATATTGTACTCACTGGAGAAGCATAGAATCAATGCTGGCAATTTTAAATTTTTGTACTATTCTGTGCATAAGTGGACACCTGAAATTGCTTATGATCATTTCTTCATACTTTCCACAAGAAATTCCAGGACATAGTTATTATTATTAGAAAAAATGCCCTCAAGAACTAAGAATACATGTGTTTCATATGATCAAAACAGTACCCATTGAATATTGAATAAATTTGAACCAAAACGGTAAGTAATCTGTCTTCATTTTTGTTTCAACTTCAAGTTAAAATTGGACTAATAAAATTAATTCAAAATTACATAATTTTGTTACAGCTTGACATTTTATATTCATTTCTAGTTTTATCTCAAATAATTCCAATAAAGCTAGATCTTTAGATATTAAAAATATAAAAGCATATGAAAATAGTGCACACAAAGTGGCATTTGCGGTGGTGGGTCAGCTATGACATCGTTCAGTAGCCAAACAGGCTTGGAGATACTGAAATGGCCTCCTCCTACTGACTTCTTATGTTGCTAATTGTTTGTGTATAAAGAACTATTATCATTTTGCAGCAGACTTGATACAGCAGAACTTAACCTAACATTTACAGATTAACTGATTTCTGTTTCAGACCTTGGCGCATTGCGTAACTATAACAATTTCCGCTTTATTAAACTATTTTTGATTTAATTGAAAAATATTATAAATCAATGCCTCATGACATACCTTCATAAATGGTTCTAGTCCTCTCAAAAGCTTTCACTGAGTTTCTTGAAATAGTTGTTTTTCCTTCTATACAGGAACTTTTCACAGATCCTAGAGAGCAAGATGGTAACTGATTCCTGAATTAAAACTATAATCTTTTGACTGAATTTGTCTTACTATAACATTTACGAAGTATTGAAGATAAAATATTTCCTCAGAGTTGTTTTGGTAAGCAGTAAGTGCTGTTTATAATTCCTGGTAGTTTACCCTGATTCACATCTCCATTTTCTTCTCAATGGATATCTCACACTAGCAAGGAATTACATTTCAACCACCCCTTGCTGAAGCCAGATGATTTGAAATGATACAGTTTTCCATAGATATCCCAATTTAACTTTGCAAACATGCCTTCTAATGGTTACTCGATGAGCAAAATATTTCAGGCTTTCTCTTTCCCATTCAAAATGGAACATGCTTCCATCTGCTCTACTGGGCTTCCTGAGAATTGGTGAAACTGTCAGTGGCTGATGGACTCAAGATTTTAGGGTGTTTTGATTTAGAATGGTTAATTGTTATTATTGTGTAGAAATGGTTAATTGTTCTTATTGAGTAGACTGCTAAGGTATTATTAAATAATACAACATGTAAAAATTAACATCTGCAGTAATAACACATTACTCAGTTGGGTGATGGTATCTTATTACTGACACAGCTTAAACCATTAGTTTTATTGTAGCTGTGTATCACTGTTCTGCACAACCCATACAACCACATATAAATTGATGTTTAAATGTAATGAAACAGGACATGAATGTCATGAAGTTGACTTTTTTTTAAACATGGATAGTCAATACTTGCATTCCTGCTCAGGCAGTCGGTGCTTGTGCTGAGAAATAAATGGAGTTGGAACTCCTCTCCTCACTCCTTCTCCTCAATTCTGATAGTTCATATATGCTACAAGCTCCAATCTCTGTTTGTAGAATGAAGTACAATCTTGGATTGATGATGTAGCGGGAGAAGAGAGCTACTTTTAGAATGAGAAGGTTGGAGATGACGACAGTGGTCCTGTGAATAGGTGGTGAATTGAATGGAGTGCAGAATGACAGTGGTCTGGAAGGCACAGAGTGCTTCTTTGAATTGGAATAATTGGTTGTGACTGTTAATATTCAAAAATTGAATTCAATTCATTGATCATTATAATGAGCATACAGTGCAAATACATTGTGCAGTCAAAGCAATATGACTCATTAACCTAAGGTATACTCCACCTAAAATTAAATCTGTTAATCAATTAATCCTGATATTCAGAGACATCTTAATGTGATTCTTAAATGTTTCCACTGTATGACAGTGCAGCAATCCTTTCCTTGGAGAATGACAGACTTGTTGATAATGTTAAGTAAAGGCAAGTCTCAGCAAATGCAATAACAAAACTACAAATGCAAAAATAAAATTGCATGGCATGTTATCGGGCTCAATTTCAATTAACACAAATCAAGGAGCTGAGGGTTAATCTCTGCAACTTTTGTGAGAAGCATTCTGACTAAATTATGTAACTAATGAACTGATTCCAAAGAGAACCTTTAGCTGATTTCAGCACTGTGTTTCAACGTAACAAGCATTTTCATTATGCAATAAATTATTTTCACTTTAAATATTAAATCATAACATATATCTCAGTTAACTAAACCATTGACAACTCATGTCATATTTGATCTTCCAACTACATATCATTAGTCCTGAAGAAAGATTATACCTGAAACCGTTGACTGCTCCTTTTCTCCAGATGCTGCCTGGCCTGCTGTGTTCTTCCAGCCTCCTGTTTGTCTACCTTGGATTCCAGCATCTGCAGCTGTTTTTGTCTCTACATACCATTGGCTGATCACTAGCTTGTCTATTTCCATCTCAATAACATTGCCCAACTGCATCCCTGCCTCAGTTTAGGTCTTATAATTGTATTTCAATTGTCTTCCTATGCAGATCAAGGGCATTAATTGGAGTTTCATTTCAACACAGCAATATTTACGATTATTATTATGTGCATAAGTTAGGAGGTATCTATGTGCAATGTTTCACTCTAAATAAATATAAGACTAAGGAAAAAAGGTAAATGAGCTTGTAGCACAGATTGAAATTGTTGGGTACAATGTTGTGGATATCACAGAGACATGGCTGCAAGGGGATCAGGGTTGGGAACTAATTATCCAAGGACAGGCAGATGGGCAGAGGGAGCAGGGCTGCCTTGTTAGTAAGAAAGGAATTTAAATTGATAGCAAGATGTGATATAAAGTTGGAAGGTGTTGAACCTGTGTAGGTAGAGTTGAGAAACTGCAAAGGGAAAAAAAAACCCTGACTGGAGTTGTGTACAGGTCTCCCAGCAGTAGTCAGGATGTAGGGAAGAAAATAAATCATTAGATAATAAGGCATATTAGAAAGGCACTATTGTATTAATCATGGGGGACTTCAATATACAGGCAGGCTTGGAAAATCAGGTTAGTAGCAGATCTCAAGAAAAGAAATTCATGGAATGTCTACGAGATGGTTTTTTGAGGAGCAGCTTGTAGTAAAACCCACTAGGGAACAGGCAATTCTGGATATATTGATCTGTATTGAGATAGACTTTTTAGGGAGATTAAGATGAAGGAACCCCTTAAGGAGCATTGACCATAATATGATAGAATTCACACTGCGATTTCAGAGGGTGAAGCTGGAATAAGATGTAACAGTACTAGAAATTACAAAAAACATGCGGGTGGAGCTGGCCAGAGTTGATTGGAAGGGGAGCCTATCAGGGAAGATAGAGGAGCAGCAATGGCAGGAGTTTCTGGGAGTAATTTGAGAGGTGCAGCAGAAATTCATACCAAGGAAGCAGAAGCATGCTAAAGGGAGGATGAGGCAACCATGGCTGATGAGGGAAGTCAAAGGACATTAATAAAATTGTGTGCATTTTCTTTCAATGTGGTGAAATTTGTGGGAAGCCAGAGGATTGGAAAGCCTTTAAAAACCAATAGAGGATAGCAAAAAAAAGCAAATGGGGGAAGAAGATGAAATATGAGGGTAAGCTGGCTAATAATCTTAAAGAAGATTGCTAGAGTTCTTTTAGATATCTAAAAGGTGAGAGAGTCAAGAATGAACATTGGACCGCTGGAACCTGAGGCTGGAGAAGTAGTAGTGGGGAACAAAGAAATGTTGGATAAACTGAATAGGTACTTCGCATCAGTTTTGCAGTGGAAGGCACCACCAGCGTACCCGAACTTCAAGAGATTTGGAGGCAGAGCTGAGTGCAGTGGCCTTCATTAAGGAGAACATGCTGGAGAAGCTGAGGGGTCTGAAGGTGGATAAATTACCCAGATCAGATGAACTACATCCTGGAGTTCTGAAGGAGATAGTGGAGGAGACTATTGGTGGTGATATTCCAGGAATCACTCGAGTCAGACTAATGCTAGACACCTGTTTAAGAAGAGATGGAGAGAGGAGACAGGAAACTACAGGCTGGTTAGCCTGACCTCGGTCGTTGGTAAGATTTTAGAGATCATTATTAAGATGAGATAATGGAATACTTGGAAGTGCATGGTAAAATAGGGCTAAGTCAGCATGGCTTCGTCAAGGGGAGGTCATGCCTGACAAACCTGTTAGAATTCTTTGAGGAGGTAATGAACAAGTTAGACAAAAGAGAATTAGTGGACATGATCTATTTGGATTTCCAGAAGGCCTTTAATAAGGTACTGCACAGGTGGCTGCTAAATAATATAAGGGCCCATGGTGCTAGGAGCAAGGTACTGGCATGGATGGGGAATATAGCACTTGCAGAGAGCAGGGATAAAAGGGTTTTTCAAGATGGCAGCCGGTGACTAGTGTAGTTCTGTAGGAATGGAATCACAACAATTGACATTATACATTAACAACCTGGACAAAGGAACCGAGGGCATTGCTGCTAAGTTTGCAGATGACACAAAGGTAGGTGGAGGGACAGGTAGTATTGAGGAGGTGAGGAGGCTACAGAAAGACTTGGACAGTCTAAGAGAGTGAGCAAAGAAGTAGCAGATGGATTAGAATGTGGGAAAGTGTGAGGTTATGTGCTTTGGTAGGAAGAATAGAGGTATAGGCTTGGAATTCTCTTAAGGTTAACATGCAGGTTCAGTTGGCAGTTAGGAAGGCAAATGCAATGTTAGCATTCATTTCGAGAGGGCTAGAATACAAGAGCAGAGATGTACTGCTGAGGCTGTATAAGGCTCTGGTCAGATTGCAGTTGGAATATAGTGAGCAGTTTTGCGACCTATGCTAAACAAGGATGTGTGGGCATTGGACGGGATTCAGAGAAGTTTACAAAAATGATCTCGACAACAAAGAGCTTTTCATATGAAGAGTTTAGAAGGCTGGGGGGGGAATCTGATTGAAAATTCCAGACTACAGAGAAGCCTCAATAGAATGGATGTGGAGAAGATGTTTTCCACTGGCTGGAGAGACTAGGATCTGAGGGCACAGCCTCAGAGTGAAGGAAGACCCTTTAGAATGGAGATGAGGAGGAATCTCTTCAGCTAGAGGATGTTGAATCTGTCGAAGCAATTGCCACAGCAGGCTGTGGAGGCCAAGGCACTGAGTATATTTAAGACAGAGATGAGATTCTTGATTGGTGAGGGGATCAAGGATTACAGGGAGAAGCAAGAGAATGGGGTTGAGAAACGTATCAGCCATAATTGAATAGTGGAGCACACCCAATGGGCTGAATGGTCTAATTCTACTTCTATATCTTATGGTGTAAAGATTGGCTGTATATCGTCCTTCACTAATTGGGTTTCTGAATTAGCTGAATCTGCTTCTGAAACCTCACCTAAACCTCTGTTATCACAAGACTTAACTATTCTAATGCTTCCATCCTCTATAAACTAAAATAATCCAAAATTTTACCATCCACGTCCTAATTCATACCAAGTCTCACTCCTCCATGAAACAAAAATTGAAATTGCTGAAGAAACATGGCAGGTCTGGTAGCATCTGTGAAAGAAAACAGAGTTAATGTTTTGAAGCCTGTTGCCCTTCTTCAGAACATTCATCCATTATTTCTGAGCTTGCTGGTCTCCTTTGGTCTAACAAGAGTCAACACCTTGATTTCACAATTGTCATCTTGGTTTTCAAAACTCTTCATGGCGTCATCCCTCCCTATTTGCTATAACCAACCTCCAAAAACATCTGTACGTCTACAATTCTGGTCTCTTGAGCATCTACTCCACCATTGACAGCCATGCCTTCAACTGCCAATGCCCTAAGCTCTGGAATATAAATGTCCTGTTTCCCTTCAAGAGATGAAATTCTAGCACTTTGACCAAGCTTTTCATTGACTGCCCTACTATCTTCTTATGCTATCTGATGTCAAATTTTGTTTGATAATTGTCCTGTGGAATGTTTACTGTATTAAATATGTATATAAGTAGTTGATGTATCTGGAAATTGAAATGTGTTTCAAAAATTCAATTTCCCTCTATAGGATTGTATGTAGGCAAACTTAAATATTAGCCAGTCAATGTCCTACTGCACTCTTACTATATTTATTTTGTTTGCCACACTAAACCATTTTGATTTTATACAAAGTAAATAAATAGCAGGATTTGATCAATAAAAACAAAAATAAAACACAAATACAAAGGTAATAAAAAGGGAATGCATCTATTTTCTCATTTTATTTTGTAATTATTCAAGATTGTGTTTTTCACTTGTATGTTTCAATTTAATTGTCATCATTGGATCTTTAAGCTTTTCAGAGTTTTTAGATTGGCATGACTGTAATGGTTGAGTATGGAATACATGAGTTGTTACATGTACTGATAACCAGGCAACACAACATTCATCAGCAAATATTACAATAACAATATTCTAAAAATGACTTTCTTCTAGCATTTCACTGTACAGTAGCAGCCCTGTGCAATGAAATGCCAATTAATGGCATTTCCAACTGAGTAGCGTATTACTGTATGTATGGTATTTTGAACTCTAACCCATGGCAGGCCTAACATGAAGCGTGTGTTGTTTGAAATTTGTGATGTTTGGTGATGCAGTAATTTTCACTGTGGTCAGGGCTTCTTAACAGTAAGCAGGAATTTTCTGCCCAAAATTTGCTAAAAGCTGAAATTAACAGCAAAACTGAAATTACCCTTGTTAATCGTTCAGTTGTTTCTAATTGATATACACTTGCAAAAGGTCTTCCTAAAAAAAATGTGGTTTCAGTGAGAAAACATTTTCGAGTAAGACCAGGAAGGTTATGCTAGTATTACTAATTAGACCACAGGTACAGTTTGGCCATCACATTACAGGAAGAATATGACTGCACTAGAAAAGAGCAAATAGAGAACACTTAATGCTCTTGCCAGGACTGGAGAATTTTGGGTATGAGGAAAGACTGGAAAGGATGGGATTGCTTTATTGGAACAGGTAAGACTGAATTGAGATGCATGAAACTGAGGCACCTTGGCAGAGTGAATTTGGAAGGACTTACTCCATTGGCAGAGAATGATAACCAGGGTGTTTCAATTTAAAGAAATTGGTGGAAGGACTAGTGGGGGATTGGGGCCGGGGGGAGACATGAGGGATGGGGGTGAGTGTTAAAGAGAATATTTTTCAAATCAAAGATAGTGTTTAAAAAATACTTAGATAATCATTTGAAATGCCACCACCTATAGGGATTTACTAAGGGCTGGCAATTATAATCAGACAGGCCAACTCTTTCTTAGCTGAAGCTAACATATTGGCCCTTCTGTTTTTCAATGGTTCGAAAGTGTAAATTAAATGATAATTCTTGTTTCTCATTTTCATAATGGTTTATGCCTCACTCGCATAAATAGATAAATGACCCTTTGGTGTGTACTTTGTCATCAGCTGCTAATCAGATACACATGGTGATCCACCATATGATTTTGTATCCCTTTGTTTCAGTCTATAAGGATCCTCACTTGGTACTTCCCTCCTCAGCTAAGACCAGGTGCTCACCTGTGAAGGATATCTGTACATAAATCTGTATCTTATCCCTCATAATGTGCAATGTGTGTAACATTTTGAATAAAACTTTACTCAACTTCATCAATGAACTAAAAGAGTGGCTAAGTAACTCTATTTGAAAACTGTTGGACATGAAGACAGAAAATTGACGTATTATGAAATAGGAAGTGAAGTCAATTCTAGCATCTCATTTGCACAGGCTATAAACCAGAGTTAGTTTATAATGCTACAGACTGGAGCACAGTTGTCCAATTTTCTCAAACAGCATACAGTGAGGAAAAGAATGAACGTTTTGATTTTTCTCTTCCTAGGGAAGTGGAGAGTAAGTTTTAGAAATACAAGTGTCCAGGAACACAACAGTAAATGTGAACTTCAAAAAAAAAATCAAAGGAAATAAATTCATCATTTTAATTTCCCAAACTCTTTTCCAATAATCCCTTTCACACCCTTTCCTCTCTGTCTTACGCCCTCACTCTGTATGTCTTACTTTACCGTTATTAACTTCAAGAAAATAATCAACGGGACAGTTCCCAGTAGCACTATTATCCTACCTGCAAGCATTTTGTGTTGAAATGGAAGTGGCCAAGTTTTTACTTTCTTTCAGAGAAACTTAAAATGTAATTTGGTAAAAATTGATTTGTTTTTTTAAAGTAAGTTTTTTTCTGTGCTGAAATTCCCATTCTGTTGTATTCAGGTTCAAATTAAGTGTGCCTCTAGAATTCCCAATTAGGCAATCAGAGTTTCCTATACTGAATAACTAAAAGGAGACACAGCAAGACTGACCAATCAGGGCAGCAAAAACCTGATCAATGCCAATAGTGTATGGGAAGGATAAGTTAGTGGGAGCAACTCAAGGGTCTATCATTTCCCTTCTCATAGCCTGATTTGTAGTTACTCTCTGCTATCCAACTCTCTTTGCAATCTCATCTCCTACTCCTCCTCCTCATAGGGAACCATTTGAATGAGCTGCGAATTCATCAACCAGTAATGCAGACATCAGGCCATTTGAAATGCTCTGGCAGTCGACATGTGGCCTGTGAGCTGAAGGTTAGGCACCCAAGACTAGAAGGAAACCTTATAACACTGGTCAATGTTAAACCAAAACAAAGCCAAAGATAGACAGATCAACAGAAAGAAACAGACACACATTGTCAAATCCCCTAAGCTACATGTTTCCATTAATTGTAATTAAGGTTCATTACCATTGGAATAAGAATATCTTACAATCTTTATTTATGTGTTTAAATCACCTGTTCAAAGACGAGGGAAATATCAAAATTATGCTCAACAGAAACTGAACCCCTCCATCCACCCTATGCCTGATGAGAAGAGGGAATGTGTACTGTTAAAATTACCTCATTCACACCACATTCTTGCTTTTAGATTTTGAAGGTTTTCTTGATGTGTAGGTGTAGATCCCTGTTCCTCCCACCACTTAACTGACTGTTGGAGATCGTTTCCGCTCACCTGAACTCCAGTGCAAACGTTAGGTCACTGAAATTATGAATTTAAATGAGGGCTGACAGTAAAAGTAGTCCAGGTCTCATTGGCATACAACAGCAAGACTGGTGTCCCTACTACCACCTCCAAACCCACACTGGCCCCACACTTGTTGCTCTCTGATTGTTAGTTCTCCAGAGCGTTTTTAAAAAAAACATGTCATCAATCACAATAAATCAGATCCTTATAAAGGGGATGTTTCTTTTTTAACCTGAAATAAAGGAAAATGAGAAACCAGAATTGTGAATAGTATTATGCATGTTGGATTGATTTTCCTGACAACCGTTTATGCTAGTGCTGAATAGAAAACAGCAGACCTAAAGTGTGTTCTGCCTGCTCAGACACGGATGGCTGTGATGCTTACAATGTCCCGTAGTACCTTCCACCACCTAAAAGATAACCAAGTAGGAGTTTGACCCAGTCAAATAATTTCTGGAAAATAAATCAAGAAGAAATTCTTTTAAGCAGTAACCTATTTCCTTCCAAGAGAAATAGCCTTCACTTCTGAGGGAAATATTTTCCTTTCCATGTGAATTTTGACTATATTAAAACATGTACTTTAGAACAAAGTTGAATGGATGGAATTCATCATTTTACAAAGTTTAAATTTGTTTGTTATAAATTCAGGTCTAAGGTGGCAAAATAAGTGTCTTTCTCAATAAAATGACATAAAACACAAAATTCAAGTAGATTAAAAAATAAAGAGGGAAAGAAACAAAAATAGTTAGAGATGAGCAAAGAATCAACTGACCATAAACAAAGTTGGCATGGAGCTCTAAGGAGACATTTTTGTTCGTGCTTATGAAATTAAACATATTTTAGTGTAACATAGGCCCTATATGGAGCGCAAATAACCAGTAACTTTGTTTGGTTCAGTTTGGCTCACCTCAGTTTGGTGGAATTTGCTCATCCCTAACCTAAGTAACCTGAATAAACAAACTGTCAGCTTTCGCCTACCGTACCGAGATCAGTCTTAAGATCTGTCGGCAGACTTAACTTTCTTGGTCCTTTTACTGAAACAACAGAAAGAAAAACAAAAGGTAACATTAATACTGGAAAACAAAATTTACATGAAAGTGCGGAAAAAATAATTGTACAGAGATTGTTATGTTTGATAAAAGGGCAGCTGCACTGGAAACTGAGATCTCAAACATCTCATACATTTGCTGTTTTGACTTCCAGGAATACTTAGATGCCAAATTATGAGGATTGATTTTTTTTTTCACATGTTCGATCTATGTTTACTGGTCTTATTTTTGTTGTATTACAAAAGCAACCCTTTTTCATTAAGAAAAATACACCATAAAGAACAGAAGTATTCAAATTACAGCTTCATAAAAGTACAGTTATTTGATTTAATGAAACTGAGGGAAAGACAAAGAACATAGTTCAATTCTGGTGGCCTTCAGACTTAAAAAAAAAACCCAGAATTTGAGAAATGAATCATTGGACACCCTACAGTATGTAAATGGATGGTTTTTATTAGTCATTGGCATGGCAAGTTATATCTATATTCAGTGATTTTGAAACTCTGTGCCTCAAAAGGTGATGGAGGTGGGTCGCTGGATATTTTTAAGGTGGAGGTAAATAAGTAGATTATTGCTAGGAAAGGGAATAAAAGTTTACCAGGGGAAGATGGGATTGTAGTTTGGAACACAAACCGATCAGCCATAATCTTTTTGAATGGTGTTGCAGTCTTGAAGGACCAAATGGTCTACTTCTGCTCCTAATTCATGTCTTTGTATGCACATATGAGTGAACCATGTTGTAATGACAAATATGGTATTGAGCACTACCATTTTCTCAAACAAATGCAAGCACTTGTGAGCACTGTGCAATAAGTGGGTCGCAATAGATCTTCCTGTGAACAAGTCATAATTTTGATAGTGATCAATATGAAAATCGTACTGTAAAATTAATGTGAAATCCCCTTCAACATTGAAATACGTTCCATATTTATGTAGGTACATGAACAAACAAAAGACAATTTAATTGCTTTCTTTCAATAGAGTGATTTGCAAAAGGCAGAGGAGTTGCAAACATGCACCAAAAGCAGGATGGATGAAGGGTTTCGGCCTGAAACATTGACTTTTCTGCTCCTCGGATGCTGTCTGACCTGCTGTGGTTTTCCAGCTTCACATCTATTGATTCTGGCTTCCAGCATCTGCAGTCCTTACTGTCTCCAAGTTCCTCAACACAACATACTGGTTGAATGAAATATTTCCATTGCACACTTCAGTATGGAAAGATTGTTGATAAGGTTTACAAAAATATTCATCAGCATCAAAAACAAATCTATAAACTGCAAGGCTGCTGGTTGAAAAATGAATTTTTACTGTTCGTTTTCTTTATTTCTCTCCACATGTTTCTATTGTTTAGGAGTCCTTTGTTTGATAATCACATTTAACTGATGAAGCTGGGAGTGAGGAGAACTTTTATTTTCTCAATTTCAATGTCAATGCCACTCGGACCTCAGTTGTAAATCTCGTAGGAGTGAAAAATGTATGATGTAGATTTTTCAGTCAGCAATAAAGTAATGGCACTCATCACTGACCTTGAAAAAAAAGTTACTCACAAAGATTTGATGATCCCTGGGGCAATGATTTTCCCTTTCCCAAAGGCAGTTTAAATTTGTCACTAAATCAAAAGGATCTCTTGTCATATGATGTTAGCAAGCAGTTAAACAGTCAAATACTTTGAAGTATTCACAATATGCAAAACAGGAAGTTAAAAGCACTGAATCCTTCACTTCGCTATTCAATTCAATGATTAAGACTGGTTTAACACAGAAGCTAAACTAAAAGTAAACAGTGTTTTGAGAAATAATTTCTATTTTGAAGTTTGCAATATTTAATCAGTTAGAATGACAAAGGCACGTTGGCCTCTATTGGAAGGAGATTGGAGTACAAGAATAGAAAAGTCTTTCTACCATTGTACTGGACTTTAGTACTATTACATCTGGAATAGTGTGAAGTTTTGGTCTCCATATTTAAGATGTACTTGCATTGGAGGTTCATTAAATTGGCCCCTGAGATGAGGGGATTATCCTGTATTCTCTGGCACTTAGAAGAATAAGAGGGGATTTCATTGAAACATATAAAAAGAAACATATGAAGAAGCTTGTAAAAGTAGAGATTCCTCTCAAAGTGGGAATCCTACAGAACCATATTTCACCAAAACCCTTGATGACTGTTGAAATGTTTAGATTTCATGAACATAACCATCTATTTCCCAGTTTGTAGCAAGTTCAAAGAAGCTAGCAGAATTCTGTGAATTCGAAAACAACTTAAATGATGCTCTCAGAGACAGTGTGGTGTCAGGTTTAAGATAAGAAGTAATCCAGAAGAGATTACTGATGGAAAGGAACCAGGACTTGTGGAAGCGCTGGAAGTGGCAGCGAAGGAAGCTCAACAGCTAAGCTTGAACATGAGAGTTCACAAAATGGTAACTGAGAGACGGGCACCAAAGCACACCCAAAACTGCCGTCAGTGTGGAAAAAACAGGCAACAGAGCAGCAAAAAGGGTACATTGAATGGGTGTGTTTCAGGAAGAAACCATAAACACCATATAGCAAAAGAACAGAAACTGAAGAGACAAAAGGAATCTACATGGTAAAAAGGGTATGACAAAAGCCCAGGCTCTCAGATTGAAGAGGAGCTGTTATTAAACATACTGGTCATTTCTGGTGACACCATTTGATATTGGGTCACTGCCTTGCTGAATAGCAAACTGTTAAGAATGGAGATGGCCACTGGAGTGGCAGTTTCATTGGGCAACTCACAAAATTTATAATAAGAAATACAAAGGCAAAGTAATGCCTTTAAACGGTTGCATCAAAGTGAATGTTCAGTTATGTGGTCAGCTTGAAGATTTGCCCTTACATGTTATCAAAGGAAATTTTACAGCTTTCTTGGGAGAATGTCAAGCTTAGTGGAGCTGAGGAAATCACTTGTCAGATTCTGAGACTGATCTACCACACATTCTAAAAAAAATGCCATTGTTTTCAATGGTGATCTGGGAAGCATGGAAAAAATCACTGTCACATATAAAATCAAGGATGAGAATCAAGCAAAATGTTGCAAGGCTCGACCAATTCCTTACGTAATCAGACCAAAGGTTGAGACAGGCCTAGAGAGGCTGGTCAAGGTGGGAGTTCTTGAACCCGTAAATGTGAGTGATTGGGCCTGACCTATTGTACTGGTGATGAAGAAATATGGGCTTGCAGTGATTTTAGGGTCATTATTAATCTGAAACAGTGTGGTGAGCAGTATCCTTAACCTTGTTTGGTGACCTATTTGCTGAACCAGCTAGAGATCAGTTTTTTCAGTAAAATTGACCTTAGTCAAGTCTATTCTAGGTGAATGTAGATACTAAGTCTCATAAATAAATACGATTGTAATAATACCATTTGGAATCACATCCGTACCTAGAACATAGAACAGTACAGCACAGTACAGGCTCTTCGGCCCACGATGTTGTGCTGATCTATTATCCTACTAAGGTCAATCTACTTGTGTTGTTCCAATGTGCCATGGATCAGGTTTTTGATGGATTGGAAGGAGTCCAGTGTTACCTAGGCAATGTTTTAATCATGGGGAGAAACAAATAAAAGAGCACCTCCACAATTTAGATGCTACTCTGCAGAAACTTGAAGATTATGGCTTAGGAGTGAAGAAAGATAAAAGTGAAGTCTTTAAATCTTCTATTAAATATTTAGGCCATGTCATTGATACTAAGGGATTACACAAGTCTCCTTCAAAAGTAAAAGCCATAACTGAGGCACCAGCACCTAAAATGTACTTGTTGGGCTTGTTAAACCATTATGGCAGATTTGTCCCAAACCTTGCAACCATTCTCAGGCCTGTGTACAATTTATTATGCAACACAAGAATTAGAAATGGGAAAATCCATGTAAAAGAGCCTTTACATAAGCCAAAGGAGCTTTAATAAAGTCAGAAGTCCTGACTTCTGACTCAAAGTTATTGTTACAACTGACACATGTTGCATCACTGTATGGAGTAGCAGTAGTCATTTCTTACAATCACCCAATAGTGAAGAGAAGCCGATAGCTTTTGCATGAAAGGAATTAACAGAGCATAAATGAACAATGCATAGAGAGAGAAAGAAACACTAGGAATCATTTTTGTCATTAGATAATTCCACCAATAACTGTATGGCCAGGAATTTACCCAGGAACAGACCACAGAGCAGTGATCACAATAGTTGGACCTCCTATGGGATACCTTCTTCAGCAGTAAGCTGTATGCAGAGGTGGGCATTATTACTTTCAGCTCACACTTGTACATAGTCATAGGGCACAGAAACAGACCTTTCGGTCCAACTCGTCCATGCCGTCCAGACATCTCAATCTGACCTAATGCCATTGCCAGCATTTGGCCCATATCTCTCTAACCCCTTCCTATTCATATGCCCATTCATATGCCTTTTAAATGTTGTAATTGTACCTGCCTCCACCACTTCTTCTGGCAGCTTGTTTCATACATGCACTACCCTCTGCGTGAAAAAATTACCCCTCAGTTCTCTTTTAAATCTTTCCCCTCTCACCTTAAACCTCTAGGTTTGGATTCCCCCACCCTGGGGAAGAGACTGTGGCTATTCACCCTATCTATGCCTCTCATGATTTTATAAACTTCTATAAGGTCACCTGTCAGTTTCCGATGCTCCAGAGAAAATAGTCCCAGACTATTCAGCTCTCCCTCTAGCACAAACCTTCCAGTCTCAGCAACATCCTTGTAAATCTTTTCTGCACCCTCTCAAGTTTAACAACATCCTTCCTATAGAAGGGCACCTAGAATTGTACTCAGTATTCTAAAAGTGGCCTTACCAATGTCCTGTACAATATCGGCAATCCAGTTTACATGGGAACTGTGATGCGCTCTCTAGTTTACCTTTGCCAAAGGACTACAAACAGTCCTTATGTAGACATTTTCTATTTCAAACAAGTGGAGTACACTTTTGTTATGGCAGGACAAGTTCAAAGTATTCTAGAAATAATCCACTGCTATCAAAAGTGATGGATATGGTGCTTTGTGGTAAGATTGGAAGTTAGAACTATCCATACATGCAGGATGTATCCTGTGGGGAATGGCGGTTATCATCTTACCACAGTGAAAAAAAATCATATGTAATTCAATTACATGAAGGTCATTGTGGCATTGTCAGAATGAAGGAGGTAGACAGAAGCTATTTTTGGTGGCCAGGGTTCAACTCTGAAATTGAGAAGGCAGGAACAACCGCAGCTTGCAAAAACGTTTTACCATCATTACACCCATGGGAATGGCCATAAAGGTCAAGGCAAAAATCCATATTGACTATGGCAGACCTTTTGAAGGGTAAATGTTTTCATAGTGAATGGATAACATCTTCCGAAAAATCATTAAAAGATTGTGCAAGACTTGCAAGGTTTGGTTATCCAGCACAACCTGATAGTGATAATGGTCTACAGTTCACATCAAAGAGTTTACAAACTACCTAAAGCATATCCAATGAACTACTATCACCCAGCCACAAATGGTTTGCCAGAATGGTTTGTCAGACAATGAAACATTCCTTAAGGGTAACTCGAGACCAAGGATCACTATCCTGAAGACTGAGCCAATTTTTGCTAACCTACCTGAACACAACGCACTTGATGACTCCGAGTTCTCTGGCATTGTTCATGGTAAAGCATCAGCTGCACACAGCATTTGATTTACTGAAACCACCCATGACAAAAGACATTGTTGATAGGAAACAACAGAATCAGATTTTCCAATGAGAGAGCAAGGCCAAATACAGTGTTTTCAAAAAAGGTCAAGTTGGTGACAAATGGGTACCAACCACCATTGTATCACAGACTGGACTGGTTTCCTATAACATACAGATGAGAGTCTGTGTAATATGACGAAGACATGCAGATCAACTCTTAGCAACCTGAATAAACGTGTGGGACAACATTAATTAATGATCCGTGGATAACTGTGCCATATGAAGATCTGGATATACCTGAGGACAGAAAGTAATTGGAGCATCTGAAGGAGACAGTACCCTAGTGGAGAATACTTTAATATTATGCAAACCTCTGAATATTCGGTGGTGTCAGAAAAACAACAGATGATGTTCCTAGTCCATCTAAACCAAAGGTTCAAGCCAATGAGGAAATAAGTTTTCATGCTTGAGGTGCAATGACAGCCACACAGAAATCAATGTTCTCTGCAACATCTTACCTACTGATTTATAAATGTAATTATAAATATTTTGCATGTTTTCATTGCAGGAATCTCTGATGTAAAGGGGGAAGGATATTGTGCATGTATGGTAGACTGTCACTTTAAGAGTCTAGTCATGTGACACAATAACTATGTCATTAGACATTTTGGGCACAGAAACAGCTGTCTCTAATTTTACTGTCTGTACAGTGAACACCTCCATAAAAAAGCTTCTGCTACTTAACATTTTGATTTCCTGGTTCTTCTTGGAACTCAACACTTACAACTTGCATGCTTCTGCCAGGTTGCTTTACATGCAATGACATCATGCATCTACACGGGATGAATCTTACGACTGTTAGCTTTACTCCATAGTATTCACTTGGAGGTTGCCAGCTTCTGAGGCTTTGTGGCTTGCAATGCCTTTTACCATATAGGGTGTAGCAACTGCTTTTCATGGCTCAGGGCACTGAACAGTCAAGGGGTGGATATGTTGTTGTATGGCACTCCCTCCCATGCCACATCAATGTTACACCTACAGCATATGCCAGCAGCTTAAGTGGAAAACACATGCCACGTGCTTCAACAAAATGACTGCATGTGAAAATCAAATCACTACAGTCAAGGAGGTCTACGGTCAGTCTGTAGAACCACCATAGTCAATCAAGTGGCTTGTTTAATTCCAAACCAGGGGCTTGGCTACGGTTAGTCCTGTGGGTTAGATACGATAGTCTGGGATTACAGGTATATGAGTTAGGGTGCTGTAGAGGCATTACTCTGGTGAGTGGGGGTTTGGGGGGTGTTGCAGTGAGCCAATTTTTCCACAGTGAGACAAAAATGAGGGATTGGGTATGATGACCTTGGATAGAGAAACAACTAGTGGTGAAACATGAGCAGGAGAGGTATTGAGGGTATCCTCTGTGAATGAGTAGGAAGCACAGAGGGCAAGAAAGCATTTTAGGTTGACAGCATGAAGTTTTATGAGAGTCATTAAATGGGCATGATGTGTCTAAAAATGAGAGTTGTAGTCCATGATCCTTGGACAGGTGTATATACAATGGCAGAGTTAGAGTGAGCGATTGCCCCGTGAGTATGAGGCAGAAAGAAGATAGTGATACTAACTGTTGTGGAGTGAAGAAGACCATTAAACTTCTCCCTGCATTGCTGGATGTTTCTTTTAACCTGGGACGCTGTACTAGCCTACGATTCTATCTCAGTCCAGGCTGGCTGAGTCTGGTGACATGGCCACCTTGGCTAGTCAGCGGGAAAATGGATAGCCATGAAAGATTTTAAAAAAAAGTTTGAGAGTTTCTAAAATCAAGATGTTGCTTGCCTGGGTGGGGTCCAATGGTGGTCAGGAAGCACAGGGGTGAAAGAGAACTGGGAATTAGAGTGAATTAAGACAGCAGCATCAGAGTTTGGAGGATATCAAGTTTAAGTAGGGCAGAATGTGGAAGACTAGTGTTAGAACTGTGACTAATTTTTCATCATTTTTATTTTATTTTATTATTAATTTTGGTTTGAAACCGTCAGCTGAAAATGATCTTTGGTCTGTGGGCATCAGCTTGTGTTTAATAAAAAGGAAAAACAAGCTGGAATTTGTTGGCGAGGCCAGGACCGGAAGTTAATTGTAGGTTGGTTCCATAGACTCTTCGACATTTATTGGGGAGGGGGAAGCAGTACATTGCATCATGTTGCAGATGTTTAGCCATTAATGAGCTCAGTACCTGGGAATTGATGACAGCAAGTTTGAGAGTGAACATGATTATTAAACAGAGAGAAGGGCTAAAGAGTCTGAAATGGGTTTTGGACTGTATTTCTGAGAGAAGTAGTTTGGTTGTGGATGTGACAGCATGAAGATTTGAAAGCTTGCTGCCTAAACTCCCATTATCAGCTATTAGAAGTTGAGATTTTAGGAACTAAGTTATACATATTGTTGAATCTTCCTCAGAGTGAACTGAAAAGGTGGCCCGATCAACATTTTCAGAATATAAACCAAGAATCAATCATACCTGCCTGTGGAACAATGAACTGTGAAAACCACCCATGTAATTTGGCTAGCTTTGTTATTTTATTTATCCCTAACTGTGCTTATTTGTCTCTCTGTCTTTTGACATAATGGGGTGAAATCAAAAGTTGTTGGGTTTAAATCATTGACATTGGTTAGATTACTTTTTAGTTTTGATCTGCTAAAGTTTATGTATTATTAATAAATATTTAAGTCTTTTGTTTAAGCTACAAGCCCAGTGTGCAGACTCGATTACTCACAGAGTCTGAAATTGGTTATTGAAAAAGCCTGGTTAGGAACTGTTAGGGTCAATTTTGAGGCTCTTTAAAGGTTTTAATGGAGAGGTACGAATTTGATTTGGCTGTTTGTCCCTGAGTCATAACATTGGCTAAGAATGAGTCAATTTCAGAAGTAGAAAGGGCATGAGTGAGGATTTCAGTGATAGAGAGAATGGGCAAAATTGGGCAGTGTTATGGAAGTAAAATAGTTGTTTTTTTTTGTGATATGAAGTTTTGTAATGTGAAGTCAGATGCTCTTCAGGGTCAAACATGATGCCAAAGTTGCAAAGAAACTGGCTTAATTTTGGACACTGCCAGACCTGGAACAGAGTCAGTAGCTAGGGAAAGGAAGTTTAGGCAGGAATCAGAAACAATGGCTTCAACCATTCTCGATATCTAAGTGGAGGAAATTTCTGCCTGGATGTTGGATTAGCAGTCTCATAATTTAACAATGGTACAGAAGTTGAAAGAGGTTGTGGAGGTGTGGTAGAGATGGATATCATCAGTATCCATGTGAAAACTGATGCAGTGCTTTTAGATTATGCCACTGAAGGGCAGCATGTCGCTGAAAAACAGAAGAGGGTTAAGGATAGATCCTTGGGAACACCAGAGATAATGGTGTGGGGGAACTGGAAGAAAAGTTATTTCAAATGGCTATGAATAGACACATAAGAATAGACTAAGTTGGGAGCAGATTTATCCAGCTCCAACCATAAGCTTCTGTGAGTCTTTTGAAAATCTTGCAACAAGTCCCACACAACCAATCACAGCAATCAGCAGTGGGACCCAAATACTGTTTGTCCCCTGAATGTTAATGTTGACCAAGGAATGACTCTTACAGCACAAAAATGCATACAGCCAAAGAAGGTATTTGTCAAAAACATTTTCATCTAAAAGTATAATTCCATTAATCCCCAAATACTCTCCAATTGATATTAAAAAAAAAACAGCTTTTGTACAATACCCAAAACACACCTTCGGTACAGTACGCACACCAGAATCCCTGTCTCTAACACCAATAGGTTCGTCACTCGTGACTTTAACTCATAGACAGCAATTTAGAAAATAGTCTATGTCCCTATTCTTCCTACCAAAGTGCATAACTTCACATTTTCCTATGTCGTATTCCATTTGCCACTTCTTTGCCCCTTCTCCTAGCGTATTCAAGTCCTTCTGCAGGCTCTGTGCCTCCTCAACTCTACATGTCCCTCTACCTATCTTTATTTCATCTGCAAACATAGCAACAATGCTCTCAGTTCCTTCGTCCAGATTGTTAATCGTGAAACATTTTTGTTCCAATGCACACCTCTGTGGAACTCTAGCTGCCATCCTGAAAAAGACCCTTTTATCCCTTCTTTCTGCCTTCTGACAGTCAGCCAATCCTCTATCCATGCCAGTACCTTACCCCTAATGCCATGGGTTCTTCTCCCTGATAGGATTCAAACTCATGTCCACAGATTATTAGCCTGGGTTCTGTGATATTACCACTGCACTACCACCATTCCTAATTCTTGAGGTTCCAACCACAACCAGTATGGTGGAAGAGACCAGGGCTGATGCAGCTGAATCAGCTGAAGTTGAAGACATTTGTGAGGTAGGTCTGTTAGATTTTGGACGGAGCCAGTGTGAATAGCTGCAATTGGTAACTGCTTGAAGATGAGCAACTACAACAGTCACAAAAAATCGTTATCAAGGATGGCCAGAAAGTATTAAAGAAATTCATAAGAACATTAGATCAATTTGGCAATTTACATACAAACTTGGTAATATCACAGCAAGTCATTTCTAAGCTATTTACAAGTCCTAATCTAGAAAGCATTATGTTAGAGTAACATGACTGCATTATAAATTATTTATATGGGTATTGAATGCACAAGATGGCTAAAGTGAATCTATGTACTCACCAGGGATAAATCAGGATATTCAATAACTCATGAAATGCATGTGAGGCTCCAAATGTATCATATCCAGCAGTGGGAAGGGAGACTCTATATCCACACAGTGACCCATCCACTCTTTGAATAAAACTAGAAATAGACTTACTCACATTGCGTAGGGTAGATTACATCCTTGTTACAGATTACTTCTCCAAAATTTCTCATTACTCAATGACTTAGCAACATGTATGCTAATTTTGGTGATACATGAATGCTATTTTCAATTTAGTCAGTCCCACAATGGATAGCATTCACTGGCAAACCATTTCGAGATGTGTGCTAAGTGGGGAATGACCCATATCATGTTGTCACCTCACTAGCCACACTTAAACTTGTTAGTAGAACACATTAGTTACCATCAAATCCTTGCTCAACAAATGTTGAGCAACAAAACAAGATATTCATGTTGCATTGTTACATTTTCATGAAATATCAATGAAAAATGGTTTACCATGCCCAGCACAACTTCTGCTTGAAAGGCAAGTACAAATGACCTTCACCAGCACCCAATTCTCTAAGCATTCTGAGAAACCAGGTATTCTTCATCAAAGGTAGAGAAAAAATGACTGAGATAAATGACTAGTGAGCAACTGAGAACTACCACAATTGCTCACTGGGCTGGTAGTGTGAGTCAGAATTGCAAATACATAGACTTGGATTACAGCAAATGTTTCTCATCTGCAACCAAACAAGATTGTACTAAATAATTACTGATCATAACGCTACATTGTAAAGAAACAAAAGGTAGCTCAGACTAATGTACAATATGCCATACACACGAGAATTCTCATGATGATGATTGAGGAATGATATTGAGTAACGGCAACCAACAGCAAGGCGATCAAATTATCAACCAACAGCAATAAGCTATGAGCAATATGTAATCTCTCCAAATGGGTACACAACCACCAGATGAGGAGGAGTTATAGAATCAGAGAATCATGCAGCATGGAAACAGAACCTTCGGCCTAACTAGTCCAGGTCAACAATGTTTCCAAAATAAAACTAGTCCGACTTGCCTGTGTTTGGCCCATATCCCTCCAAACTTTTCCTATTCATGTACTTATCCAAATGTCTTTTAAATGTTGTACTGTACCAGCATCTACCACTTCCTCTAGCAGTTGATTCCACAAACGAACAAACTCTGTGTAAAAAAAGTTGCCCCTCATGTCCTTTTTAAAACTTTCTCCTCTCACCTTAAAAATATGACCCCTGGGTTTGAACTCCCCCATCCTAGGGAAAAGACCCTTGCCATTCACCTTATCTATGCCCCTCGTGATTTTATAAACCTTTATAAGGTCAGCCCTGAGCCTCCTCCATTCCAGTGAAAAAAGTCCCAGCCTATCCAACCTACTTTTATAAGTCAAACCCTCCGTTTCTGTCAACATCCTGGAAAATCTTTTCTGAACCCTCTCCAATTTAATAGCATCCTTCCTTTAGCACGATGACCATAACTGCACATGGTACTCCAGAAGAGGCCTCATTAATGTCATGCACAACCTCACCATGACCTATACTTAGTCAAATCTTCAAAGGGTTACATTAAAGTTTACATTGTTAATCTTATAAAATGTTTTATGTTTGTATCACATGCTTACGTACAAACATATGTACCTTCTTATGAATTGTTAAATCTTTAAAAACAGTGTAATGTTGTGTAATAGCCCACATTTAACATGTGGATAAAAAAGACAAAAACAGAAAGTGCTGAAGAAACTCAACAGATCTGGCAACATCTGTAGACAGAAAAACAGAGTTAACGTCCAGTGACCCTTCGTAAAGAACCATTCTAAAGATGCTGCCAGATCTGCTGAGTTTTCTAGTATTTCCTGTTTTTGTTCCAGATTTCTAGCACCTGCAGTTATTTGCTTTTATTTCAGTATAAGAGACATGCTCACAACATCATCACTATCTAAGCATGTGACCTCAAGGAATAAAAATCTCACACAACATCAACTGGGTCCACTTGAAGAATGGCACGGTGAAAGAATGTTATTCATTGTAACTGAATAGCTTAATATCAGCCCAGACACTGAAGTGCTTGTGTTAGTCATATTTGTATATATAAAGAGCAGCTGCAAATGTCTGTTAAGTCTTTCAAGAGCACTTTATCCACATCTAGTTCTTTTCTTACAGGAGCTAATGTAAGCATTGCCACATCAGTTACAAATACATGCTGGAGGCAAGGCCAACAGTATAGTGACATTTTATCCATTTTACTGCTCATTTCCCACAAAAAGCAGCGCCCTAACGTTGTGAGCAAACACTGAACTGCATGGGGAGAGCCAGCAGTATGTGATATTCATGCAAGAAGCCACAAGAGTTTACAATGCAGAAATGAATCATGAATCATGAATCACAATTCCCACATATATTTTCAGGGGTTAGACAATTTCTCCTTCATTATGTTTAAAATCAATAAGTTTTCTTTGAATTTGTTCAACATTAAATGTTTTTGGTCCTGAGTTAAAATAATCTATCATTCTGAGTAACTGTTATTCTTTCTTTTCCTCTGACACAGTTGACCTCACCTGTATTCTCAATGAATTGTTCCACTTTGTCACTGTTTCATTGACCAATAAACTGATTTTCTTTACAAAACGTGTATTTTTTTTCCAACCTGCATTGTTAGCCTGATTAGTCCCAAGGACATATCTTTGATCCACCTGTCCTCCTCAGCTACATGCTACCCTCTTGTTGATGTCATCTTGCCTATAGATAACACCTGCAACGCTCATCCATTTTTCTATCAGTTCTCTCAAACTCACATGCTTAAACCACTGTGCTGTCAAATAGCTTGTCTAACATCAAGTCATGCATAAGTCATAATATCTTCCAATGGGGGAGGTAAATATAACATATAAGTATAAACTGAACAATACTATACAGTAATTGTTTATTTCTAGTATGTAGAAATATTATGAGCAATTATGCAATTTGCCAAGAAAAATATTTGGACACCATTTTTGTCCCTCACAAAGCATTGAAAAAGCAGTAGGTACTGAAATGCAATATTAAATAACTTATTGGAAAAGTGTCCAATAGCACTTCAACAGTATTAACACATCAACAGTATTAACAAGTAAACAACAAATATGTTCGAGATCACTTTTTGCATATCCATCTAATGAAAACCAGGCAGATAGATGGGCAGATAAAATTGGTGTGGTGATTTACTCACCGACTTCCCACACTGATCCTGCTGTTTCCTAGTTTGACTTGTTCTTCTGTGCAGGTGGCAATACACCTATCTTAAGCTGGTTGGAATCTTTAAGTAAGTGTGTAGATCAACATCCGATGACATTATTGGGCCTTCCATGATTGAGTGCAGATTATGTTTTGGAATTTTAATCAGGAAAAGGGAGCAGGGAGAGGCACCAGAATTAGAACAGCACAACAAGGTTTTTTTAAAACTTGTTCGGTTCAGCCTCACTTGTCTTGAGCTTTTCTCCCCGACACTATGAAAATCCCTCCCCATGACTTAGCTTGGTGACAGTGACCATACTTTTGCTGCTGGTTGCCAGCCTCCTGCTCACCTGCCAGCTGCCACTTTTCATTTTTGGCAGGCAGCTGGCAGGTAGATTCCAGTTGACTTCTCGGATTTAAATGTAAACTTAACCGTACAACTCAGTAACATGAATATTAACTAATCCAATCAGAACAAGTTGTCTGTTAATTGGGCCTTTCAAACTCTCCTGTATTTTGCAACTGTACATACTATATTATCCAATTTGATCCTAATGGAGTGTAAAAGAGGAGTAGCTGATCAGCTGCCTGTTCTACACGCTAAACAATTTTCATTTGCATTATGAAAATGTCATTTAACAACAGTTGATCCACTGATGCCTGTTACTTACCTCGAGGTTGGATTCTAGTGTATAGAAAAAGTTAATTATGTGGCATGTATTCAGCACAGGATTTGGGTAAATTACAAAGCATTTATTCTATTGAAATGTTACAACATTATTCCTATACAAAGAAGCCTCCAGAGGAAGTAATCAGTGAACTTCATGTAAGACTTCCTTTTAACATCTAGCAATTTGAAAATGTTGAGAATCTATTTCTATTTAATCCAATTTGCAATAATTTGTCTTGAATTTCTAACTTCATTACTCTTCTATATATTTTTAAATTCATTCATGGGAATATGGACATTGCTGGCTAGGCAATCATTTAATTCTCATCCCTAATTGCCCTAGTGAAGGTGCTGGTCAGTTGTATTCTTGAACTGCTGCAGTGTTTGGAATGCAGGGACATCCACATGCTGTTAGGGAGTTCTAGGAATGTCACCCAACAACATTGCAGAAATGACAATATATATCCAAGTCAGGATGGTGAGTGTCTTGGAAGGGAACTTGCAAGTGGTGGTGTTCTGTTGTATCTGCTTCTCTGGTCTTCCTAGGTGGTAGTGGTCGTAGGTTTGGGAGGTGCGATTGGAGGAGCCTTGTTGAGCTACTGCAGTGCACATTGATATGGTACAGATTGCTACCATTATTTCAATCACGTGGACTGCTTTGTCTTGGATAGTATCAATCTTTGAGTGTTATTAAAGCTGCACTCATCCAGACAAGTGGAGAACACTGTATCATAATTCTGACTTATGCCTTGTAATTGGGCAGGGAGATATGAGGCGGGGTAGTCACTGCAGAATTTCTAGCCTTTGACTGGCTCTTGTAACCACACTAATTTGTATGGCTAGTTCAGTTTCTGGTCAATGGTAACTTCCAGGATGTTGATTTAAAAAAAAATTCATTCATGGGATGTGGATGTTGCTGGCTGGGCTAGCATTTATTGCCCATTCCTAATTTCTTTAATTGACTGGCTTGCTAGTGTCATTTCAGAAGGCAGTTAAGAGCTACCACAAGTCTGGAGTCTCATGTAGGTCTGAACAAGTAAGAATTACAAATTTCCATCCATGAATTACATTAATGAACCAGATGGTGTTTTTTTACAACAATTGACAATGGATATGTAGTTGCCATTAGGCTTGCTTTTAATTCCAGAATGATAATCACCATCAATTATCATCGACGCAAATTTCATCACCTGCTATACTGGGAGTCGAAGTCCCCAGATTATTAGTTTAGTGACAAAACTACCAAACTCTGTCTCCTCATAGCTGAGTTTCAGTGATGCTAATGCCATTGAATGGCAACAGACAATCATAAGATTTGTCCTGGAGTTGGTCATTGCCTGCAATTGTGAGGCACAAATGTTATTTGCCACTATCGGACCAAGACTGGATGTTCTCCATGTCTTGGTGGAGATGGCAACAATTGCTTCATTATTAGAGTTCTCACGAATGTGTAATGTCCAGTAACATTCAGGCATAAATATCCCAATTTTGACCATATGATGAGGGAAGATAATTTATGAAATCAGTGAAGATGGTTGGGCCAACACACTACCTTGAAGAATCTCCACAGAGATGTCCTGGGACTAAGGTGATTGAGCTCCATCACCATAACCTGAAGATGGGTCACTGGACCCGAAACATTAATTCTGCTTTCTCTCCAAGATGCTGCCAGACCTGCTGTGATTTCCAGCAATTTCTGTTGTTGTTTCTGATTTCCAGCATCTGCAGTTCTTTTGGTATTTTGGTTAGTCTGTAACTATCTTTTTTGTTTGTGCTAGGTATGTCTCCAACCAGAGGAGAATTTTCTTCCTGGGTCCCATTGACGCCAGTTTTGCTAGGCCTACTTGATGTCTCAATCGCACAAGTGTTGCCTCGATGTCAATGACAGGCACTTTCACCTCTGGACATCAGGTATTTCCTCCATATTTGAAACAAAGCTATAATGAAGTCAGTGGCTGAATGACACTCAGTTTGGGTTCCACCAGAGCCAATGAGGATGTCTTTTTTGTAAGTGTTGCTTCATAGCACTATTGATAACTGCTTCAATTACTTTGCTGATATTTGAGAGTAGACTAATAGGTCTACCAGCCAGTAACCAGCCAGATTGAATTCACCCTGCTTTTTGTGCACAGGATAGAACTGGGCAGTTTTCCATGTTAGTGGAGAATCAAATAGATTGAATGCTTTGAGTCTTGATACGGTTCAATATCAAAATGTTAAGTCTCTTTCTCTCAGCTGCAAGATACTACCAGACTTGCAAAGTTTCTCTGGAAATTTCTGTTTTGATTTCAGATTTTCAGCATTCACAGTATTTTGCTTCAATTTTCTACAGTGTTAGGTCAATGCCAGTGTTGTAGCTATACTTGGCTAAAGGTGCAGATAAATCTGGAATACAAGTCTTCAGTACTATTTTGGAATGTTATAAGGGCCCCTAGCCTTTGCAATAACTGGCTCCTTCAACTGTTTCTTCAATTGAATTGATTGAAGATTGGCATCTGTGATACTAGGTCCTCAGAAGAAGTCCAAAATAGATCATCCACTCAGCACTTCTGGCTGAAGATGGATGAAAACGTTTGAACATTCCATTTTGCATTAATGTGCAGGGCTCCTTCTGCATTGAGGGTGGAGATATTTGTGTAGCTTCCTACCCCTGTTAGTTGTTTAATTGTCCACCACCATTCATAATTAGATGTGGCAGGACTGCAGAGCTTAGATCCAATAGCTTGGTTGTGGGATTACTTAGCCCTGGCAATTACATGCTACTTCTGTCATTTACGTTTAAGTAGTCCTATACTGTAGCTTTACCATTTGACTACATCATTTTCAGGTATTCTGATGTTGTTCCTGGCATGCCTTCTTGCACTCATGAAATTAAGGTTGATCCTGTGACTAGACATTTATGGTGGAGTGAGGAACATGTTATGGTTGAATACGATTCTGCTGCTGATGACCCATAGTGCCTCATAGATGATAGTTGAGTCACTAGGTCTGTTTGAAATCTAACCCATTTAGCTCAGTGACAGGGCCACACTACACAAATAAGGATATCCTCAATGTGAAGATGGGACTTCACTTCCATAAGGACTGTATGGTGGTCACTCCTACTGATACCATAATTGGTGGTGACTGATAAATTTTTGAGGATGAGATCAAATAGATATTTATTTTTTGTTGGTTTTCACCTGCCACAAACCCAGTCTAGCAACTATGACCTTTAGAACACAACCAGCTCAGTCAGAAGTAGTATAACTGAGCCACTCTTGATGGAAACTGAAGTCCCTATCTTAAGTATATTTTGTGCCTTTGCCATTGTCAGTACTTTCTGCAAGTGGTGTTCAACATGGAGAAGTACTAATTCAATAGCAAGGATGTGGTAGGTGGAAAACAGCAGCAACCTTCCTTAGTAGCAGATTTCATAGGGTGTGGAGTAAATGCTGACTCCCAGGGCAATTTCTTCCCAACTGTACAACACTGTACTGACACCTTGGGTGGCTTTGTCCTGCCGGTGTGACAGGACATGGGTGTGGATGGATGATGATGGTGAGTCTGGGATGTTGTCTGTGTGGTATCATTCTGTAAATATGACTATGTCAGGCTGTTGCCTGTATGGACTGTAGGATAGTTTTCCCAATTTTTGCACAAGTTCCAAAATTTTGGTAAGGAAGATTTTGTAGGGTCAACATCGTATTTTCTGCTGTTGTAGTCCCTGCCAAGTTGTTGACCTGGTTTCATTACTTTCTTCAGGTTTTGTAGTTTTGACTTTGAGTGGTTTACTGGGCTGTTTTGGGGGCAGTCAAGAGTCAACCACATTGCAGTGGACCTGGAGTCATTTGTAGGCCAGTCCAGGCAAGGTTTTTTCAAAGTCTGTTGTGGAATGTGGGCGTTGCTGGCCAATATTTATTGCTTGTCCCTAATTACCTTGGATAGCAGGTTTCCTTCCCTGAACAGGCATCTGTGACATAGATGGCAGTCTAGTTTGTATGACAATATTTAGTTGGTCACCATCAGGCTAGCTTTTAATTCAAATTTCACCACTGGCCATGTTGGTATTCAAACCCAGAACACTAACCTCCAGTTTAGGATTTCCAGTCAAGTAACATGACACTATGCCCACTACCTCCCTTCAGAGAACTTCTGCCCACTGCCACTCCTCTGAGATCAGTTTGAGAAATGGAACTCAGAACATATTCAGTACATGGTGGTACAATGTCGTTAATCAATGTTTCATTCATATCAATGGAAAATGTGAATCTCTGCAAATTTAATAGAGAAGCAAGCCTCCTCCTGTATGTGCCAATAAATCATAAAATTTCAGCCTATTTGCACCAACTCTAGATGATGCTGAATGTGCAGGTGATTTGTAGAATGCACAATATCTCACGCAGATTTAATGAGACAACAATGCTGTGCCACAAACAACAAGTAATGATAGGTAGAAACCAATTACCTTTACCTGAAGTGGGAGATTTGCAGCGTTCAATCTCCAGTGATACAGGGTTATCAAGAAGTTCAGTCAAACCTAAAAACAGGAATAAATAATTATCACTGTACTGGATATGATTGAAGAATAATAGTTTTAAAACCCCATTACTGACGCTGAAAAATTATCGGAGGATGCTGAAACAATAATTCCAACTGAATGAGACATTATTTATAAGGTTGTGTACTGTTACACATATTAAATCTACATAAGACAAGACTTGATGATCCAATCCAGAATTTCCAAAACTTTGTTTATATCACCTTTTCAAGAAACAAATGATTTTTCCAAACAAATTGCTGTCTCCAGAGTAATTCACATGATTGGAAGATTAATCATTTTGATTCCTCTGCAACTATACAGCAAGAGTTAAATAAAAATGCAAAGTACTGGAGGATCTCAACAGTTCTGGTAGCATTTGTGGAGCAAGAAACAGAATTAATGAATAAGTCCAATTCAGCACTTCTTTAGAAGAAGATGAGTTGCTTTTTTTGGGATGATTTACTGTTGCAGGAACATCAGACTATCATGAAATAGTCATAAATTTTACACACAATTGAGTTCTATATTTCAGCAACATATTTTGATTAGACACTGCTAGAAAACTTTATGGGTCCATACTCAGGAAATTAAATGCATTGGTCAGTCCAGAATACAGTTGATTATCCACTTTATTTGGAAAGAATAGGTTTGAATCTGTATCTACCTCCATGCTGCTCACGTCCTAAGTAAATGATTTTTAATGGTCTTCTGCAAATTTACATGATTTTAACCGGTAGTTGTGGCAGAGATGATCAATTCCGATAAGCTCCAGAAGAGACCCAAGTAAGGCTAATGGCTCCCCACAACAAGACTTGTTTAATCTGAGCAAAGACTAGCTAAGGTCAGGAAAGTTTAGCCTACATATAGTCCTGAAGGATCCTCCAAAACACAACTAATGGATAAGACTTTAAAAGATATGTAACTGAATGCAAAACTGGGAGGAGCAATTATTCCTCTTGAGCAAAGATTCTTCTTGAAAGAAGATTTGGTAATGTTGCCTGCAGCTATACCTTATACCCTAATGCACCTGTCCACTCTTCTCAGCTGATTACCCATCCTTTCTATTTCAAATTACCACCTTTCCTAGCTCAATGACCCACTGTTCCTAACCTTATTATCCACACTTCCCCATTTATCAACCATTACTTATGCTTTGCTGGTTATTCCGCATGTCTGTGTACAAATGATTTGATTTGATTTATTGTAGTCACATGCACTTAAGTACAGTGAAAAGTTTTGGTTTGCAAGCAGTACAGGCAGGTCATAGTAAACAAGGACATACAGATCATAAGGTGCTTAGACAAAGCAAGGCATACAAGGTTACAGCTGCACAGGAGGTGTGCAAGACAAGCTCAACATTAGCAAGATCAATATTATTTGAAATTAGAGATGTCCATTCAGCAGTCTAATAATGGCAGGGAAGAAGCTGTTCTTGATCATTGGTGTGTGCTCAAACTTCTGTGTCTTCTGCCTGACGGAAGAGGTTGGAACAGAGCATTACCAGGGTGGGAGGGGTCTTTGATGAAGTGAGCAGCATTTCTGCGGCAAAGAGAAGTGTAAATGGAGTCCATGGATGGGAAGTTGGCCTCTGCGATGGTCTGGTCTGTGCACACAACTTCCTATAGTTTCTTATTGATCTGGCCAGAGCAGTTGCCATTCCAGGCTATTATG
Source organism: Rhincodon typus (assembly GCF_021869965.1). Classification (NCBI taxonomy): domain Eukaryota; kingdom Metazoa; phylum Chordata; class Chondrichthyes; order Orectolobiformes; family Rhincodontidae; genus Rhincodon; species Rhincodon typus. The sequence goes on from NC_063342.1 coordinate 33,154,950, forward strand.
CAACCAGATAGAATGCTTTCTATGGTGCATCTGTAAAAGTTGGTGAGGGTCCTAATGGACATGCTGAATTTCCTAAGGCCCCTGAGGAAGAAGAGGAGTTGTGCCTTCTTTACTGTCACGTCTACATGGGAGATTAGGACAGATTGTCAGTTATCGTTACTCCTAGGAATTGACACTCTTCACCTCTTTCCACCTCAGCTCCGTTGGTAGGGGCATGTCCTCCTCCTTTCTTCCTGGCGTCAATGATCAGTTCTTTTGTTTTGCTGACATTGTTATCATTGCACCATGACAACAAGCAAGCATTCTATCTTCTTCCTGTAAGTGAATCCCTAGGACCAATATTGGAAACTCTACCATTCAGATGCAGAGATTCTACATTGCTGTCAGTGACATGTCCAAAAATGAGTGTGCCTGAATCTTAGACCTCATCTTTGCAAATGAGGTTTTTGATTTGACTTAGGTGTGATATAGATTCACACTTAAAACAAAAACATGCATGGGATATGGACCTTGCAGGCTGGGCCACCATTTATTGCTCATTGAAGGAGCAGCAACGTATTTCCAAGTCATAATGATGAGTGGCTTGGAGGGAAAGTTGAAGAATATCTACTAATACATTAGTTATATTATTGGTTATGATCAGACTCCTTCAAATAGTTCTCGTATGATGTAAGACAGACAGTGATTGTTCTCTTTTGTGTGTAATAATTGGTAATCACCTACAAATATGTTCAATCACTGAACACTACTATAAACAAATAGCAAAAATAAAACTTGAGGTTGATCAATCCAGGTCTCACTCTGAAATATAAATTGAGATCATTGGTAGATAATTGAAGGTCTAAATGAAGGTCTAACCTATGGATGAGACACTTGATGTGATTACTCAAAACCTATTTCTGAATTAAAATGAGGAAAACCTGAAATTGATGTGTTATTATGTTAATCAGCTAAGCTAATAAACTTGAATTGGAAAGGAAAAAAACATGTAATGAATGAAAGGAGTAACGGAATGGGCAGAGAAAGATAGAAAAAGAGCATTTGAATTGAGAAAACTTTAAACTGAAAGAGAAAGAAATAGAAAGAGAAATAAATTTAAAATGCTTGAATTCCAAAGAATGGGAAATCATAATTTTGCTAGACAAAATCTTAGTGTAAATAAAGAAGAGGTTGTAGCTCAGGTGATGGTTTGAGTTCTAATATGGGATTTGGTAGACATTAAACACAGATTTCTCATTATAAATTTATAAAGGATGAAATTGAAAGATATTTCACCTAACTTGCAAAGATATCTGTGAAGCTTATGTGGCCAAATGCTTCAGTGTCCTGACATATACAGTTATGCATGTGTACTCCAATTTGTCCACCGTATAAACTGGAGGTTAGATGGAACATTATTCTTTTTCCCAGAAAACTATCAACGTGACTTACAAAAGCTATTACAGGCTCATAAGTTGATTTGTATAAACTGGCTTGGAAAAATGTCTTTTATTATGCATGGGGTTAGTGTGAGGGAGACGTTACCCATTCATCAACATCTTTATAGATGCAACACAGAGAAGTTAACCCAAGTTTACAATGGACACTAGTAAGATGAATGAAAGTAGCTGGAGCTTACTTATTGTGATGGTGCCAGAACTAAATGGTTCACGATGATTGAATACAGACTTTCACAAAGTCAATGTGGTAACAAAGGCAGATTCATACTCAATTTCATCATTAGAGGACAAGTACAATTTGTTATAAAATTTGACTTGCTAAAAGGAAACTGGATAGTTCCATTTATAAATACAGCCTTGCGAAAAATTGCTCTTTATAATGTGGGTAAACTTTATCAACACAAAGTCATACTGTTTGGAATTAAAATTCACCATTAACTTTTCAACGATTAACCAGCAAAGTCATTGAGACATTATGCAATTGCGATATAAATTGATGATTTGGTAGCATTCAATCAAAAATATAAACTGGAGGTTAGATGGAAGATTTACCTCATTTGAACAAACTGCTTGATTGGTTGTAAAGAGCTGTTTTGGTTTTAAACTTGGCTAAAAGCTTTTATTAAAGCAAAAGTTACTTATTTTGGTCATTGAAATAACTCCACAGAGGCAGGTATCCCATCACCAAGTCACCCTTTATTTACATGTGGAGTGGCGTTGATACAGATCCAGCTCCCTCTGAGCCATCTCTCAGAGTGAACAGGACGTCTGACACTTGAAATAGTAGGAACTGCTGATGCTGGAGAATCTGAGATAACAAGGTGTAGAGCTGGATGAACACAGCAGGCCAAGCAGCATCAGAGGAGCAGGAAAGCTGATGTTTCAGGTCTAGACCCTTCTTCAGAAGGGTCTGACACTACTGTTTTTATCTGTCAGCCAGGGCTCCCTAATTTGACCAGATTAACATCCTCACTAGGGAACTCATATTTTATGAGGTCCACCTGGCTGACTTCATTACTATCACCCTATCCTTCATGTGGAGGTGCCGGTGTTGGACTTGGGTGGATAAGGTTAGAAGTCACATGACACTAGGTTATAGTTCAACAAATTTATTTGAAATCACAAGTTTTCAGAGTGCTGCTCCTTTGTCACTGGACCCGATCCTGCATTGACCATGCCTCTTACCCATGCTGGTCCATTCTTTGTCCCCTGACATAAACTCGCTTAGCGGAGTCTTGTGTCAAACATTGGCGTTCCTGATGCATTTTCATGCCCCACCCCCCAAACCAGGTCTGGGAAAATCAGATTTAACTTGGTGCGGAGTCTTCTCTGTATTAGCAACTCTGCTAGAGCTATCCCTGTAGTTGCAGAGTGGTCCTATGTTCAAATAGGAACTGGGACAGTTTGGTATCTAATGAAGCTGTAAGCTGCTTCTTTAAGCCTGCCCTCAAGTATGGATGACGGATGGTATGGAGCTGTTCTTATATGTAAAATGCCATTCGACTTTAGGAAATGCTGAAATTCCCTGCTGGTAAATGGTGGCTAATTATCTGTGACCAACACTTCTGCGAGGCCATGTATGCAAAAGATGCATATGGATTTTTTATTATCATCCTCATGTTTGACCAATAAACTCTGAGCACATCCAACTATTTTGAGTGGGCATCCACAATGATTAAGAACATTGAGCCCATGCAGAGAAGTGCATGGTGTAACCGAGTCCAGGGTTCACCCGGCCATTCACGTGAATGTTGGGGAGCTGCTGGCAGTAACTTCTGTCCTTGTTGGCACTCTGGGCACTGCCTCACAGGCGCAGCTATCTCTGCATCCAGCCCTGGCCTCCAGACATAACTTCTTCCCAACACCTTAATTTTTGAAATCCCTCGAAGACCCTGGTGGAGTTCAGCCAGTATGTGGCAGCAACCTTTGCTCAAGACAATCACTCGTGCTTCCCAAAACAATATAACATTCTCTATTGTGATCGGGTCTCTCCGGGTCCAAAAAGGTTTCAATTCTGATTGTGATGGCCCTTTGGTTTCCCCCACTTCACCACCAGCTGTTTCAGTTTTGTCAGAACCAGATATTTCTGTGTCCAAACTCTGATGTTGTCAGCTGTGACTGGAAGTGTGTCCAGAAAGTTTAAAACCATCATGGACTCTTACTGTGGCAGTACCACTGGCGGTGTATCTGCCTATGAGAGGCAGCTTAATGCATCTGCATTTGTGACTTGGCCTCCCAGATGGTGTTTCAATTTGTATTTATATCACACTTAGTATTAGAGCCCACCACTGAATTTGGTCTGAAACTATGGGTGACACTGCTTTGTCCTCTTTAAGTAGACCTAGCAAAGGTTTGTGGTCCGTTGCTGTTACAAATTTATGTCCATAGAAGTATTGATGGAATTTCCTGACTCCAAATATGACTGCCAACCTTCCTTCTCTATCTGGGAGTATTTATGCTTTGCATTAGCCAAAATCCTGAATACACACGCTATTGGGAGTTCCTCTCCATTAGCCAACCTATGAACTAAAACTACCCCGATGCCATACAGGGAGGCATCACATGTCACTACCAGATCATTCTTGGGATCAGTGTGTCAACACTTTAGGGGATAATAGCTGTTTCTTCACTTCCCTGAAAGCTATGCCTTGGTTACGTGACAATTTCCAAGGCTGACTCTTTTTTAAGAGTTGATGCGAAGTTGCCAGGAAGAAGGTCAGATTATGTACGAACTTTATATAATAATTTACAGCCCTAGGAAAGACCTAAGTTCTGGTACAGACGTGGGAGCCAGGGCATCTTTGATCGCCCTCACATTATCTTCCAACAGATATAACCCAGTATTGTTGACTCTGTAGTCCAAGTAGAGATGCCTGGAACAGAAGTTTTTCCTTTTTCAGGGGTACTCCCTCATGGGAGAAACGTCTAACAACTTTGTCCAAGTTCTCTAGGTGCTCGTTATTGGTCTTCCCTGTTATTAGCATGTCAATAGGATAAATGATGAACTGGGATAAAATGTTCTCCATCGTCCACTGAAAAATTGCAAGGCTGACGATACCCCAAATGGAAGTCTTGTAATTTGGTATAATCCCTTGTGGGTATTAATTATAGTTTACTTTTGAGATTCATCATGTAACCGCAGTTGCAAGTAGGCATGGCTCATGTTAAACTTTGTGAAGGACAGCCTCCCTGCCAGCTTTGCATATAAATCGTCTAGTTGAGGGATTGGGTATTTATACAGCTGTGAAAAGCGGTTTACTGTTTGTTTAAAAGGCAAACTGACCTGCTGGGCTTCACAATCGATATGACTGGTGCTGCCTATTCTGCAAACTGGACTGGTTTGATGATTTCTTCACTTTTCATCTTTCAGATTTCTGCCTCTACTTTGGCCCATAAGGCAAATTGTACTGGGCAGACCTTCAGGGCCATGGAATTATTTCAAAGGCAGCCTTTGCTCCTTTGATTGTCCCTAGGCTTCCTTAAAATCTTCTGGATATTTAAGTAGGATTTCATTTAGGCAGCCAAAATGTTGATCCAATCAAAGTAAATCTTTCTCAACTAATTTCTGTCAGCCAGTGCTCCCTGATTGGACCAGAATAACATCCCTAATCAGGGAACTCATATTCTATGAGGTCCACCTGGCTGACCCTGTTACAGTCCCACTACAGCACAAACCCAAGTAAGACCTAGAGAAGCAAGAATAAATGCTATCTTGGATTTGCCCATGCCCAAGTTGGAATGAGAAACTTTGCAGAATATACACACATGTGGATATTATTGGACATTTGTTCTGAATTTCAGTGGTTCTTTTGACAAGTTCGTTAAACAACGGCAAAAAATCTGAATGGACAAAGACTTTTTTTTGCATTTATTCACGGGATGTTAGCATTGCAAGCTCAGCCAGCATTTATAACAGATCTGTTATTGTCCTGGGAAAGGTGGTGGTGAGCTGCCTTCTTGAACTACTGCAGTCCTTGGGGTGTAGGGACACCCAACTACTCTACGACACTGTTATTTATAGTGATCAAAATCTTCTCGCTTTCCTTGAAAATTTTATAACAAAAATTAGAGGCTGGCATTTAGTGCAACACCCATACAACTTGAAAATCATTCACATAGCAAGAAGAAACAATATACAACACAAGCTTTGTTAAAAGCAAATATGAAAGAAAACAAATGTCATGATTAAAAGGGACTTGTGTCAAATAGAATTATGGAAATTAGGAAAAGACACAAATATAGTTTAAGTTTTAATTTTTCTCATGATTGGTGACGGAGGGTCTGAAGTTTGTTAATTCATGCATTTTAAATGTGGGCTTACACCTTAAGCTCTGCTCCAAGGATGAATTGTTCAACACATTAGAAACGAGGCTAGCCAAGAAACAAGGTGTCTTATGAGATGGAAACACAACACCATATAGATCAGGCAGAATAAACAGGAAATCAATTACAACCATGCCCATTGAACAAGAAAACTTAACGTGGAGACAGAGTGACTCTTTCCTGAGCTTTGCATATCTGTAAGATTGCTAAGTATTTCTTTTTGATATATGTAATCAGACCATTTCAAGCAGTTCTTGTGCAGTAACAGTGTTTTTTTCCTCTTCTGTGTGTATTAAACTTCTATTGATTTTGCTAAAATTACACTGACAGCCTCTTGTGAATATGTTCAGTAACTGACCACCAATTTTCCCTCTAATATGTTTTCTAATATTCTCATTATTGACAGCATAAGGTCTAATTGCCTACCTGGACACCACAACTAGAAACTTGTTTCAACATATTTAAGTACAATATCATTCAATTACATGTTGTCTTCTAATTAACATTTAATGTACATCTGTCAAACATCGATATGAAACACTAGAGAGATACATTTTTAAGTAAGCATTGGCATAAATTGATGATATGTTGAAAACAAATGAACACAAAGGCTGAAGAGTTAACCTTTGAGCCTTATCTGTATACACCAGTGAACTGTTAATAACGATTGAAAATGCTGATCCAGCTTGCTGGTCTAACTTATATGAAAATTGATTAAATACTGAGTTGATAAACAAGAGGAAGGCAAGCAGCAGCCCTAAGTATCTCTTGGAGAGAAATTGAGCTGTATATCTAAAAATCAAGCTGAGTGGAGCATTCTTGGTGCATACTCCAGTTTTTCTCTAAATTAGCAAAGTGGTTCCAAAATAGGCTTTAGAGTTCTCATTCCCATATTCAAATAATCCAAACCTTGTTTCATTGATTGCTAAAGGTCCATTGATCCAAAATGGCATGCATTAGAGTTTAGGTGCAGACTGGGCCCAAATGATCTTGGTATGTATTCCATTTGCATTATGGCTGATGAGTGTGCAAAATGCTGAATTTTCTTCCTCACCATGAACACAATGTAAGTTGACAGAACTTAACATGCAAATATATGCTAAATGGAAAATAGGTATCTCCACATAAAATATAAGAAAAGAGAGCAAATCTAATTCATCTGTTGACTATTGTCAATAAACATTAAAACATCACTAGAAATATCATACATGAAAATATTTATAATGGTAGCGCTTTTTAAATACATAATTTGCTGTTAAAATAATGACAGTACTCACCATTATTGTAAGTGCAAATCACACAGCAACTTCAAGTGATGGCAGATGCATAGCTGGAAGTTGTAGTCTGTCATGTGCCATTTAGCCATTAGTACCTTCAAAAATGGTATCCCATTCTCTAGCTCACCACTCAAATATATTGAACAGTGTAATGTATTTAAACATAGTACATATGAATGAATATCACCATAGAAAGTCAAGGCTTGTCTCTCTCCATCTAAATAATCTTCTTTAGTAGCAAAATTATTTACCTCTGAACTATCTCTCTGTCACTGAAAATTACCCATTGCATGTGTGGAGATCTCACTCATTTAGTTTTTAATGAAAGATTTTATTTGAGTTGCAATTTTACAGCATCACTCTTTTTCTTCTTTTTAAGCTGTCTTTCTAATTCCAATTCTTTTCATTGTCTGAATTAAGTTTGAAACTGTATTCAATAGTTAAACTGATACTTCCTTAAGACTGGATATTTCTTCACTCTGATTTACGGATATTCATTATTATTCATACAAATGCCTTATACAGAACTCTGTGACTTTTCAGTCTTCTACTTATAGCAACTTGTACAAACACTCATGGAAATTAAATGGAAAAGGGCAAGTGTGCAATTTATCACATTTGCTGTTGTCTGTAGATGTTCTGTCAGCTTCTGAACTGGAAGAACACGTCAGGTAAACATCGCAAAAATGCAGTGCTGAATGTGTTAGTTATTTCATGTTCACTTTTCTTGTGAAAGATTTTAAAACCCCATTCATTGATAAACAAAACACAAATTTAATGCCAAATCACATCAAAAGAATCAAACACTTGGATTCACTCCCCATTTGTGGTTTGTAATTGTAATGTCTGACAATTGCTGTTAAACTTTTATTATTTCCTCCTTGGACCCACAGACACTGAAGGAACAGGCATCTAGCAGATTGCAAAAAAAAATTTTTCGGATATATTTGTTGAGATATTGCTAGCGGATGATGCAGTAGGGTGGGACTGTCATACAGACATTGAAACTAGCATTGAATAGGCTATCTACAGATACAATATAGAATTCCCAATTTCACAGATGAAGGCTCTGGTAGCTGGAGAGTTGGTGAGAGCCAGGTGATATCATATTAAAGGAACATAAATTAGAAATAAAGATATGTGTTGTAATAGAAAGACGCAATGCAGGTTGAAATTTTTATCCCTTTTTTACGTGCACATAAGCTATGAAAATGAATTTAAATTTCAACATGGCATTGGGAGAAACTGAATTCAATTTTTTTTGAAAGGGAAACAGAAAGGAATTAGATTGTTTAGTATTAAATTTCCACTTAAATGACCGAGCATGACACTAACTTTAATTTTCCAAAGTTTGTTTGATTTGGGAACTGTTCCTTTAGATTGAAAAATTGCACATGTCTCTCCACTACTTCAGAAAGGTGACAAGACAAAAACAAGGGATTTATAATTATTAGCTAACCTGATATCCACCCTCAGGAAATTTCTAGATCTATAATTAAGAATAGAGTGACAGCTGATTAGTGGGGTCTAGCATGGATTTATAAGAAGTAGGTCATACCTGATGAACCTCATTGAAGTTTTTGATGATGCTACTAAAGTAGTGGACAGGGGAATGTCAATGAATCCTATTTATACATGCTTCGACAAGCTACTACATAAAGTATCTCACAAGAGATTGTTAACTAAAGCTGAAGTTCATGAAACTGAAGGAAAATTATTGACCTTGTTAAGAAATCAGCTGAGAGTAGGGATCAAAGGCAGATAGTCTAATTTTCAGGCTAGGAATAGTTGGGCCCTCAACTATTACCACATGTATTAATGCCTGAGATGAAAGGATGGTAAGCCACAAAGTTTGGTGATGATTACAGGCTTAATTATTTAATTAGTCCAGTTGCTTTTATGTGTAAAATTTTGGTTGATGCAGTAGAATCCACCATTTCAAATAGAAACTGGTTCTATACTAGCAGACAGGTCAAACGTGAGATCACTGAGATCTTATGCATTCAATAATTAATAGATTTCTAACCAAACACTCATCTGTAAAATGTCAGCAACTATACTCTTTTATTGAGATTATTTATTTTAACTGCTTTAAATAATTGCCTTTTTCTTGGAGAGCCTACATTTGCTTCTAACATCAATTAGAGCTCCTACAAACTAGCCAAAAGCATCTCAAAGTCTGGATCTTTCTTAGCTAAAATCATTCCTTGATTATTCTAAACACAAAAATAAACTAATATATTTCAATGGTTTCAATGATTGCATTATGCATCAATCACTCTGACAATACTATAAGAATACAGACTACAGTTTCTGGGTGCCACAGGTAGTGATGTAGAGATAAAGTGCTCTGAGTTTATACAGATAAGTGTTATGTTCCCAGCTTACGTTGCTACTGGGCATGTCAAATTTCAGAGTGAAATTTAGCCTGGGTAAATTGAAATAAAACTAAAATATTAAAGCTACCATGGTGATCTTCCACTAAAACACAGGGCAATCAATGGATAAACCCACATAATGTTTAAACACTCACAATATAACAAATTTCCATTAACCTTTTAGGAGGAACCTCTGGCCTAAAATCATAGCTCTGGATGTTACCGAGTTAATTTTTAAGCCCTTTCAGACAAATAGACCAAAACCCATATGCTACTAGCTTAAAGCTAAAACAGTAAAAAAACCCTTCATCATAAACACCTCCCAAACCCACAACCTCCACCATCTAGAAGAATAAGCATGGTTCATACATGGGAACACCACAGCCTCCAAGCATTTTTTCCAAGCTACTAACTGGATGTGACAATATATTGTTCATTTACTGTGTCAAAATCATGGAATATCATCCTACATCAAATGGACTGCAACAATTCAAGAACCTAGGTTACCATCACCTTCTCAAGGGCAATTAAGGATTAGCAACAAATGCTGGCTCAACTACTGAAGCCTAGGTCTCTTGAATGAAGAAAAACAATAAACTAGCTGTACCCCTAGCCAACTAGTGCCAGCACGGTTAAAATACTGTCATCTACCCAAAAATGTGTTAATTACCCAGTAAGTCTTTTCCACAAGCAGTACAAATCAAATCCTCCAGTCTACTTTCAATCATGAGAAAATTGCTGGAAGGCGCTGACAGTGCTATTAAGTACCACTTAGTCTTCAATAACATGGCCACTGATGCTGCATTTGGAATCTGTCCTTCGCAGTTTTTGTTTCAGTTCAGCTCAAATACTATCTATCCAACAATGTGGTAGCTGGGAGAAAACTCACCACTGGATGGAGTCATAACTAGAACAAAGATGGTCGAGTCTGTTGGAAAACTATCTTCTCAATTTGACTGGAGGAGTTTCTTAGGGCAGCGTCCTAGTCCCAACAACCATCAGTTGCTTTATAGATGACTTTCCTTCCATCATAACTTAAGATGTAGAGATGAAGAATAATGATTTGGCGTTCAGTTCCATTTACAGCCCTTCAGATAATGTAGTGTCCTATGTTCACATGCAGCAAGGCCTGGTCAAATTCAAATTTGGGTTGATTGTGGAATGAAGTGATAAAAGTGCTAGGTGATAACCATCTCCAATAAGAAAGAAAAAGCCAAGTATTGCAGATGCTGGAAATCAGAGACAAAACGGAACTTGCTGGAAAACCTCAGCAGGTCTAGCAGATCTGGGGAGAGAAAGCAGTATTGATACTTTGGGTCCAGTGACTCTTCTTCAAAGCAGTTCTGAAGACGGGTAACTGGACCCAAAATATTAAATCTGCTTTCTCCCCACATATACTGCCAGACCTGCTGAGTTTGTCCAGCTATTTCTGTTTTTGTTTCTGAAATAACTGCACAGAGGCCAGTATCCTGTCACCAGTCACCCTCTATTTACATTTACACAGTACACAGGCTGTGGCCAGCCAGCTCGGAGTCAGTCCCTGAAGTGAGGCGATTCTAAATCCCTTGTTTATACCATCAAGCCAGGGCTCCCTGATTGGCCTGGCTTAACAACCCCAAATCAAGGATCTCATAGTCAAAAAGACCCACCTGGTTCCAATCACTACCATTTCCAATGAGAAAGAATCTATTCTCCTCTGATTGACATTCAAGGACAGTACCCTTGCTGATGCCCTGTCTGTTAATATCCTAAAAGGCATAAATAGTTAGAGGCTTAATTGGAGCATCTACATTTATACTCCACATAGAAGAGCATGTCGGAGGTTTAGAATTATGAAAGCTATGTTGTGACTCCCTGAAACCTTTGCACTTAGAGAGTAGACAGAAGACATATGCAGGTTAGGTTCAAAAGAAAAGATTCATTCCAGCAGATAGGTACCTTGTAGATTGTGGAAGTTATCAGGCTATTGAAGCTGGAAAAAAAAATCTTAAGCTATTTTGGCAACCTCAAAGTCATCAAAGTCAAAGAAAAGTCAGCGATTTAGCCTATATGTGTCTCTCAAAGTGAGACAGTAATAAAGAGAATCATGTCTGGAGAATGTCCAAGAAGTTGCTGAAAGGAAATGCTTCAGACCTGTTAAAACTTGTTAAAAGTACATTGACAGCCTTGTGAGAATATGTTCAGTGACTAACTGCCATAGTAACTGAATTGCTAAAATAAAACTTACGGTCTACTAAATCAGTTTTCACTCTGGAATCTGACTTGTCCTGTATTACCATCAGCTGAAATCATAACAAGATGTACATCATATGTGTCAATTGTGTTGCTTATGCATATAGGATGTGTTGGAAGTGAAGATTTTGTTTTTTTTCTCGAGTATTGCAACAAGACTTCAAAAATAGTGAGAACAGCTGTCATGCTATATTTGAGATTTATCCACAGTTTATTTACTCCTAAAAGACGTTTTACTATTTCCGTGTAATTTAACTAAGTTGGTACTCTATAAAAATTATAAAAAAAAGACTTAATCCATCATCTAACCTCTTAAATTATACTGCATAACAGAAATATACAAATTATTTTTCCATTAAACTATTTAGTATTAAACTATTTATAACACAATGAGAGAAAAATGAAATGCAGCATTGCTATGATGTATAAAATTAAATACAAGATGAATTTGATGCCAACTCTTCAACACAGAGGACTGTGTTGATTCTGAGATGTAATGTTTTAAACATGACCAATTCAAAGAGTCAATATCGTGACCCTCATCCATTCCAACATACATACTCAAGCAAATAATTAGAGGGAAGCAAATGTCAAACATACCTTCACAGCAGCCAAGGCTTAATGCTGTAACAGCAGCTTTTCAAATTGGACAGTGAAGGGAATGATGTATTTAAAAAAAGAAAAACAAATATTAAAGATGATCTTTAATTAAAATCATTCTTAGGTATATTGTTTGCCCTTACTCCTAACAATATCATATAAGACTCCAAAGGCTAATGTAAACCTATGCAAACTTGGATTATGAATGACCATTAATAAGTTATTTGCAAATTGATTGAGCTTTGGGAGGATTTAAACAGATTTTTGTATCCAAGTTTATCAAATGAAAATGGGAATAATAAATGAATTATTTGACTGGAATTGAATATTTCTGTCAAATATATTTCAAGACTTGATAACTGTTGTATAAAATTCAACCAGCTTATTCTTTTCCCCAATAGGAGTTTCTGATTTCAACCTAAGGCTATACAGTTTACCCAAATTACAGAGCTTACTGAAGGACACTGTGTGCATGATAGGAATGAGAGAATTCTGAAACAAACAGCGCCCTTGCAAATCATGAGATTGGTCCTATAAAGCGCATACTGTAACCAGCATCTCAAAATAATTTGAATTAGGATATTGCATAATTGCAGGAATTAGAGTATGCTTATCAAGTTGCCTAAAACTTTGATTGTCAACACAGCATAGCAAACTATCTTTTTTCCCCTCATTATAAAAGTGAAGTGCTGTAGATGCTGGATATTTGAAATAAAAACAGAAAATATTGGAAATACTCATGTATTTGTTTTAGATCGACAATCTTTTGTCAGAAATGTTAAAACAGTTACGGATGTAATAGATTTTAAGCAAGTACAGAGGAAGGGAGAAGAAAAACAGCAAAAGGGAAGTTCTGCGATTGAGTAGCAGGCAGGACAGATTAAATGAAAAAAAAGATGCTGGTTCAAGGGAAAAGAAGTTTGTAATGGAACAATGAACAAAAGATGCTTCCAAATAGGGAAAAGAAGATCTTCACGAATGGCTGCTGTATAAAAACAAAACAAAAATAAAAGACTTCTTGCAATTTAGTACATTGTATTTGCTATTCGTGATGTGGTACCCTCCATACTGAGGAGATCAAGTACAGATTGGATGACCCACCTTACACAGCGCTCTGTTCATTCTGGAGGCATGACTCCAAGTTTTTAGTAACCTGTCATTTTAATTTTCTGCTACACACCCACTCTAACGTCTTTGATCTCCCAAATTTATGATGAAGGGTAAGGAACAGTACCTTATCATTTGATTAGGCACTCCAAGTGTTCTAAAACCATCCTTTTGTGCATTGCATCATCATTATTATTTTATTGTTTAATCTCTACTGCCTATTGTATATGGATCTGAAAGGATTAATAACCGTTAGCACCATATTCCGTATTGATGCCAAATGAACTTGTGGCAGAATAGCTTAAGATCTCAGAGGAGTAAGATTCAACATCTGGCCCTCCTCTGTAACAATGTCTATCATATGAATATAAGCTATAACTAGTTGCTAACATGCAATAAACTATATCTTGTTACCTACAAGATATTGTCAGTTATTTAAACTTTTCTAGTTATACGATAATGTAGTTTTCTTCTACAACACTAGACCAAGCAGGCCCTGTATTTCCCTACACTTAAAGAAAATGGCCAAGGCAACCTTCATCATGAGCAACAGCTCATACAGCATAGTGAGCTGGCATCCTATATCAATGTTGTAGGATTTGATTTGATTTGAATCCAGCCAATGTGGATTTGATTTGACTGCTCATTCTGTACATGGTGAGTGGCGATGTGACATCTTCAGACTCCGCTTTAAGTCACCTGTTCGTTACAGCACAGTCAGCAGCAGGGAAAAGCCAAAGATTTAAGAACCCAAAGAGGAAACCCTCATGGCAATTTTCAACAATGAAAAATACTCTAATGAATGGTAACAACATTTTGGTCTGTTGAAATGGGAGAGTTAACAACTTTCTGGAGAAGAATTAGTAGCTATAAGTTGCATAGTGGAATGGTAGTTGGAGCAGTCCCAAGTCAAGTTGGTAAGTGAACAAACAGAGCCTCAGTGAGTAAAGCTCAAAATTCTGGGGGGCCAGGAGAAACTTTAGAAACGTACAGTAATTTGGTTGGAAATACAAATTATAAAATGACTACTACACAGACCAATCATCGCCACCTTAGGGAATAGGCACAAACATGAGGCGTGGCTACAGAAATGGAAGTGTATGTCTACTAAAAATAGTTAATAAGATGCTGTGGATCTAGGGAAATCACAAAACCAGTAATTAAAGTGATAAGGTTGGGCAATTTAAAAGCCTAAGCATACCTGGTTTAATGGAGAAGGAAATTTTGGGAGCATTTTATCAGGTCATGGAAAAGACAGGAGATTCTTCAAACAGCTGTATTAAAAGCTGTGATACTGAAACTGTAATGAGCAGGAATCATTCATGTGATTAAAACAGGAATCATTTATTAAAGCCACAGGCAGTGGGCGTCTTTCAGCAAAACTGTTAATATAGAAACACTTATGAAGCCAAAATTGACAGGATTCCCACAGTGAAGCTGCAGAAGAAAGGCAGGAATTCTCCATTTACTGACAAAGGGTGAGAATCCTTCATTCTCAAGGCAAACCAAAGGAATTCCCTCCAGTACAGCAAAAACAAGCAGCAGATTGCTCTTACTGTGAAATGGAAGTCTTTTTAGAACACAAACTATTTAATCACATAAGGGAAACATAGGAGGGATAATATTGTCAGGAAGACTTAACTTCAGACGCAGGCCAAATGGAACATAGAACTGGATATCTTCAAGAAAATAATTTCTGAGATACAGAATAGCTTCTGAATTAGATACAAAATCAGAAGCTGAAAAAATAAACATACATCCATACAAAACTGCGAGTATAGCTGATGACATTTTATCTCGCCAAGGGGTAAAAGAAGCAACAGATACTTTTGAAGAATTCGGCAATTAGTCCAACCTCGGAACTAATTAAAAACAATCTGCAAAGAACATTGTTTAATAGAATAGTTCAGCATCTAGGAGAATCCATAGATGATTTCATTAATGACATCTACAGATTAGTGAAGGAATGCAACAATGGTCTCTTCCAATCAGAATTCATAAGAGATAAAATTATTGAAATGTTAAAAGTTGAAATTGCTGATGTGCCATTGTCAGATTTATTGAATTCCAAAGAAGAGCTGATTCTAGAAAAGACATTCAGATGAGTGAATTAGAAGTTCAGAAACAGCACGGACTAATCCTACAAGGAGAACATCAAACTTGGCATTGCGAATCAGCAGAGTACATTCAATTTTTAAAGTATAAAACCAGAAATAACTTGTGAGAAGTCAGTACAGCAATTAGGATAGGCACCAGACACTAGAAGTCCTTGTCAGCACAGTACAGCAAAGAAACCTCAGGTACTGTTAGTGCTCAGCTATTAAAAACAAATATATCTGTCACATAATAGGTCACTTTCAGTAAATGCAAGGGGAACACAATTTCAGAAATGTGAAGAATCAAATAGCAAACAGCTTAAGGTGGAGCAGTTGAAACAGAAAGAACACCTAAATTGCTCCTAGAGGAGATAAGTGACCTGGACTTTTGGAATGCTGATATTTATATTTATATCAATGGTTACCTCACCCATTTCAAGTTAGATACAGGGGAGGGTCTCATTGAAAGTCTCTCATCATATAATGAGCCATGATTAAAAAATGTTATACATAGGTGACAACAGTGCATCAATACAGTCCAGAGATATAACACTTGAGATTAAAGATATGCTACAAGGAAGCTGCAAAATATACATGAATGACACATAGCAAAAAAGCTATATATATACTTCACAATCAAGAAGCCTCACTCTGGAGTAGGAAGGCATGTCTTGACCTCGATCTTTTTTTGAACAGTAGAATGAGGCAAACTATATAAAGTCAAGGGTCTAGTGGTCAAGGAACAACTGGTAGAAAATATCATAGGGCTCTCTAGACTCAAGTTTGAACAGAAACTGAGTTTAGTTATTTTGGCATAAGAAGTTGTTTCATAATTTCAACACAATAGGTACCTGATATTGTATTGGATTAACATAAACGTCTTCTACAATATCAACACTGAAGAGTGCTAGACTAAAAGAGCCAATAGTCTTGTGGAGGATAAATAAGCATTGAGGTAGTCAACGAATAGCATACCCAACTTGAGCCAATTGACAAATCTATAACTGCTATACCTCAGAGTGCAATACAGTTTTTTGAACAAATAGTTATGACAGATTCAACTCTGATGTTAGATGCAGAAGTGACTTGGAATAGACAAGTTCAAACAGAATATTTGACTTTCTTGTCTTCCCAGGTAGAAGCCTCAGTAACTGAGACAGATATCATGCCAAGCCAGAAGCAATTCTCGAATAGCAGAACTAAGGAATTAATATGTTAGTTTCACCAATAATGCAATCACTGAAGATTAATGAGGAAATTCAAACCAATCAAAATGTTTAAGTATATAAATAACATGGTTTAGCACAAAGCTACTGGAAAATAGAAATCTGATACTGATTGAAGATGTGGTGATATAACTACATGGAAGCCACTATTGAGAAGGGACAACCAATGTTCAACAAATCAAGATAATGGAAGGACGAAGATAGCAAGAACTGCAGATGCTGGTGTCAGAGATAACACTGTGTGGAACTGGAGGAACACAGCAGGTCAGGCAGCATCAGAGGAACAGGAAAGCTAACGTTTCGGTGAAGAAGGATCCCGACCTGAAACATCAGCTTTCCTGCTCCTCTGATGCTGCCTGACCTGCTGTGTTCATCCAGCCCCTCCCGCCTGCTGTTGTCTAAGACCTCTGTGATAGAGGACAGGAATGACTTGGGGGCTGTACTGTCAGTGGGCTTCGTGTCATACAGCCTGACATAAAAGGATTTGTTAATGCTCAGGATGTCAGATTGAGATGACATTACCTGATCCATCTTCCTCCTTCAGGCTGCTGAGCACAGAGCTCTCCTTGTGCACCTTCTGGAAGAAGAAATGTGACTACGTCTCTTACTGCTCCACGGAGCGGACCCTGGACCGGAAGATTATCTTAGAGGCCTCCAAGGCAAAGAGTGAGGCTTGCTGGCTCTTCACCTCAATGAGTTCTTACTTTTCTGTAGTTGGGACAGTTTGCCCACCTCTCTCTCACCTTCTGAATACCTTTTTGGATAAAGAACTTCTTGATGTTCCATTAGACTGTTTCCCATCAGTCCACTGGGGACTCAAAGAGGGGTTTCACGGTTCTCCAACCTGTGTAATCTCTTTTGAGCTCCTGAATGTTTTCTGGGGTCAACAATTTTATGTTCAGCTCCCACATTCCCTTGGTGACAGTTAGCCAGCAGGAGGCAGTGGTCAGAGATGAACACCAGTTTGACATTGGTGGATCTGACTGGGAATGCTTGGGGCACAAACAGAAAATCTACCTCTGAGCAGATAGACCCGTCTGGCTGTGATCAGGTATATTTATGCTGTGCTCCATCTGCAGGAGTGCTCAAGACGTCGTGCAGCTTTGTCTCTTTAACCATTTCCATCAAGAATCTGGACATGGCGTCCAGTGTACTGTCACTCTCCCCAGACGGTCCGTCCACATCAGTGATGCAGTTGAAGCCACAATGACCGGCCTGGGCGTAGCCAGCAGCAGTGGGAGCAGTTGCAGGATGCCCGGCCAATCACTCTTTACCGCTGGGGTGTACAGGGTAATTAATCTAAAGGGAGCACTTCTATATATGACGTTTGTTACGAGGAGGTGCCCGCTTACCACCTCCTTAACTTTGGAGATGGTGGAGTTGCCTCCTCGCAGCAGAATACCCAGACCGGAGGTGTGGCAATTGTTGCCCATTTACCAAATTAAAGGCCCATGGGCCCACAAGCTTGACTATTTCCTGTAGCTGCTGAAGTGCAGTATCCCACACTCTCGCAGAAACAGGAGGTCTGCTTTAATGTTGGCCAGGTAAGCCAACGTGGAAACACATCATGTAGTAAATTTAAAGCTACGCACATTAATACTCATGTTTTTTACACCCATTTTAGATTTATACAATTGTTAAAACCCAAAGTCCATTTACCCAAGGTCTTATCACTGGGGCAGTTCCTGCATCCCCATGCTGTGAGTGAACTGTTGGACCCTCACAGGGCTGAGGTATCTGTCCAGTTCCTCCGTGGGGCCATTCCCCTGGTCTGGTGTCATTGGAGCAGGGAAGGAACCGGGAACGTCTGGTTCAGAGTCCGACCGCTGGAGGGGTGGGGTGGCGGGGGAAGAATACTGCCTCTACTGCTTACTCGAAACCTCGATGCACCCAGTTGCCTGGAGCTGTGGTGTGGAGGAACCCATTTTGTTCACGACAGTGCAGGGCTGGGTTTCGTTGGGTCCCTTGCAACATCCACTGTTTTCTGGTTGGGGGTGCTCCTCGCCTTCTCCCTGGTGGTCTTGATCCTCTTTCTCTGCTGGTGACTCTCCCTCCACCAGTCCTTGTCATCAGCTGGTACTGTGACCATCATGCAACTGTCTTTTCCCATTCTGTTGCTGTGGGCCCATGGTGGGGGGCCTGTCAAGGTTTTCTTTTTCAGTTTTTTCTCACTGTTTTCTACTCTCCCGACTCTTTCGTTACCTCCTGCTCCATTGATTCTGGGTTCTCAGGTGGAGGTTGAGTCTGTTGTGACGCTGTGCTGGTTTCTTGTCTCTCCTCGCTGGCCTGTCTCTCCTTCTGTGTGACCCTCCCTTCGTTTCTCCTGCTGGAGGGTGGCACCTTTCTGCCCTTTGGGGGGGCTCGGCCACTGCTCGCCATCTGAGCATACATGGCCCCCTGTCTTGGGCATGCCTTATACAGGTGGCCCACTTCCCCACCCGGGTTGCAGTTCTTTGCCTGTTGACAGTCCTTGGTCAGGTGCCTCCTCCTTACAGTTCCTGCACAGGGTCACCTTGCACTCCGCCACTATGTGCCCTGACCTCCTGCAGGTTCAACAGACCCTGAACTGCTCTGCATATGTCGGCTCCCACCAATCGCAAAGCTGGATGGGGGGTGGAGGATGTTCCCATCAGCATCTGCCCTCAGAGTTACCTTGACCTGCCGTTTGCTGGTCCAGATCCTGAAGGGGTCCATCGTATCATTGCTGCCACTTTCTGCTTGCACATACCTTCCCAGGAAGGTCAGGACATCTGCTGCTGGCACATAGGGGCTATACATATGGATGGTGACCATCTGGCTCCTCCGTGCAGGTAACAATGGCACTGCATTCAGAATGGAGAGGGGGCCCTCACATCCTTTCTCCTCAAATATTTTAAGGAGATGCTCACATTGCTTCACAGTCCTGAAGGTCACATTAAAGTTCCTGCCACTGGGGAAATCTGTAGGCAGTAGGTGTCTGCTGCTCGGAACCCCCATTTGTCCAGTAGAATTCTCTTCACAAGAAAAATCCAATTGACTGGTGTGCCTTCTTCCATCTTCTTTGCAGTCACTCTGACTGTGTTCCAGAATCCCTGGCCTGGAGCATGGCTACTTGCTGAGGCCATAGCTCTAGGTTGGCTTTTCCACAGATTGGCATTAGGCTGAAGCCAGCTCAAAGATCCACCAATAGCAGGTCAGTTCAACCAATGGTCCTCTAATGTCCAATCACAATCTAGCGATGATCTCAATAGCTCTGATAACTCACAACTCAACACTTGATCTTAGCCAAAAGGCCGAAGGCCCACCAGAGCTTAGGTCTCCTCTTATAAACTATTTGACTGAAATTTGCAATCAGGTTGGACTAGGCATCAGAAACTACTATCTAAATTGGCATGGCTTTCATTTTTGAACACAGAGGTATGTAAGATGTCAAATGCAAACCACACAAAGGAAGCCAGTTCTCCAGGATTTCTAGGAAGTAAGCTACAGAAGGCAGTTCACTTCAGTGTCACAGATAAAATATATGTAAATTCGTTAAGTTCATAAAATTAAGGACACTCTGGCTATTTTTCTTAATTATATTTCTCTTATTATCCAGTTGGCACCTGGCCTACACAAACCTTTGGAAACCAGACCTTGGCACCATCTGCTACTACATGGTAGTTGCTGAAACGTACTGACCCGAATGTGAAGTCAAGCAGGTGAAGAGTGCTCTGCCCTCTCCCAAATTAAAAAAAAAAAGTGGCTCATTCTCCAAATACATTCAGCTCAATGCCCTAGCCTCCAATTTTTGCCTCCATTGTTACTCCTCATACAGTTTCCGATATCTTTCCCTACCTCCCTTTCCACACCCTACCTTCGAATTCTCTTCCTTGACCTACATTCCTCATCATTGTTTAGCACAACTTGGCACTCTGTGCATCTCAAATGTATACCAAATGAAACTGTTTATAAAACTAAAAGGATTTAAAAAGAAAAAAGGATCCACCATTTAAACAGCTTGCATGAAATTAAGCAGTATTGGGGCCTTGTGGCACAGTACAAGGGTCCATACCTCTGGGTCAGAGGGTCTAGATTCAAGTCTCACTTTCCTCGAAGGTATGTTGGACCAGGGCAAGTAAAAAATAACTAAATATTGCGCTTAGAACTTTTTGAGGGGCTCTTTTGATGCAGCGGTAATCTCCCTACCTCTGGGCCAGGAGATCTGGGTCTGAGTCACACCTGCTCCAGAGGTGTATCTTAACTTCTCTAAACAGGTTGATCAACAATATGTACACAGCAGTCTTCAACCAGTCTTTACATGTCATTCATTTGATTTGCTCCTTCTCTGCCATTGGCCTTACTGTTCTTTCTCTTTCATCTTACAGCAGGGGAATGGAACTAATTAAATAGCTCTTTTAAAGAGTCAGCATACGCAAGTTGGGATAAATAGCTTACATATAAGCTATGAAGCTTTTGTGGCACAATTCTGAGAGCGCTAATTGTTTATTAATTGGGTGTTTAGTTATATTCAGGTGGGGGACATCAATTGGAAATCATTTGACCTCCTATACTTATGAATAAACTGAAGCTGTGTAGTGGATTTTGAGATATGTTTTTAAAATGTGTGTATCTGCAATAAAAGCTTAAAAGTATAATGCCTAGGCTCCAGTTCTTTTAGCACCTGGCTATTTAAAGTGTTGAACAGGAAGAACCCACTAAATGGATTGACACAAACAGATCAGGAAAGTAATTTCGTGCAATGGGGGAAGGAAATTCTAAAATATTTTAAATTTAGGACAGTGGAAAATAAAGCTGTGAAAAAGTAAATAATTGTGCCAGTGGCATTAGTATAAGGGATATCTTAACACACTGAGAAAAGTAGTAAAAGCTGAGGAAATTGAAATAAGCATGTCAGTATTTGTATAGCTATATTTGTGTGTAATAACTTTAATGCTTAGAGTTAAGCTTGAGTAAATAAGGAATTAATTCTAGTGAAGGTGATCAAAGGAAAATAACCTAAGGGATTATAACTGCATTTAATGATGTTAATGACTATTAGACAGCTAAATGTTCACAGTATCTCGTTACTAACATCCTAACATCAAATGAAATGCGCTTATTTATAAAATTAAATTCCTCAAGTGACCAACTAGTTCAAGAAATAAACATAGGGGGTGTCATGATAAAGACAATGGTCAGGGCACCACTTGATTAACAGATCCAAATCATAATAAAGTATTTAATGAGAGGCTATGAAGATAAATGTTTGTTTTCATAAGGGATTAAGTAGTTTAAGGAATTTAAATGTAGTGAATGAGTGTTTATTAAAGAGTATTTTTTAAATAGTGAAATTAAATTGTGAAGTTAGTGAAGTTAGATACTTTGAGCTTTATTCTATTTCATCTCAACGTTGGTCCTGAGGTCTGCCCTTGCTGGATATTGGGTGTATTGGCATAGAGGGTGTAAGGGCAAAAGGTTGAGGCATAGGTTGGCATGAGTTGGCACAAAGTTAGCATGCTGGCCATAAAAGGCATTGGGTGGGTACAGGGCATAGGTTGACTTAAGATTGAGAGACGATGGCAGGAGCTGACGATGGCGTGAGATGGCTTCGGTTGGCATACATGGGGTAAGGAAGTGTGAGGAGGGATAAAGGGATTTTTTTCAAAGCTAGGATGAAGTGTTAGAGCACAGAAATGGGACTGTCTCTGTACTTGGAGGCCTGTGACTGTCTCAAAACTGTTTCTGGGGATGGTACATCTGAATCCAGTTATCAGCCAGCCTCCTGGAATGACAATTAGAACATCCAGGGTACTTTCTCCCAAATTGGGAAATCTATTGACTGTGCAAATTCAAGTCAATTCTTTGAAGGGATAAGGAAAAAGCAAACAAAAGTATTACTAGAGTTGTCATATTATTGAATTTTCAAAGGATTTTTGATAAGGTTTATAAGATCATGACAAAATCTTATCAAAGATCAAAGGGCCTGAGAAGCCAGAGCTGCTGAATGCATATTAAGTTGTCTAAAAAATTGAAATCAGAAGAGGGGTAAAGGGTAATTATTCAGATTAGAAAAAGTTAGAAAGTGATCTTTCACAAGGATGGGTACTGGGCCTACTTTTATTTATATTTTATAATGCTGATCTGATTTTTGGAATAAAAATCTCAATATCAAAATATTGGAATATTCCAAAATATTTGGAATAAAAATCTCAATATCAAAGTTTGCCAATGATGCCAAGCTAGAGCTATAACTAATATTGACAAACAAAGCATCAAAATGCAAAAAAGCATTAGTAAAATTGCAGACTGTGCTGTTCAATAGCAATGAACTTAAACCTTGATATATGTGGTTGGGTCAAATATTCTGTTTGAACTTACCTCTTCCATGTCACCTCTGCCCTAACATCAGAGTTGAATCTGTCATAGCTATTTGTTCAAGAAGCTGTGTTGCATTCTGAGGTACATCAGTTATAGGTTTGTCAATTGGCTCAAGTAGGGTATGCTGTTCATTGACTACCTCAACATTTACTTATCCTTACAAACCTGTTGGCTCTTGTAGTCTGAGCACTCTTCAGTGTTGATATCATAGAATATATTGGTGTTAATCCAATATAATCACAGGTACCTATTTGATTGAAAGTATGAAACAGCTTCTTATGCCAAAATAACTAAATGCAATTTTTTTTTGTTGCTGTTCAGCCATGAGCCTCGGGAGCCCTATGATATTTTCTACCAGTTGTTCCTTGACCACCAGATCCTTGACTTTATATAGTTGACTCATTCTTCCATTTAAAAAAGGTTGAGGTCAAGACTAGTCCAGAGTGGGGATTCTTGATTGTGAGGTTGTTTGCTCCGTGGCGCCCTGTGGACGTAGGTATCTTTGAAGTCAGGAGCCGGAAATTGTCCTGACGTTTCAGAATCAGTATCCTTACCTTAGAGAATGGAAATCTGACTGGGGTTGTAAAGAAAAGGGATCTAGCAATATGGGTGAAAATAATAATTAAAAACAGCACCATAGATCAGGAAAATAATTAAAAATGCAAACAAAGCACAGGGATTTATTTCTAGGGATATAGAATTCAGAAGCCCGGAACCTAGTAGTCAAACCTGTAAAGGACACTGGTCAGGTCACATTTAGAATACTGTGCATAATTCTGATCTCCACACGTCAAAAAAGATATAGAAACACATAAGAAAGTACAATAACGATTTGCAAGGATTAGAACTGAAATGACAGCTGTAAGGCAAGATTTAACAGGTTGAAGCTTTCTTCACTATAAAAGAGATTTAGGAGGAGACCTGACAAAATTTTTGAAATTCTGGATGGTTTGGGCAGGATAGAATTGACAAATGTTCTCACATGGGAGAAACTACAGGCTTTAATTACAAGATAACTACCAATACATTCAATGGAAAATAAAGCAAAATATGTTTAATTAGAGGGGTTGGAATGCAAATGTTTTCAAAAGGAAACTGCAGTAATACATGAGTTAAAGGGAATAGAAAGATATGCAGGAAGGCTGTGATGAGGTAGATGAAATGTGATGAAACACATATGGAGAATAAAAACTAGCACTGATTAATTGAGGTGAATTATCCAATTCCATGCTTTATATTCTATGTAAGGTAACTCAATGTTATGATTTTACTTCCTTCTCTTACATTTCAATTTTCCAATCTGGTGATATACACACCTAAAGCGTGAATAATCTAAACCTTTGCTTTATAGAGACAACACAGATTTTTTGCATATTTTCAGCATTTTCTTTTTTTCCTTAAGCAGATGCTTCATTCTTGTCAAGACTAGTACATTATTAGTAATGCTAGGAATTGCGCATGCATGAATGAAGATGGTGGGACTGTCTACACTCGGAAACTGACACAGTTTTGCATTGCAAAAGCATTCAGGTTTCTGCTAATATTGCAAGTCGAAAACTGGTGTTAGCATAACGCAAAATCAAAAACATTACTGGGAAAGGAAATTAATACTTTGTCAGGACATTCTCAGGTCATGTCTATGTAATTTTGACAATAAGTTAAATGTTAATATTTATTTAGGGTACTTTTTGCCCTTTTCTTGATGCTTGAATTTTGCTAAAGAAATGACGTATAGTGTTGAAGCCGTTTGTCTTGCAGTCATCAGGATAATTCGTAAGAAAACCAATGAAGGGAAAACCAACATTTGTACCGAATGAGGGGAATGATAATTAGGTAGCACATTGATTCCGATTGGTAGAGGGACTGTCATGGAAAATGCATTAGTTAACTGCCAGGCTGTTTAAATTTTAAACGAGGCAGATTGACTCTGATCGATTAAGTCATTGTCCTGAGAAAAGAACCAGCAAATACCTGTCATCAATTTTGCTGAGTCAAAACAGGCACAGTCTTTTTCTACTGTTTGCAAAGAACAGTACCCTGTGTATTAATATATGTAGCCTCCAGTACATATAAGTGTACAATACTGTGAACTCAATTGGCAACCTTAAACTGGTTGCCAGCGTAATTTTTCACACATTCAGATTATTCATCAAATGTCTAATTGTAGAGTTATAATCTCATCTTGTATACTATATTGTGAGTAATGTAGGTATGAGCTGGTTGGATATGGTCAGTAGCTTACTTGTTGCGAAAAACTGTAGAGATTGCTGTTTAACATGATCCACGAAACTCTGGAACACACAGCCTACATATCTGGCATCACACTGAGACCGAAATTCATATTTCTCATTTTTTATTTGTATAATAGGCAGTATGTCTTTTTGGCTTAACGGCACCATCCAGTCAGTAGCAGTAGCAGCTTCACTGCTTGTTAAAACATTTGAGATATCTTTGTCTTACAGGTTAATTTGCGGTAAACTGGGCACTTTTTGGGACTAAGTTTGAGGACCTTAGACCCATCAATGACTCTGCATGATATACAGTGAGAAAAGATCTGATCAGGGTAGCCAGTATCCTGCAGGACGGTCCCTGTTTCTGCATTAATTTTGCACAGTGGATAAATGGCTTGGGCTCTATTTATGAAGTTGCCAATAAGGCAAATCTTATAACATGTGAAACTGTAGGAAACCTAATGTGTATACCGTCCAGTAAGATGGGTTTGCAGGAGACAATAGAACAGAGCACTATGGTTGATTTCTTGATTAGGAAATTGAGGCAAGGGAGCTCAACTGACTATTTCAAACAGGAATTTGAGGGCAAGATGGAGTTCACTAAGACATAAGTAAATTCTAACATACAACTTCACATTCAAATATAGCAAAATCTATCATCTTTATGGTGGAAACATGCAAGGAGTAGGAGTTTAGGTGTCATTCCATTGAAGACACATTTCTCATGGAATTCAACAAAGGTGTTTGCAAAAGCTGAGCCTAGTGGCAATTCCATACAGCACCATTCATTTTCACATACATGGTGTTGTTAAAATGGACTCAACTGTGTGAGTTTATCAATTCAATGAATACCAATTCATGCAATTTGGGCAAGTTTAGATAGTCATGACATCCTAAGGCCATCACATCTGGTCTTGAAAAGTACGTCAGATTACCCTGGAGGGATAAGGTATCTCAAGCATTTGAGCAACAGGTGAAGCTAGCTGATTGACACTGCTAATATGCGATACCAACACCAGTGATTTTTGCCACTAACAGGATGCTACTGTCGAGCCAAAGAACTGATCTCTCTCTGTCACACAAATCACTAACTTTGTGTATGAATTTCAGGATAATGTGATGCTAGATATGTATATCATACGACCCAAAGATGATGGAGTTGTATCAAACAGCATATCAGTTCACCTGCTTGTAACAGGCAAAGTACTGACCATACCTAACCAGCTGACACTTGTTAAACTTGCAAATTACAAATTTAGGATTATCAGTCAGGCCTTTAGGGTGGCTTACTTGTTTGTACTGAAAACTACATATAATAATTCACAGTGCCCTGTCTTTGCAGTGAGAAAGAACATGTAGACACGTTGTACTTGTTTCAACTCAGCAAAATAGGTGCCAGCCGTTTGCCGGTCAAAGCATTACAATCAGTCCGCCTGTATGTTAAATTACTTAAACAAAGCCTGGCAGTTAACAACCGTCATTAACTGGTGTATTCTTTATGGTAATACATCTACCAATCAGTCCATGTGCCAACCAATCAGCTCAGTCCTCTCATTTAGTATAAATGTTGATTTTTCCTTTAAAATTGGTATTCTCCTGAAATATCTCGATGAGTTCAAGATGTAAAGTTTTGACAAAATATGCCTTTACCAAATGACTATTTGTATTCTTTATGTCTTACTGCCCAGCACTGCTAGAGAAGATAATTAGGAAAATGAAAATTGTAACATGTAATACTAACAGCAGAGACCAATTTGGCATTAATATAATTACAGAAGGTCAGATGAAAATTCTAATTAAGTGATCATAAAAGAAAAATGTCAGCTAATGACTATTACTTGTACTAGTGTTATATCTAAGGCAAAGTACGTTGTTTTATATTTTACTTTAGAATACAAAGTCATACATTCAGTTAAAAGTCAAATATTATATGTTCATTTTGGAATACATTACATTTACATTTGTTTTTCCTCTGGCTCAATTTGATTTTAAGTCTTCATTCTCATTGATGGGATTACTTCCAAAAATACAGTCAGCCTAATCAGTTTTCATTCCATTAGCATTACAGATCAAATAAAATACATCTGCTTCAGAGGAGTGAAACCCAAAAGAACATACGTTAATTTATCCAATCCTAATTTAATTAATATATTTGCTGAATAACCCAGTTAGCTACGAAAGTACTTACAGTGGTTGCAATTGGAGTACTTTAATGGATCTAGTTTCAGTGGTCTCCAAACAGATGCCCATAGTCAGACTTCTGTCTGTCTCTGAGCAATAATTACATTATGTGTGATTCTCAATAATCTTTCATAGAAAAGGTGTTTAAAATCTACAAATCATTTAATGATCACAAATATTTAGTTGCTCAATTGTATACTCCAATGTAAATTCAGAAATGATAAATGTATTGGCACTTGATTAAATGCTTTTCTTCTTTTAATCTAATTTAATTGAAGTTAATTTCTTTCTCTTCTTGGCATGTTGTATATTAATAATGTATTATATTTAAATTGCTGAAAACATTTCCAGCAGTAACTGAGCAAACACAAGCTTGGCATGTTAAACCCGAATTGGCTTGAATGGAGATGACCAATTAAATTAGTTGAGATTATTTTGTATTTCTGCTCTGATTACATATTGCATCTTCTATAGTATCAGGCACTATACTATGAAAAGCCTCAGCTGACCATGAGAGCTGTAAAAGTTGGAGACCACTGGCCAGATTGATACCATGCTCCGTACAGTGGATTCTGTTTGATGTCAACTCAAATCACTGAGTTCATGTGCAGTGTTGGCATCTAAATTATTCCAAAATTCATAATGGAATTTGTTCATTGTGACTCCATGTCTGATGCCCTTTTGATACTGCAAAGGTTTATTATAATTGTCAACCTATTAACGTCTCTCTATACTGGAATTATTACCTTTGCAAAAGGACAGCAGCATTTGAGGCCTACAGCAACCGATTCTAAATTGAAAATGATTTTACGGTTAACCAAAATATTACTTTTACACATAATTCTTAATGAAAGATTTACAACTGCCAAAGTGACAATTACAAGAATCCAATGTACCAAATACTTCTCTACCTACTCAACATTTGGGCATATTATAGACCATACTTTTTTGTTTTAAGTTAATAAATGAATAACTTAGTTGCCACACAGAAGAGTACTGGTTAACTGTCAGTTATAAATGGAAAATAAAAAGAAATTCAAGATGCTGTGACAAAATATGCCCAACAGCCTCATTTGGAAAGCAGATTTTTATTCATGTTTTCTGACTGATGGTTATGGTAAATCATGATCACTTTAAACAGGTAAATACATCAAGGAGCAATATACACCATTTTCTTTTAAGTGGCAATTCAAATATTAATTCTGCCAGTTGCACTCATGTGGCAAAACAATATTAGTCATCCATTTAAAACAGAATAAAATATGGTCTACAGACATGCATGACTTACTCTGATAAGATGCACGGAGCCGTTTCAGTGAGTATAAACTAGATAGACCACGCATGCAACAAGTTTCTGTCAGCATGCCAAACCATCACCAGCAGCAGGCAGGCAGAGGAGAGAAAAACAAGCACAGGCTAACGTGAAAGGAAGTGGCACCTAGCTGTCAAATAGCAAGAAGCATATAGGAGAAACTGATAACTGAAAAATAATTTGTTCTTTGAATGCACATTGAAGACAAAGCCATTCATCAACAGTTAGGAACAATGGTGTGAAGGTGAAACCAGCATTTAAAATGACCGACACAGACACATACAAATAACTGGATATGTTTATAAATATATATATCTGGATGAATCTACGCATAATGTTAGTCAAGAAAATGGGTCATTTGTGCACATTCTTTAGGCATGATAAGGATCCTCAAAGCTCCAAAATGGTGGCCTTGGGAGTTGTGCACACTTTTGGGTAAATTGTATTGGCTGCTATATTGGTGAAGGTGTTTGTGTGCATGCAGTAACTGGTTGCTGGAATTATGCACAATCATTAAGTAGCACTGATATGATACAAGATATGCCACTTGGGGCTCAACTCTGCAGCTAACACCATCTCTTAATCTCAAATAGCTGAATGCATATTCAGCAATATAATAGATGACCTTGCACACCACTGGCACTATTAAGTGTATCAACAACATTTTTTCTTCATTCATGGATGTGGCTACTGAAGGGTGGGCTACACCATTTAATGTTCACTCCCAACTGTCCTGGAGAAATTGGTGAAATGCCTTTTCAAACCATTGCCTGAAGGCGTAGGTACACCCAATAAAGTAACCCTAGCCCCAGAGGAGCAAGAGAGCCGCTATCTCATTAGAGAGAGACAACTGGTGGTGAGTTTAACCTGAGGGTCACAATGCCACAGGTGAGGGGTGTGGTTGAGAAGGAGGAACCTTCCTGTTGACCTCAGCTGATACAGGAACTGAACCTGCACAGTTGGCCTCACCCTGCATTGCAAACGAGCCATCTAGCCAGCAATTGGCTGGACAGCTGATATGTGACACCCACAGTATGGGTTCAATTCCTGCTCCAGCTGAGGTTACCATGAAGGCCCTCACCTATGGTGTTGTGACCCTCAGGTTAAACTCACCACTTGTCATCTCTCTCTAATAAGAGAGCAGCCCTATGGTCCTCTGGGACAATGGTGACTTTTCTTTGGTGACTTTTCTTTGGTGGGGTTAGTTGGCTCAGCTGGCTGGACGGCTGGTCTGTGTTGCAGAGTAATGCCAAAAATGTGGATTTAATTCCCATACCGACTAAGGTTGCCATGAAGGACTCTCCTCTCAACCTCTCCCTTCACCTGAGGAATGGTGACCCTCAGGTTAAAAGCACCACCAGACATTTCTCTCTAATGGAAGAACAGCCTATAGTCCAGTAGAACTATGGTGACTTTACCTTTTCTTTAGGTAGACCTGAACTGTTATTAGGGAATGAATATCAAGATGTTGACCTAGTGATGATGAAGGAACAGTGATATGCATGGTGTATGTCTTGGAGGGGAACTTACAAGTGGTGGTGTTCCCATTGCTCGTTTTTCAGGTTGGTGAGTTTGAAAAGTGCTGTTGAAGAAGTCATGGCCAGCCTGTGGGTTGTATCTTCCAGATGGCACATATTTTTGCCATGGTACATGGGTGATAAGAGAGCAAATGTAGAATGTGATTCATTAGTTGCCAAACAAACCAGATTTCAATTAACTTCTTGAGTATTACACTCATTGAGGCAAGTGGAAACCATTACTTTATACCTGTGTCTTATGCTGTGTAGATGGTCGACAGGCTTTGGTAAATTGAGAGCTGTGCAAGTTAGTACAGAATGCCCAGCATTTTACCTTCTTTCATAGCAAGAGCATTAATGTGACCCATCCAGTTAAGTTTCTGGTCAATGGTGTCCCTAAGGAAACGAACATTGTATAGTCATCTACAAACAAGCTACTTCTAACTTTTAGGTGGAGGGAAGGCCATTAATGAATCAATTGAAAATGGTTGGACCTAGGATGCTATTTTGTGGAACTCCTGTACCTATGTCCTGGGGCAAATGATTGGCTTCCAATAAACACAACCATGTTTCTCTGTGCGAGATATGACACCAGCCAGTGAAAGGTTCCCCTAATTCCCATTGACTTCACTTTTACTGTACACTTGGATCACACTGCTTGATCACACTTGGATAAATGCCACTAAAAGGAGTCATTCTTGCTTCACCATTGAAGTTCATCTCTTTTATCAATGTTTGGTACAAGGCTTTATTGAGGACTGGAGATGAGTTGACCCAGCAGAACACAGATTATGCAACATTGAGGGAGTCATTGCTGAATCAGTCCCAACACTTGACACCACTTTGCTGACGATTGAGGGCAAGCTGATGGTATTAATGGCTGTTTTAAATTTGTTTGTGTGCAGAATGTGCTTGGGCAATTTGCATATCGACAGGTATATACTGATGTTGCAGCTGTATGGAAGGTGTTTAGCTAGAAGTGCATCTAGTTTTACAATGCCACAGTGAAACATTATCAGTTTCCAGTTTTTGTTGCACTCAATATGTTCTGTCATTTCCTGATATCAAATTTAACTAATCACTTTGTGCATTATCTTGGTGGTCTTCTGTGTGCCATTGCTTATCTGGTGCTTTTACAGAATGCTATGCCAGTGGCTGTAGCACGATTGGACGAAAGCTGCTCATGTAGTTCTCGGCATTGATTGTACTATTTTAATGTCTGCCAGCAGACTGAGCTGAGTTTTGACAGTAGGTGGCAGAGGGGTGGCAAAGGTGGGAGAATGAATGTTGTCATCGTGAAAGAGCGAAAATAGGGACTGTATTCCAGGGGGCACTGTCAGTTTCTTGAGACAACCCCTCGCTGTTGTAAGAGATGCCTAAAGCTGGTACCTTGCCTTGGCAGGACCATTTTTGGATAGATTTACTCTAAGGCTTTGGAGTAGATCTGTAGCTCGGGTTGTGGGTGTTGAGGTTGGTTGATTCGCCGAGCTGGTTTGTTGTTCTGCAGACGTTTCGTTACCGTGCTTGGTAACATCCTCAGTGCAGCCTCTGATGAAGCCTGGAGGAAGGCTCATCAGAGGCTGCACTGAGGATGTTACCAAGGACGGTAACAAAACGTCTGCGAAACAATGGATAGATTTACTGCCACTAACCCTTCACCTACTACCAGTCCATGGGACTTAATAGTATTAAATGGTAAAGTATTAACTACTTCAACAAAAGAGGCATGTATGTGAGTAACAAAGAGTAGTTTATTACTTATTGGTAAGTAACCAACCTGCTAACTACATTATCATTAAGTTGAAAATATTGTTATCTCTTAGGAGATAGAAATTAGATCTATGCTATATGGCTGTTGTCTGTAGAACTGAGTAGCAACTAACAACAAACTCTTCCCAGAGAGAGTCATTTACATGGGTCGGTGAAGCTGTTCAAAAGATATCAAGTTAACCCATTCAGGCCAATTGTCTTATACAACATATACCTCCATCCACTCCTGCCTCCAAATAAGCCATTTTTACCCATGTTTAACCCATTGTTCAATCAAAGTATCAAGTTTTCAACATCTCATTGCCAAGTCTGATTTTACTAATTTATTTGATCTGGGGGTTTGATGATTCTTCCATATTGTGGCTATGTTGGATCAGAGAATTGATACGTTCCTGTTTTGTAGAAAGTTTGATGACCTGT
Organism: Rhincodon typus; assembly: GCF_021869965.1. Classification (NCBI taxonomy): domain Eukaryota; kingdom Metazoa; phylum Chordata; class Chondrichthyes; order Orectolobiformes; family Rhincodontidae; genus Rhincodon; species Rhincodon typus. The sequence goes on from NC_063342.1 coordinate 33,187,398, forward strand.
GCTCCACAACAGTAAGTGCTATCTCATCTCTCTGTTACCTCATATTTCTTTCTATCTCAGCCCTTGCACACACCTACCAAGGCTATTGGTCTAACTTTCTCACTATTGCATGCAGCATCTTCCTTCAGTGGCTCTCATCCATCTCATTCTCCCAAACTACGAAACTTTCCAGCCCTCTGCACTTCCTGTCATTCACTGGGGATACCTTATCACATTTGCTGCTCCTGCGCTGACATAAACAGCTCTTCCAGCCATTTTCATCTCCCTCCTTTTGACTCATTGAAGACAATATTACAATATAGGGGTGAAAGGACCAAGACAGGTTGCTGACATTCATGCTCTCAACCTTCCCCAACCCTCATGCAAGGAGTGGAGCAAGATCACTTGTGTTGATGTTGAGACCTCTAAGTTGAAGCAAACAAATAAGCTTCATTTTGTTGTATTGCATTCTACTCCTATTTGTGCAACTAATGGCCTCTCTTCTGTAGTGCAGCACCCATACAGCCTCCACCCCAAAAAGATCAGCTCTTCCTTCACCTCTGAGGAAGAAATTGCAGATCCCTCAGAGGATGCATTGGCAAGGTTTTCTCCTGTACGTTCCACCAGCTCAGAGTGCCCCATATTGGTGGACCCCCTTTCTAGATTATACTCAGGAGCACAATCATGTAAGAATTTAACTGGCACATCTCCTCAGTTGATCGAGGAAGAACTGTCCCAGGTCACTGGCACTTTGACAGCTACCAGAGATCAGGTATCTGCTCAGCCCCAACTAGAAGATGATTCCATGGTGTCAACCATTGATAACTTTTGTGCATTTTCACAATCACAGGAAAAGCAGGCAGCCTTATCTGAGACTTGGTGATAATATTGAAGTTTGGAGGAGTCTACAGACATTATCAGTAGCCTGCTTTTCTGGTTGTTTCCATGGACAGGTTGATGGCCATCATGATGAGCCAAATCCAGCAAAATTCCCAGTGGCTGTCAAAAATACTCTCAGACCTGCATTCCATGGCTTTAGCCCTCTGTGCTTAGCATTGGCAAGACAACGTGGGACAAGGTACCTCCACCTCACTGAAGGAGAGGAAGGAAACCAAAAATGTTCAGACAGCACACATGCCACTGTTATCTCTTCATTGTGCATACTAACATACATACATTGTAAAATCATCACATCTGGTCGACTGTCATTTTAGCAGCAGGACCAATTTAAATGATTGATCTGTCAGAGTTAAGCAGCCTCTTCAGAAATCCCAAGGAAAATAGGAGTTATATTTGTCAGGCATTGCTTGTCTCTGAGATACATCCTGGATAGAAACAGATTTCAGACATTCTTAAGCCCTTACATTCATGACTGCAATCAAGACATCTCATTTTGGTGGGGAGATCATTGGATGCAAAGTTAATGGCAACACTTTGTAATAGGTCCCGGCCTCCACTCATGTTCCATACCGACAGTCACTTTGTTTGTATGACTATGTGATCATTCGTGAGTGTCCACTTCTCTGGGGACAAAGATTCATTCTACCTATGAATCTTACCAGGGAATGCATACTCAGAATGTTTGATGTCCAATACTCCATTAGCATCCAAACTCTGCCTATGATGCTATCCTCCCTGCAGATGAGAAAACTAAACTTATTATGAGCGTGTTGGCAGCCATTTTCCATCATTATTGCACAGTTGAGATTTGTGTGATATGGTACACTATCCAGGTCGCACTCAAGTGAGAGTCTCAGACTCTGTCTTAAAGCCAAGATTCCCCCCTGACTCTTCATGTACCCTCCTGTTCGGATGATCCTGTCAACCTCATCAGCTTTGGGTCTTTTCATGTTTCAATCCAACCCTTTTTACTTAATTATCAGTGCTTGATGAATAGTTTCCCCTCAGCCCCTGGCTTACCACATTACCATGTCAACTATTGCTATCTACTGTCTCCCTATTGAAGCCAGGGTGGTGGTCACTTGTGAAAAATCCTTAACAGTATCCCAATGCTCTCCAATGCCATATCGATGCCACCGTTACACTTGGAATTGCCCTCCTTCACAATTATCATCCCGTCTACATCATAGCATAATGTCTCCAATTCCCACACTTAAGATGTGAATCCAGACCTACAGCAAATTCTTAACTACCCTCTGGGCAATTAACTACCCTCTGGGATGGACACTCATCCGTGTATGAATTTAGAAAAAAGTGACATGAGCCAATGTTTCATCATGATGGTTAATAGGTGAGTGCTGCTAGTGTGAATTCAACCGTGTCTGAGCTAAGTGGTGTAGTTGAGGATGGACTCATTAATTTTGATTGTTCAAGTGATGTAATTGAACTTGTTGCGATATTACATCCAGGAATCTGGGGCTCAATTGCTGGAACTGACCCGTACGGCTACTTATTCCCAGTGTCTTATAAATGTTTCTGGAGGCCTCCTGGCTCACTGTAGATCCAGGACAACCTTCTCCCTCTCCAGCTTCTTCAGCAAAGTCTCCACTGAAGTGTTAAAAACCTTTGAGCTTGCTTTCTGCCTGTTTTGCTATTCTGCTATGTTTTTCAGACCAGAATTATTTCTGAAAGACACTCACCACCTACTCCAGCCACAATGAACCATCTCTTTAACAGATGCACGCTACCTTTAAGTTAGCTACTCATAATATTACCCCCTGCTATGTGTCAAGTCAGTCAACATCATGGTTGGTCCTTGCTGGCCTTTGAAATGACCATGCAGCAAAAATTTAAGTGTGCAGCCAGCACTGCGATCAACAGCTTTGGTTTAATGGCATAATGAGATTCCCCAGGTCTGACTTTGATTGCTGTAAAATATAGCCCCTAGAATATAAATCTATCCCCACCACCCAGGTTAACATAATGGAATTTTGTTGAAATTACATGAAAAACAAATAAATCAAAGATAAATGACATCATGAAAAGTTCCTGGAATTCTTGTTGGTTAACCAGTCATAATTTTCGACAGGCTACACCTGTTGACCATTTGTAGTCAATATTTAAGAAATCCAGTCAATGAATTTGAAACACAATGGATGTGTTTGCCATGTTGCCTACTTGATTTAATCCTTTCTAGCCAAATACCTCAACAGGTTTAGACTGGTCAATCAATCTTTTAAAGCTATGTAATGATTAATCTAGCTTTGTCTTGCTATTTTCTGCTTGCCTTTTGTGGCTATCTCTAAAGACATACAATATCCAGGACGATTCAGTGGCTGTTCCTGATACTTAACAGACACATAGAAAAAGGCTTGACTTTTTAAGTGCCCTCCCAATTGGCTTTTACTTTTATTTAAACCTTGCAAATATAGTAATACCTTTAACACAGTGTTTTTGATTTTTTAAATTGATTTAGAGCATCGTGAAGTTTTTACAATGTCAGTGTAATTATATTTAGTATATTGCTTGTGAACAAAAGGTTGATTTTGATATACTTCTCAGCCAGATGTTTGTGTTTGGTTCTGAAGGATGGCTTGCACCTGTTCCAATTTCCTATGTCTTTCTGATCCAATGAGAATTCATAAAAAGAGATGCACGTATGAAATTTAGCATAAACAAATGTGTGGTGCTTTATTTAAAGGACACAATTCCTTGATAATTTCTGAATTTTCAAAAATTTCATTTCGTGTTTATGAACTTGATTTTAAAAGATTGTGATTTAAAAAAAATAAAATATTCAAGTGGTCTTACTTGCTTCAAACATTTATGAGTGTTTATCCCTCTCCTAACAAGGTCACATGTCTTCATTCTTCTTCAATCAGGACAGTAGGAGGTTCCAAAAAGCACATGATTTTATTATCAACTTGATGCAACTTCATGATTAATCAAAATCAGTAGGTTTATTATCAGCAGAAATATAGAGAGAAGTTAAATCAACACTGCTTTACCGGAATAACAAACTACAATGTCAGAGGAAGTGGGTCCAATGCCACTTTTTCTGACAGTTGCTATGGATCACTTTATTTGGTGAAATAACAACACACTCATACTTGGAACTGATTCATAAACTAACCTTTTGGCTAACATATCTCAGTAAAAAATGAATAAATTTCTGTATCCAGATACAACGTGTGCCCAATAATCTGGTTGAATACTATCAAGCGCATTGGAACTATGAGAATCAGACAATCCCTAAGACTTGACTGCACAATTACCATGTTGCACAACAGCAACAATAATATTGTATTCCATTTTCACCATAAATTAGAATAACCTTTTACTTGTTAAAAACATTAAAAGATCAATTAAAAAACTTGAAACATTCCAAAACTAATTCCTGTACAGTCACAAGACAAGATATGCATCATTAGTTATGGAGAAATTCTTAACATGTTGTAGAAGTAAATCACTGAAGAAACTTCAGTTAGTTACAGAATGTTGAATAGGTAAGATAAACAACACCTTTTAAGTAGATGGCATTTAAAAATAAAAGTAAAATGGAATATTAGCAATATTAGTAATATTAGAGAAACAATTGTGACATCAATACAATGAATAGACAAGACAGCAGTGATATATTTCGCTGGTCAATATGGTTGTGCTGTCTTCCTTCAATATATCAATTCCTTTAAACAGATGAGCAAATAACACTTTATGTACACCACATGAAAGAGCAAGTAAAATAAAAATGTAAATAAGCATAACTTCATGCCATGTTCATTCACTTGCAGCAACTGATAGCTACCATAACCTAATATATTTGGATTTTACCTGCATTGAGTTGTTTGCTTTTTCGAGGTGATTTAAGATGCCGTTGAAATGGGTCATTTGTACCATAAAGTTCAATAGTTCCCATGCTGAGTAGAGTAGTCTTTTGCATAAAGTCCACAATTGCCAAACCATTACAATTTCCAAATGCCACACTGCAGAAGAGGGACAAAGAAAAATGGTAATATTTTCAAACTGCACACATAAATTAGTTTATTTAGAATGATGCATACTCTTACGCCACAAAGATCACAAGGTCATTACAAATTAAAGAGATAATTAAAGACATCCTCCACCCTACATCCACCCACTACCTCAAAACCTTGAAGTTTAAATGATGCCAGGTCATTGATTTTTGTTCTCCCTGCAAGACTCATTTCCATGTGAACTTTACAATATCAGACCTACATTTATTTTTCACACTTTAAACCCATCAGCTCTTGTTCCAATCTCACTATTAGATTGCAAGTTATTTTCTGGATTTATCATTTCCAAACCATGTATAATTTTAGAAACTTATGATTAATTCTCAGATGTCTTCATTAAAGGCGAAAGAATCCAAGTTATTCCAATCATTCCTTTTCACTCTAAAACTGACAATTATAGCCTTGAGGCTCTTTTTAATTTTCAGCTTTTGAATGATTTGTGTCTTAGCGAGTTGAATGGATGCAGTATTCACAGTCGTATGACCAGAGCATTATAAGGTTTGACCACAACTTCTCTCTTTTTTATTCATTTGTGAGATGTGGGCATCACTGCCTGTTTAGCATTTATTGCTCATCCCTAGTTCCCCTTGAGAAGCTGGTGGTGAGCTGCCTTCTTGAACTGCTGCAGTGCACCTGCTGTGGGTTCACCTAAAATGACATTAGGGAAGGAATTCCAGGATTTTGACCCAGCAACAGTGAAGTAACGGCGATATATTTCCAACTCAGGATGGTGAGTGGCTTGGAGGGAAACTTGAAGGTGGTGGTGAAGATATTTATCTGCTGCCCTTGTCCTTCTTCATGGAAGTGGTCATGGGTTTGGAAGGTGCTGTCTGAGGATCTTTGGTGAATTTCTGCAGTGCATCTTGTAGATAGTACACACTGCTGCTACTGAGCATTGGTGGTAGAGGGAGTGGACACTTGTGGATGTAGTGCCAATCAAGCAGGCTGCTTTGTTCTGGATGGCGTCAAGCTTCTTGAGTGTTATTGGGTCTGCACTTATCCAGGCAACTGGGGAGTATTCCATCACACTCCTGACTTGGCCAGGGTTTGGGGAATCAGGTGTGTTACTCACCGCAGTATTCCTAGCCTCTGACCTGCTCTTGTAGTCACTGTGTTTACATGGTAAGTCCAGTTGAGTTTCTGATCAATGATAAGCCCAGGATGTTGACAGTAGGGGATTCCATGATAGCAATACCATTGACTTCAAATCTACTGCTTTGACTATATGCGACATATCTGCATCCTTGAGGCAGACAGCAGAAGCTAGTAAAATTTCTAGTTTCATGGGAAGTGCTAGCTATGGAGATTCCAAGATTTTTAGTGGGGTGGGGGCAGTAAAATGGGCCATGCAACCTTGGAAACATTTCAGATGCTGCTATGGGGGCTGCTGGATTTGCAGGTAGATGGCTAAAAGGACCTGCCTATGTGTTCTGGGCATTTGTCCCAACTGCAATAAAGAACAGAAAGGCCCTGCAGTACTCATCCTCATACCACCTCAGCCTCAACATACTCTCAATGCCCTGTCATGCCTGCCAAATGGCCCCAAAACTCTTCATGGCCTCATGCCAAGATATGAACCTGTTCCCAAATCCATGGTCCGTTATTCCTCTTTGTGCCAAAGTAAGCACCACAACATCTTCCATGAACCCTCATGTCCCATGCAAAGGTAGGCCCTGCAAACAAACTCCATTATCCTTCATAACCATTTACCAATATACATCGATTCAAAGCAATGGAACCTATAGTGATGGTTGTATACATAAATATAAGCTTCAGAAAAAAATGTGATTCATTCGTAATTTTTCACTATGTTAGAAAAAACTATTAAATGACAATGAAAGTTTTAATCATTCAGACCTTTTAAATTTCAATACCTGAAAGGCATTTGTAACCACTTAACATTCTGTAAACAAAATTATGGGTTCAGGTGCTTCAATTCTTTAATGGTTAGAAGAATACGTAATGAGAGCCCTGCAAACCATTAGAATATTGAAACACGTAGTCCCAGGTTTGCTGACAATTTTGGTTGTCTGATCTCTGCCAATTCACAATGATTGTTTACAGAAGTCTGTGGTTTCAAGTGCCTTGAAATTGAAACTTTAAAGGATGACTGACACTTTAATTGCCCTGTGGAAGAGTGAACGTTTCAAAAAATATAGTAAACGGTATGAATAAACAATAAGGGTTCAGTGCTTCTATACAGTTTATACTGAGTCAATGGACATGGAAGTCCCATACCTTGGCATGGGATCCATGGGAAAGACTTTTTGAATTCAAAAATGTTTCCTCATGCAGATGATGGTTCACGATAACTCTTCTATTCCAAGAACCATATCCCTTTAGAAAACTCGATCAACTCCATGAAAATTGAAACAACCAGGCCAAACCTTTCTCTGTAACGAAGCTGTCCAGTTTGGGAATGACTTATGACGCTAACCAGCCCACATCCTTAAATCACCATTGCAAATCCAAAAGCCTGGGAAATGAGAAGGGCACCCCAACATTGGGTCCTAGCCATCAATTTTAATGGGCTTCTGAATCAACCCAATGTAGCAAAAATGTTAACATTTGATTGGTTTTGTTAATTGTTTGCCTGGAAAGCTGGATGCCTGTAAAAACTCCTAGGTTTTTGAGCAATTTAATTATTAGACAGTTATCCATTTTCCATCTGATCACATTAATAAATGAATATCATGTTTACAAAGTACTGTCTTCTTAGTATTTTGCTTATACGCTTATACAATTACAGGCAAATTACAGATGTATTTTTTATAACCTCCAGTTTAAATGATTTTACTTGACAAAATGTCCCATACAAGATAAGCTGTTTATACTGTGACATGTTGAAATCAAGTCAGTTGTAATATAGTTTTACGGTTAATTTGATGGAAGAATTGATTTCATCCTAGTTATTAGGATGACATTACCGAAAGGGAGAGCAAAATGAGGTACCTCACGTGTGCATATTACGAACATTGCTTCTCTTGTATTATTTATATGTTTGCAAAGTTTATGGTGACACAAAAATTAGTAATATAGTAAATAGTAAGATAGTAGCAGATTTCAGGAAGGCATAGACAAACTATTAAAATGGTGGCAGGCAAGTCAATAATGCAATTAGGAAAGCATATCAGATACTTCGTTCCTAAATATGATCATCAAATACAAAAGCAAGGAAGTCATGCTAAACCTTTAGAAATCATTTGTTGGGTGTCATCTAGAGTACAATCTACAATTCTGGGTATGACACTTAAGGACAAGTCAAGGCCATGCAGAAGGCACAGAGGAGTTTCCCAGGAAGTTACCAGAATTGAGAGACTCTCCAGTTAATGTGGAGAGATTAGAATATTTAGTCATGCCTCCTTATAACAGGAAGGTTATGGGGAGACATAATAAAAATGTTCAAAATCATGAATAACTTTGAAAGAATAAATAAGAAGAAATTGCTTCCAGTTGCAGAACAGTCGGTACCAAAGGATATAGATTTATGATAATTGACAAAAGAACCTAAAGTGACATGAGGAAATGAGCAGTGATTTATCATAATTTGGAATGCATGCCTCAATGTATTAGAAGCAGATTCAATAACACATTTCAAAATGGAATCAGATAACCACTTGAAGTGGGCAAATTTGCAAGTTTTTGAGGAAGCAGTAGGACAGTAGGACTAACAAATAGCTGGCTCAGACATGAATGGTCTCCTTCTGTGCTGTATCGTCACAAGATTTCCATCAAAATTTCTCTAATTAATAGTAATAGAGTCCCTATTGGAATTTCAGGTGACTATCTCATCCACCAGTTTAAAGAATAACAGATTATACAGTCACTTTGGCGAAAAACCTAAGATCAATTTATAAACACTGAGGGAAAGTGGCATTATCTTGAAAACTTAAAAAGAGGAACTCAGGTATCTGCTGGGGCCCCACAGGCCAACAAAAACATTCCGTTTGCTACTCATAGGCCTTTCCTTTTAAGTTTGTGGATATTGCTGGCTAGGCCAGAATTTGTTGTCCATTCCTAATTGTCCTTGAGCAGGTGGTAGTGAGCCATCTTCTTGAACCATTGTGATCCATGGGGGTTAGGTATACCAGAGCACAGTTAAGAAAGGAGTACCAGAATCTTGAACTCGCGACAGTGAAGGAACTGCATTGTAGTTCCAGGTCAGGGTTTTGAGTGGCTAGACAGGAATTAGCAGGTGGTTTTCCCATGTATCTGTTGCCCTTGACTTCCAGCTCTTGACGTCTTGGATTTGGAAGATCCTGTTGACAGAGCTTTGATGAGTTGTAAATGGTGCAGACACAATATCATTACTGTTCACAGAAGGGGTCAGTGTTAAAGGTGGTGGATGGAAAGACAATCATCTTTGTCTTGGATGGTGTCAAATTTCTTGAGTGCTTTGGAACTTCGCTTATCCTGCTAAGTGGAGAATATTCATCATAATGCTTACTTCAGTCCTGTAGATGGTGGTCAGGCTTTGCGGATTTAGGAGGTGAGTTATTTGTTGTAGATTTCCTTCCTTGAGCTTGCTGTTGTAGCCACAAAATTTATATGGCTGTGGCAGTTGAGTTGTTCAATAGCAATTCCCTAAGTGTTGACAGTGAGGGATTCAGTGATGGTAATGCCATTGAATGTCAAAGGAAGTTGGTTAGGTTCTCTCTTGTTGGAGATGGTCATTGCCTGACACTTTCTTGGTGCCAATGCTACTTTTAATTATTTTAACGAGCCACTGGCTGCTTACAAATGGATCATCCTGTCTGATCTCCCTCCTTAAAAAATGACATGGAAGCAAACTGCAAACAAGCCAATTCTGGGCCTGTCAATCAGAAGTATAAGTTTGAAACTTGGGAAATAACTATATGCAGAGGTATCTGTTGGTGATAGTATAGAAAGTTGATGTTTCATAAGTGCTGTTCTTTAGAGACTGGGGACACTCGCCTCTGGGAGTCTTGTTTAAGGAAAGTGGCTTAGGTTTGAACAATCAAAATTGTTTGCATGGACAACCTGCTGACTTCACAAATGAGTGTTTAACAATGATATGTACTTTTGTAGTCATTTAAGTGCAGTTATGAAGGAACGTGGTTTTCAATAGTTCAGAGGGCTCAGAAGATAAGTCTTGAAGCCAAAAAAAACCATTCTATATTACCTTGCTAAGCTAACTACTTAACATAGTTATTTAAAAAATCTGTTCTGAATCTTTAAAACAATAGAAAGTAGTTTGCGTTTATTCAAAAATATAATTGAGAACTAGGGAAGCAGGTTAACTTAATAACACAATTCATTTTACGTGCATTTCATGGAATGTAGTAAAGTGAAATTGGGCAACAAAGTGACACTTCTTTTGTTCTTCCATAATGAAGAGAATGAAAGTGTTGAACATTCTAAGCAACACATATGACACCTGTTGATGCAGCCAAGATAGCAGTGTTAACCTGGGATGTGCACGAGACGGAAAATTAAGAATTGGTGTCCTTGATTGCTGTTGGCAATGCTGAGCCTCTGTTTGCGCTTTGATACATGACAAAGCTCTGTACCACATGTCCTGCTGGGCTAAAGTCTTTAGAGCAGTGGTCCGGTCTTATTGGCAAGCAAGCGAACATAGCCTCTTGATATAGTTGGTGCCATGCCAGGTGGTCTTAGACATTTGATTCTCTTAGAATTTCTTTGCTCATGTTTTTCTGCTTTAACAATGAAATAATATATTTTGGGTATATCCAAATCAAATCTAAATTGACGTTACCTTCACTTTGCTGTACTCACTGGATTATGCAGCTTCTACTTAGATGCCATGTGGCTTTCTGAGCTCTTGTGAAAGTTGGTAGAGGAAGAGTTCCACTTTTTCATCTGCTCCTGTCCTGCTGGAGCCCTGTAAATGATTTACTTACAGTCCACTTTCTAGTGACTTAATGGGAAAAAAATGGTGTTTTCTTCATGCTGTTTGGGGTATTTAAATCTAAGCTTACAGCGATGGGTTAATAAAATTCTTCTCATTAAAATAAGTCCACAAAATCATACTAAAAATATTCATTTAAAAATTAAAACCAGTTTGATTAAAACATGACATGAAAATATTATTTCAAATACTATATATTGTACAGAATATACAGCACAGAAACAGGCCATTTGCCTCAACCAGCTCATGCTGGCATTTATGTTCTAGTTGACATTTCTCCCATCTTTCCTCCTCCAAATAAGTCAATATAACCTTTATTCCCTTCTCTCTCACATGCTTATCTTGCTTCCCCTTAAATGCATCTAGACAGATTGTCCAACATTTGGCCTGGAGGACACAATCTGTTTCTTTTTATCTGATGTGACAACTTTTCATGAATCTGTGCTGACTGGTATAGAAAAATGAAGCTCAAGTAAATTTTAGAATTTTATTCTTTGAATCTAACTGCTGAGTTTATGACTCTATCAACTTCAAAAGTTTTAATTTCAGTATCAATATATACCTGATATCTATCCTGAATAGTGGCCAGCCATAATACTTATCAAAACAAAGATGCCAGATCCCTTGATTATAGAAAAAGGAAAATTGACATGGAATGTCAATTCTTCAAAGGCTATTGAACTGATCATTTTTCTGTTGAATTGCTTCAATATTTATTCTGTTATTGAGCAAAACAGAAACATATTGTGTCTGATATGCAAAAAGAAGATAGCTGTTTTCAAGCGATATTATTCCACGAGAGCCTAACGGGTCACTTGAGAATCAATTGAGTGAACTCGCTGGAGCAAAATATTAACAGGTAAGAATTTTTCTTCAAAGCTGCAAGCTAGAATTTTGAGGTAACAATCAAGATCAGTTTTTTTAAAAATACATAAAACAATAGCCAAGAGAAGGAAACAGTTGTCGAATAAACAATTTCTGAAACATTTGTTCTGATAAAAAGTCAATGGTAGAGAGACCAACATTTTACATCAGATCATTGCTAGAAGAGTAGGCAATCAGCATCCATACAATTGTATATGCTCAAAATTCAAAATTCTTTGATCAAAAGACTGAATGCCTGTCAGTTTTACAGCTTAGAGCTCAATGAGGGAAAAGACATGAATGATACAGTTCAATTGGGAAACTTCATATGAGAAAATGTTCAAAATCATTGAAGAACTGATTAAACTGAGACCAATGAAAGGCATGACAAAAAGACAAGACATTTTCAATGAATAAACTGAGTCTTGGTGAAATTCAGTCTTCCTGAGGACAACGTTTGCGGGTCAGCAACTGTTGGAGCTTTTGCGATGAGAGGCAAGCACAATGAATTTGCCAGTCCAAAACTTAAATCAATGCCTTGAAAATTGCCACACATCACTGCAACATACTTCTAGAACAGCCATGAGCAAAGGGAAACATAGGATGGAACAGGCCTTTTCTACATGCAATTTCATAAGGTTCAAAAGGCTCAAACAAAACAGTTCCCGTCCATTCTTACAGATATAGGATCAGACACAATGATATAATTTACTTCCACCATGTTTGGTGACTCAGTCAAGTGGTGATACTAGGCAGACACTGGGCATTGAATTAAGAAATAAAAACATTTATGACAAACAAAAGAAAAGATGTAAACTTCATGGATTATGATGAATGGTTAAATTACTTGGCATTCCTAGTTAATATCACCAATTATCTTGTGGACTTGAATGTGAAACCAACGGGAAAATATCAATTCATTAACAAACTGAATGAGCATGTCTAAATGTTCAATCAGAAGTAAGAACTGCTTTAGAAAGCTGTCAATTTCATAAAGTCAGCAACAATTCATGCTAAACCAAGCAAGGTATTCTGCTGTGATTGACAGCCTGAGAGACGAACTCAAAAATTTGTGGATTTCGGGGAACACTGTGATGAGCTGAAGCCATTTGCAATAATGCCACTGATGCTCATGACATATTACAAATGGAACTTACTGAGATCCAAAAGGGCAGTGATATGAAGGCAGTTTTTGTAGAGAATAACCTTCTGACCTTTTATAGTAAACATATTCTTTCAGAATCTTATGCAAATTTATCAAAACATACCTTTCAATTCATTGCAATGTTTGGCAGCACAAAATGCTGTGAGCAGCCTTTTTCAAGAATTAAAAACTTCATAACAAAATCAAGATCACCTGTGACAGATGGACATCTAATGGAATACTCTGCATCACCACATAAAGTGTGTGAACAGACGGATTACTTGTGTAAGCAAAACAATGTCAGATATCTCACTAAATAAGTGCTCACTATAGTGACAAGAAAGCAAATTAATACATTAGTCTCTTTTGAAGGTTGTTCATAAAAATGCACACGTTTCACTGTTTGATACGTAGCAAGATACATTATAATGCCTCATCCTTACAAAATTTGCTGACTAAGCCAATGAACATGAAAACAATTGAAGGTCTGGACAGCTCTCATTTAGGTTAGGCAATCCAACCATCCTTTGTTAGGGAGTTCCACCTTCTCACTACTCTTTGGGTAAAGACATTTTTTATAATTGCCTGTTGGATTTCTCGGTGGCTACCTTATATATTGATGGCCTGTAGTTACTCCTGACCTCACAAGTGGGAACATTCTCTTTGGATACAGTGTATCAAAACCGTTCAGAATGTTAAAGACAGACATTGGATCAGTGCACAGCCTTTATTTCATGAGAATACACCAACTTATTTATCAATTCCACAAAAGTACACCCTCACATTTCTGTTATTCTCCTTGTAAATGCACACTGCACCTTCTCCAGTGTTTACATTGCCTTTTCATTAAATAGCAACTGAACCAGAACAAAGTAAACTTGCACTTACATGGGAGATAGCAAGAACTGCAGATGCTGGAGTCAGATACAACACAGAATGGAGCTGGAGGAACACAGCAGGCATGCAGCATCGAGGAGTACGAAGGTTGACGTTTCGGGTCGGGACCCTTCTTCAGAAATGGGGAGGGGGAAGGGAGCTGGGAAATAAATAGAGAGAGGAGGGGTGGGGCTGGGGAAGGTAGGTAGAATGGTGATAGGTGAGGCAGGTACTCTCTACCTGGGGGAGTGGTGGGGATTGGTCAGTGGGATGGGAGGGGTTGATAGGTGGGAGAGAAGATGGACAGGTTGTGTCAGGTCAAGGAGGCGGGGATGAGAGGAAGGCTTGGACACGGGATGAGACCAGGGGTGGAGAGATTGTAAAACTGGTGAATTCCATGTTTAGGCCATCGGGCTGTAGGTTCCTGAGGCAGAATATGAGGTGTTGCACCTCCTGGGTGGTGTCATTGTGACACTGGAGGAGGCCCAGGATGGACATGTCACCCAGGGAGTAGGAGGGGGGGGAGTTAAAATGGTTGGTATCTGGAAGGTGCCTTTCCCAACTTCAGTCAGGCCCAAAATGCTTGACTTTTTTTTAAATTTGTGAAATGCATAAAACACAGCAGTCAAAACAGCCAAATTCCACACATCAACATTCAGGTAATAACCAGATAATGTGGTTTTCAATGATAATGATTGTGGGATAAACACTGGAAGGGACGATATGGAAAACACTCCTGTCCTTCTTTGAAAGAACGCCATGGTGTCTATAATATCCACTTGAGAGCAGAGAGAGTTTAATATCTCATCCATCACCTTCCACAGTGCAACTCTTCCTCAGCATTGCACATAAGTATCAGACTTGATTATATGCTCAAGTCTCTGGAGAAATTTCAAAGAACTCAATGGCTTCAAGTTTCCTTGAAGTTATTCAAAAATAGAAATTGTTAAAAAAATTGCAACTTCAGTGCAAAACCCAGAAAATTACGTTATGTATTCATTTATAATTCTGTACAAATTCTGATTTCAATAAGGCAATGGTTAATATATATACAATATTTCCAGCACACAAAATGCAGCGAGATGGAAAATTATGGTTAGAAAGGCTTGAGTGTAATTGTATAATTCTTCTGAACCAATACAATTAGTGCCCTATCATGTCAAAGCTTACGTGAATTCACGTTATGCATAATTTATTATATAAATGAAGTTGTAGTACACTAAAGCAAACACCTGAAATGTAGAGACCAAGTCATAAACAAATCTGGATTTACTAAATATTGCACATGATGAGATATGTTAGTGTTGATTTAAATCCATTTTCTTAAATATCACCCACTATACAAACATTAACCTAACTTGTGAACCTCTAATACTGATGATGACAGAAGTCTCATTGAAATATACATTTGTTCATATACTCTTGATATTACTTGTATAACTGTAAAACATGAGCAAGAAAGAACAGAATAAACAAAAATCTAGCAATCTTAATGCAATCAACTGAATTTCTCCTTTTTTACCATTGTGCACGAACTACTTGACAACTACTTGTTTGAACACTTGGCCAAAGATCTAGATTCCTGCTGGTGAATGGTTATACTTGTTCAAAGGAAGAAATCTGTGTTACTTACAGGCCATAGGCAGAGCTTACTGCTAGGCTTGTGATTTGTTGAGGTGGTTCTCCATCGATCCAGACCATCTGAATGACAAGATCAGCTTGGTACCCTGGAGCCATTTTTACAGGTCGGGTTTTGACCCTTCAATGAAAAATCAAGATTATAGGATCAGAATTCTGGATAAAATAAATTGAAATTAGAGTTGTTTTTGAAATTATATTTTGTGTACATGCAAAATTTTAAAGTATACGCATATTACTGCTTTATTTTATTTACCAATATTGCATGAATGAAAAACTCTTATTTGTAAGGCAGAGAATTTACATCAATTATTTTTCTTCTGCCTTTATTTTTTCAACACCCTTGCCAATTTGTCTGCTTTTAGATGAGAAATTGGGATAATCCTAGCATTTATCAAAGTTCTAGAGATCAGATTTTTGCTGACAAAATAATGGTGCTAATACGTACTACTCTAAGTTGAACAACCTGCATTATACCATAACAGTCTTGCAAAAGGTAGCTTGGCCACAACTTCCTAGTTATTGCTATATTTGTACATGAAACTCACAGCAGAGATTTAGGAACATTATAGACATGCTATGAGATATATCTGGGGCAGACGGGACTTGAGCCCAGACCACTGCACCACAGGACTATCTAGGGATTTGAACCCATTTCTCTTCAGTATCAACCTAGATCTTCAGGTTTCCAGTCTGGTGACACTACTACTGCACCACCATCTCCCCCTTTTTGAATTAGACTCTGGAAGAACATTTATCTCCTCAGCCATTCAAACTGTGGATTTTTAATCGACCTTTTTGGACTTATTATGATATACCTCCAAGCTCATCATATCTTGAGTTGACACTTGAACCCTGGCCTATCTGGGCCTTCCACAACATTGGTACCATTTTAATAATGATATTTGTTAGCACAATGCCACTTTACCACTCATGCTCAGAAAATAAACAAATTAAACTGCGGAATCGCATTGCTGCATGTAGAAAATTCTTTTGAGTTATTTAAAACAAAAATATATTTTTCCTACTTCTAATTTATGACTTTTTCTCCAGTAATCCAATTTTTCTTTCCCTCTATTTTTCTTTCTGTACCTGTTTGACTGTAGCTACACATCCCAATTCACACTCCTCCTGTTATTCTTAAATATTCTAACAGTTTTGCCTTTACATAGCATCTTTTATATTGTAAAACATATCACAATGCTTCAGAGGTTGGCTATAAAACAAAATTTGAGCATATAATCATAAGCTTAGTCAAAATGATAGGTTTAAGGACCATCTTAAAGGAATAAAGAGAGATACAAGGACGGTGGAAACAGAGGTGAGTCTTTCAGATTCAGGCCATCAAGGCCTTTTTTTCAAACATGCCTGACTCCATTTTGCCCAGTCAGGGCCAGTAAAATCCAACCTGAGGACACAAACAGCCTGATTCAGCCTCAGACAGATGCCAGGGAGAGGAATGAAGGCAGTGATTGTGGAACAGAGTTTATACTAGGGTCCAAAGATAAGGAGAAGAATCTTCCCAGACCCTGAATGATGTGGACAATGGTCAGTCAGCTGGGAAAGTACAATGATATCCAAAGAAGTGAGATTTTTGATGTGAACAGCAAATGGCCTGATTCTACAACGAAGTTTTGAACAGCAACATGAGAATTTCACTAGTGAATGGTGAGAAGCTTACTTGCATGTATTTGTTTGCTATTAGTACCTAATCTTGTCTCAGATGGCAAACTAGGCAGCAACAATCTTGACATGAAAGTCTGAGTAAGTACCTGGTGACTTTAGCTTGCTATTTGCTCCTCCAAGCTTTTATCTTGAACAACAGGCCACAACATCTCAGGTTATGCTCCAAAAGCAGCAACTGCCTGCCTCCCATGATCACATATTGTCAGACATATACCAGCATCTTTCCATCCTCATGATATGTCTCCAGCCTACTTGTAATGCAGTTCTCCTCTTCAAAGCTGCACTTTGGAGTGCACTAGCACCTTTCATTGTATCGTTGCATACAGAGAAAAGCACAAACTTCATGGATTTGACCAGGAGAATCTTGGGTCTCCTCGCTTGCTCTCTTAGCATCTACTTGGATGCTCATTGCATCTTTGCTTTGATTTGCCTTTTTGTGCTTTGTTCCTCTGAACTTACAGGATCACAGTATTTCTGTCTTGCTTTGAGATCTAGCATGGACACAAAGTTGGACAACTTGTCATGTCATCAGAAGTGATCAGTCGAGGGGTGGCTATGTTCTGGCATTGTGCTGTGTCAATGTTGCACCTGCATGTGCCAGGAGTCATGTATCTAACACACTACATGTGCTTCAATCACATAGCCATGTCTCAAAGTCTAAGGGGAGTAGTCCTTGGCCAGGTCAAGAAAAACAGTATTCAGTCAGGGGATCCCAGTACAGTAAATCAAGGGCAGCATCTGATATCAATCCTGGGGCTTGGACATAGTTGAATGCTTGGTGTAGTCAGGGTCAGGAGTCATCCCTGGGCCCATCCGCTCCCATCTGCTTTCCTTCTTCATTTTACTTTTGCTTCTGTCCCTTTCTTTCACTTTATTTTCCTTTAATTTTGGTTTTCTTTTCCTTCTTTTCTGGGGTAGGTTGTCGGCAGCACCGGCGTAGCAGCATGCAACGTGGTGGATATGGCTTCTCCCGGCAATCGGAGGTGTAGCAGTGAAGTCATTCTCCTGGCATTTGGGGCCTGTGACAGCGACAATGAGATTGTCCTCCTGGCAATGGGAGGCGGGTGGCTGTGACCTCATTGTCCAGGTGTTTGGAGCCGGTGACGGCGGCAGTGGCAGCAAAGCTCCTCAATGCTCGGGGACGGTGGTGCTGGCGGCAGTGGACTCTTCAAGATAGCAGCTCCGGCAAGGCAACATCTGCAGCAGGAGCCAGATTCATGGCCCAGTGGTGGACTGGCCTGGCAGCGGAGCCAGAGACTCTTTGTTGCGGGTGAGTGTGCGTTCTGCTGCGTTAGGGAAGTGGCCCCAGCAGCGAAGAGATGGTGCCTGAGGTGGGGCCGCTCCTATATTAATGGATTTAATGCAGGTGGTGGCGAGGCAGTTGAGGTCCCCCTCGAGGCTAGGTGCCGACATGGACATGTTTGTAAAGACTGTTATTCTGAACTTTTCACTTCTTTATTTTTCTAATTTATTCCTATGACCTATAAGGCTGGACTATTTATTTCTTTACTTTCAAATTATTTTTGTTTCCTAAGAATTTGATCATAAGTATCTATACCAAGGTACCTTTGTACCTAAGATGGTGCTGGAATGCGGTGACTTGTAAACTCTTCACTGTACTCATTTGAGTAGATGAGACAATAATGCTAATGCAATTCAATTCACTGTAGTCCATGTGGGCTACATGTCAGTCTTGCAGGTCTAGCTCAAATCAGTCCAGGGATTCAGTGGAAGTCAGTTGGGGAATATGGAGAAGTGGTGCACCGTGAGTGCTGGAGCTCAGCTCAATTAAAGTCAAGGTGGAGGGGTTGTCTGGGACCACTGTTGTGGTATGCAAATTGGGAAAGTCAATTCTGGATATTGGAGACAGCATACTGGGATGCAGAGGGGACAATAATTGTGAAGGAGGGCAACTCACTATATACCAGTGGAAGACAAAAGTACAATGAATCACATGGGTTCTTTTAAAGGGGTTCATTGATGGTGACCACTGCCCTGTCTCAAGATGACAGTATTGCATGATTTATTACATTTAGGGCCTAGGCCCAGGGGACAATATTGGGAAATGAACTCATCATTCATAGGTGTGTGTGGAAGCTCAGTCCTGGTTGTGCCCATAGGAGTGCAAGGAAGAAAGGAATATAGAGATTCAAGGTGGCCAATTGGTGACAATGTTGAGCTTGCAAGTTACTGTGCCAAATGTGACTTGTGTTGTCTTCCATACTCATAATTAAATTATTAATGTGCAATGGAAATAGAAAATGGCTCTGACCTCAGCTGGAGGGGTGGAGTAAATGGTATTTTTCTATTTGAGGATTATTGAGACATTTAAGGATAAACAGATGTGTCAACAAGTCCAATCAATGATGGAGACAAGATTCAGGAGTGTTGTTGGAGCTGCACCCATCCAGGCAAGAACAGATAATCTGTAGTTTGGTTCTTATAGCTGCAGTTACAATATTTATCGATCAGACAGGTTATGTAAGAATGTTTACTAGTATTTGCAAGAAGGTTTCAGCTATGCCACTTTTATACCCTAAGAAGCATTTCTTTTTGGCTCTCCTCCTGTTACATGCACTTTGAAGGGAAGCTCCTGGCTGGCATTGCTTGATTTGGTGCATGGTTGGGATTTAAAAGTGTTGCTGTCATCAGGAATCCGGGGATTCTGATGTTACAGGGATAAGTGTGAACAGGGTGCTATAGATGTTGGTGCATTGCTCTTGAGACAAGCTGCAGAGAACAGTATGAGAAATCTTGCTTGGGGTCACAGAGAGACACCCTTTATGAAACTCCCAGAAATTGCCTTAACTGATTTCTGGTAAAATTCAGACTAATGTTTTCTATCTTTACAAAGTTTAGTTGGAAGATATTTTTACTCATTCAGAATTGGATGCCAGACAAGCAGTCTGATAACAAAGACAGAAATTGTTGAAAAAACTCAGCAGGTCTGGCAGCATCTGTGGAAACAAATCAGAGTTAACATTTTGGGTCAAAGAACAAAGAACAATGTAGCACAAGGATAGGGCCTTCAGCCCTCCAAGCCTGTGCTGACACATTTTGCCTTTCCATACTAAAACTGTCTTCACTTACAGGATCCATATCCCTCTATTCCCTTCCTATTCATGTATTCGTCCAGGTGCTTCTTGAATGCTACTATTGAGTCTACTTCCACCATCACCTCTGGCAGCGTGTGCCAGGCGCTCATCACCCTTTGTATGAAAAACTTGCCTCACACATCTCTTTTAAACATTCCCCCCCAATCCTGCACCTCGAACCTGTGCCTCCTAGTAATTGACCAGTACACCTGGGAAAAAGCCTCATACTTTCCACTCTATCCATGCCATTCACAATCATATAAACTTCTATCAGGGGTCACCCCTCAATCTCCTGTGTTCCAGTGAAAACAAACCTAGTCTATTTAACCTTTCTTCATAGCTAAAAGCCCCCATATCAGGCAACATCCTTTTCTGTACCCTCTCCAAAGCATCCTCATCCTTCTGGTAGTGTGGTGACCAGAACCGTATGCAACATTACAAACGTGGTCTAATTCATAACTTGCCTATCTTTATATTCAATGCCCCTTCCAATGGAGGCAAGCATACCATAGGCCTTTTTTACTACTCTATCTACCTGTGCTGCTACTTTCAATGATCTGCGGACCTGCACACCCAGATCCCTCTGCATATCAATACTCCTAAGGATTCTGCCATTCACTGTATAAGTTCCACTTGTACTTGACCTTCCAAAAGCATCACCTCATATTTGTCTGGATTAAACTCCATCTGCTGTTTTTCTGCCCATACCTCCAACTGATCTATGTCCTGCTGTATCTTCTGACAATCTTCCTTACTGTCCACAACTCCCCACCAATCTTTGTAATCGTCCTCAAACTTACTAATTAGACAAGCCACGTTTTCTTCCAAATCATTTATGTAGGCTATGAACAGCAGAGGTCCCAGTACTGATCCCTGTGGAACACTGCTAGTCACAACCCTCTATTCCGAAAAGCATCCTTCCACTGCTATCCTTTGTCTCCAAGGACTAAGCCAGTTCAGTATCCATCTTCCCAGCCCACCACTGATACCAGGGGGCTTCACCTTTTGTACCAGTCTGCCATGAGGGATCTTGTCAAAGGCTTTACTGAAGTCCATGTAAACAACATCAAATACTCTTCCCTCATCTTTGTAACCTCTTCAAAAAACTCGATCAGGTTAGTGAGGCTCGACCTCCCCCACACAAAACCATGTTGTCTATCGATAATAAGTCCATTTGCTTCTAAATGCATATAGATCTTGTCCCTGAGAAACTTTTCCAAAAATTTGCCTACCACTGACGTGAGACTCACAGGCCTGTAATTTCCTGGATTATCCTTGTTACCAGTCTTAAACAATGGGACAACATTGGCTATTCTCCAGTCCTTACTTGTTGTTAATGTTCCAGCTATCTGTTCTTTTGCCTCCTTCAATATTATCAGATAGATCCTATCAGGGCTTGGGGACTTACCCACCTTAATACTTCTTAAGACACATGACACCTCTTCCTTTTTAATAGCAATTTAGCTTAGAAATTCCACACTCCCTTCCCTGTGATCATCCTCCACCAATTCCTTCTCTTTGGTAAATACCGACACAAAGTATTCATTTAGGACCTCACCTACCTCTTTTGACTCTACACATAGATTCCCTCCTTTGTCCTTGAGTGGGCCCACCCTTTCCCTGGCTACCCTGTTCCTTTTTATATATGTATAAAAAGACTTGGGATTCTCCTTAATCCTGTTTGCTAACAACTTTTCATGACCCCTTTTAGCCCTCTAATTCTTTGCTTAAGTTCTTTCCTATGTTGCTGATATACTTCAAGGGCTTCGTCAGTTCCCATCCTCCAAGACCTTATATATGCTTCCTTTTTCTTTTTGATCAAGGTCATAACATCCTCAGTCATTCAAGGTTTGCGTAACTTGCCGTACCTATCTTTCATTGTCACAGGAACATGCTGCTCCTGAACTCTTATCAATTGCCATTTGAAATACTCCCACATGTCCAATCTGGATTTCCCCTCAAACAGCTGCCTCCAATCAACATTCTTCAGTTCTCACCTAATATTGTTGTCGTTCGCCTTCATCCAATTTAACACCTTCACCCGAGTACTGCTGTTATCCCTATCCCTGAGTATCTTAATACTCATGATATTATGGCCATTACTCCTGAAATGCTTAACAGAGACTTCACTCACCTGGCCGGGCTCATTTCCCAAAATCAGGTACAATATAACCCCTTCCCTGGTTGGACTATTTACATACTGTATCAAGAAACCCTCCTGAATGGTCCTTACAAATTCTGCCCCATCCAAGCTCCTAGCACAAAGTGAGTCCCAGTCAATATAGGGGAAGTTCAAATTACCAACCACAACAACCCTGCTGTTTTTACATCTTTTCAAAATCTGTCCACATATTCTATTCTCCATCTCCCACTGGCTGTTGGGAGGCTTGTAGTATATGCCCAGCATTGTGATTTCACCTTTCCTATTCCTGAGTTCTACCCATATTGCCTTATTGCATAAGTCCTCCCTGAGTACAGCTGTGAGATACTCCTTGACCAGTAATGCAATTCCCCCACCCCTTTTACATTCCCTTCTATCACACCTGAAACATCTAAATCCTTGGACATTCAGCTGCTAGTCCTGTCCTTCTTTCAGCCAAGTCTCCATAATTGCAAACCTTTTGTTTCTGATTTACAGCATCTGCAGTTCTTTTGGGTTTTTTTAAGCAGTCTGACAATTTGGACACACTGGAAGAGTTGTGAATGGTTGTGATGAGGTAGAGCTGTATTTGTTTTATCAGTGTAAAGCCTTTAGTTGTCTCGGGGCAGTGACTTGAAAGTACTTGCATTTTAGTCAATTGAAACCTGCATCTCCTTTCTAATTAAAGATTTAACAGGAGGGAGTCAGCCAGCCATTTTAGGTTTATTCAATACATTTGCATCAGTTGTATGATCCTTTTGATCTTTTGCTTATAAATTCTGTGTCTTGATACCTCCTATCTCACGACACCTAAGGAAGGAGCAACACTCCAAAAGCTAATGTTTTCATATAAACCTGTTGGACTATAACCTGGCGTCATGTGATTTTTGACCTGATTTTGTTCCACAGATGCTGCCAGATCTGCTGAGCTTTTCCAACATTTACTGTTTTTGTTTCTGACATACAGCATCCACAGTTCTTTCGGGTTTTTTTTAAGCAGTCTGACAATTTGGATACACTGGAAGAGTATTGAGAGATAGTGATGAGGTAGAGCTAGTTTTGTCAATTTACATATGAAATCAGGTGTTGTGTTTACACATAGTGTCAGTGGGGGGGTCGGCACTTTGATATAAGAAAACCTTGGCAGACATCAGAGGCCAACAATGTAGGACTGGGATGAGAAGCACTAGCATGTGATTCTCTGACTACGTGTGAATAAAAGAATGACTACAGTAAGATTGGGGCTGGTCAAGGACAGTAGTGGGAAGTTGTGCGTGGAGTCCGAAGAGATAGGAGAGGTGCTAAATGAACATTTTTTTGTCAGTATTCACACAGGAAAAAGACAATGTAGTCGAGGAGAATACTGAGATACAGTCTATTAGACGAGACGGGATTGAGGTTCATAAGGAGGAGGTGTTAGCAATTCTGGAAGGTGTGAAAATAGATAAGTCACCTGGGCCAGATGGGATTTATCCTAGGATTTTCTGGGAAGCTAGAGAGGAGATTGCAGAGCCTTTGGCTTTGATCTTTATGTCGTCATTGTCTTCAGGAATAGTGCCAGAAGACTGGAGACTAGCAAATGTTGTCCCCTTGTTCAAGAAGGGGAGTAGAGACAACCCTGGTAATTATAGACCAGTGAGCCTTACTTCGGTTGTGGGTAAAGTGTTGGAAAGGATTATAAGAGATAGGATTTATAATCATCTAGAAAGGAATAATTTGATTAGAGATAGTCAACACGGTTTTGTGAAGGGTAGGTCGTGCCTCACAAACCTTATTGAGTTCTTTGAGAAGGTGACCAAACAGGTGGATGAGGGTAAAGCGGTTGATGTGGTGTATATGGATTTCAGTAAAGCGTTTGATAAGGTTCCCCATGGTAGGCTATTGCAGAAAATACGGAGGCATGGGATTGAGGGTGATTTAGCGGTTTGGATCAGAAATTGGCTAGCTGTAAGAAGACAGAGGGTGGTGGTTGATGGGAAATGTTCATCCTGGAGTTCAGTTACTAGTGGTGTACCTCAAGGATCTGTTTTGGGGCCACTGCTGTTTGTCATTTTTATAAATGACCTGGATGAGGGCGTAGAAGGATGGGTTAGTAAATTTGCGGATGACACCAAAGTTGGTGGAGTTGTGGATAGTGCGGAAGGATGTTGCAGGTTACAGAGGGACATAGATAAGCTGCAGAGCTGGGCTGAGAGGTGGCAAATGGAGTTTAATGCGGAAAAGTGTGAGGTGATTCACTTTGGAAGGAGTAACAGGAATACAGAGTACTGGGCTAATGGTAAGATTCTTGGTAGTGTGGATGAGCAGAAAGATCTCGGTGTCCATGTGCATAGATCACTGAAAGTTGCCACCCAGGTTGATAGCGTTGTTAAGAAGGTGTACAGTATGTTAGGTTTTATTGGTAGAGGGATTGAGTTTCGGAGCCATGAGGTCATGTTGCAGCTGTACAAAACTCTGGTGCGGCCGCACTTGGAGTATTGCGTACAGTTCTGGTCACCGCATTATAGGAAGGATGTGGAAGCATTGGAAAGGGTGCAGAGGAGATTTACCAGGATGTTGCCTGGTATGGAGGGAAGGTCTTATGAGGAAAGGCTGAGGGTCTTGAGGCTGTTTTCGTTAGAGAGAAGAAGGTTAAGAGGTGACTTGATAGAGACATACAAGATGATCAGAGGATTAGATAGGGTGGACAGTGGGAGCCTTTTTCGTCGGATGGTGATGGCTAGCACGAGGGGACATAGCTTTAAATTGAGGGGTGATAGATATAGGACAGATGTCAGAGGTAGGTTCTTTACTCAGAGAGTAGTAAGGGCGTGGAATGCCCTGCCTGCAAAAATAGTAGACTCGCCAACTTTAAGGGCATTTAAATGGTCATTGGATAAACATATGGATGATAATGGAATAGTTTAGGTTAGATGGGCTTCAGATTGGTTTCACAGGTCAGCGCAACATCGAGGGCCGAAGGGCCTGTACTGCGCTGTAATGTTCTATGTTCTATGTTCTATGAATGGATAAAATCCAGTGAATGCAGTGCCATGCAGTTAATCAACAATAGATAATCATTTGGAATTGATAGTGTGATTAATCTTGTAAAGGGCTGTGAAGATGGACAAGAAGAAACAACTTAGAATCATCAAAGTCAAACAGAATATTATTTGTGACTTTCATTTAGGCTGTTTTGAAATTATGGCAAGGGCAGAGGGATTCAAACAAAGATTTGAAGGAGTAAAACACGGGAAGTGGCTATTCAGCCAATTAAGCCAATTAAGGGGTGTTTTGAAGAGCAATCCAATTAGTTGACTCTTCTAATTATTCCCCATATCTCTGCAACTTTTTCTTCCTTAATTAAGTGTTCAATTCCCTTTTGGAGGCTACTACATCATCTGTCTGTTAGGTTGAGAAATAAAATGTATTCCAATTCCTAACCACCCAGTGTGTGTAAGTATTTTGCATGTCACCTCTGGTACTTTTGCCATCGATATCTGTCTTCCTTGTCTACTGCATCACGGGGAAATCCTTCTAGCAGCAATTTTAATCTAGTTATTTTTGGCTACAAATGAACAAAATCAGCCATTCGTAACTCATCACAACTTGCATTGAACGAGCAACCTCATCAGGCAAACTACAAACTTACTTTGCAAGATTGGCCATTGTAGTTAAGGTGCACTGTGATTAGACAAAATGAACTATATCTTCTACCTAACCTCTAGTGTCCTTAGTGTACTGTTTCTCACTAGGGTGCCAAAGCATCCAGATCAATGCATACAACAGTAGTAATCTTCTCTGTTCCAAAGTGCAGCCACTTTTTTTGATCTAAATATGGGGCCAATGCTGCTTGCCCAAGTAATAAATTCATACATAAAGGTTTAGCAACAGAACATGTTACAGCAACTATGATTCAAGGGGCATTCATGTGTAGAGTTTTCATCGTCATTATATAGGTTCTGAGACATATGTGTTCATCCATCAGTTAGACTGAGAATAATGCAATGCTGAAACCCAAAATTTTAACTTCATGAGATCCTGGATCCAGTTTCTTGTGTGTGAATTGTGAAGTCTCACAATAACGTGGTCTGTAAATGATTCTTAATTATTCTATCCGTGGAACTCATTCTGAAATGTTCAAGTATGGAAGCTCAATAACTTTAATGTTAGTTGTAAGCACTATCTGATAAGCTGCAGTCAGGTATCCAAGCTTAATAGTGGCAGCAAAATATCTCAGGAAAGGCCAGTGAGATAGGATGATGGACTGGCAATGCTGTCATTCACTATTGTCTCAGATGCTGCACTAGTCTAAAACTTCTGGGGCAAAATTTTTTTAGCTGAAGTGTGGACGGGAACAAGTCCAACTCACACTGTGTGACATAAGATGGCCTGCTGCAGAAAATTGTGGGCCTTTGTTCAATATACCGGCGTGTACTGGAATGAACTTGATTTTGATGTTGAAAGAACTTTCTGGAGAAGCTTGGTAAAATCAAGTAAACAAATCCCAAGTAGCACCATTAAAATTGGACTGCCATTGATTCCACGATGGAAATATTGCAGAACTCATCATTTGGAAATATTTTTTATGCTATGAATTTAATAATAACTGACAATACTTGGTAATTCAATGCAAATCTAACTCACAAAAAGAGTTCTGTTAAGGAACATACAAAGCCTAAAATTGAAATTGCTGAAGAAACTCAAAAGGTCTGACAACATCTGTGGAGGGAAAGAAGAATTAACGTTTTGGGTCCAGTGACCCTTCTTTGGAACCATTGAGGATGGGGATATTTATAGACCCTCCTCCTCCAATGATTTGCTTAAAAAACAATCATGACTGGATGTGTCAGGACTACTGAGCAATGGTCTAATCTGTTGGCTGAGGAATTGTTTAGCTCTGTATATCACTTGCGGCTTATGTTTGACATGCAAGTAGTGTTGTAGCTTCACTTGGTTATCACCTCATTATTAGGTATGCCTTGTATTGCTTCCAGCATGTCCTCCTGCATTTTTCACTGAACCAAGGGTGATCTCCTGTTTTGATGGTAATAGTAGAGTGGGGAATATCCTGGGCCATGAAGTTGCAGATTGTTTTGGAGTATAATTCTGCTGGCATTGCCCACAGTTTCTCAAAGATGCCCAGTTTTGAGTTGCTAGATTTGTTTGAAATCTACTCCATTCAGCACAGTGGTAATGCCACACAACACGAGGGCGTATATCCTAATTGAGAAGACAGAACTTCCTCGCAGTGGTCACTCCTACTGATACTGTCATGGATAGATGCATCTGAGGCAGGGAGATTAGTGAAGAGGGGGTCATGTATGTTTTTCTGCCTTGTTGTTTCCTTCAGCACCCGCTGCACACTCAATGCTGGTCCTAAGTCAGTAGATCATGTTCCATGCAAAAACTCTCTTTCTACATTGTCCTGCTGCATCTCTTTTGGTCGGCAGTGCAGCAGCCGATGTGGCTACTGTATCTGCAGTTGCAGTTATCTCTGTTGCCTATCATGGCTTCTTCACAGTAGTATGATCACAGGAAGAACAGTCGGGTTGACCACTGCCATGCTTCTTTCACTTTTGGCAGATCTGTGAGAACATCAAGTGGAAGTACACAGTCTTAGCAAAGGGGTACTATAGCCTTGAATTCCTTCCTATGTGATATCCTCACAGATTTCACAGTCTCACATGTGGCCAAGGCCCCTAGAAGCTTGTGTTCCAATATGATTTTACATTACTGTGGTTCCTGAGAGAACAGCTCAATGCCATTGACATTGGAGGCATGTGCTACTACTGGATTAGCTTCTAGCCTGACAATATCCCTTCTAACTTATATTAGTCATCCTTACCTCATGTAAAGCACACAAAAAATAGTCAATGTGGCCTTGGCATGAGGCAGTTGCCAGAAAACCACCACCCCTCCTTCCCCAAACCCGGCCTACTATAGGACTCCTCCGCAAGTATATTTCATCAGACGTATTAGGACATAGCTGCTCCAATGCAATGGTTTGCAGTCCAAGAGATTGTGTACCATGGCCAATGGGATGCAGTTTTGATTCAATGTGCCTTGCTCCATTGAATCTTGTTGAGTTGAGCAATCACAAAATCGCAATCAGATTACAGTGTATTTCTGACTCATGACAGGAGGTCAGAACTGGATTCTATGACATTAAAAATATTTGTTAATCAGCCTGTTTGGACATGTTATGGCACACTTCCTTGGCAGGTATAACTTGAACCCAGATTTTCTGGCCCAGAGGTAGGGACACTACCACTGCACCACAAGATTCCTTTGTATGGTACGAGGTTAAAAAAAATCACCCTATTTGCATGTTGTGACACACATTGAGACCAAATGGGACTTGAAGGCAGACCTTCTGGCCCAGAGATAAGGGCATTATCATGGCACCACAAAACTTCTCTGGATGATGAGGTATATTGACATGCTGATTATGTGTAAAATGAAGGCAAATAGATAACATAATGTAATCACTGCATTCTTGAATGCTGAAGTAGAATATTAGGTGGCCTTACACATCATCCTTTAATTTCAAAAATTCTCTTACTTATCCATCCCACTTTGGGTGCTGCTTTGTTAATATTGAAAGTTTATTGTGCAGTGAATTTTCAGATCAAATGGGAGCTTTAGAACTTGTGTTTGCTGCAGCATCTTGCAAGCCAATCCCCAGATGTGAGCTGCCTGCAGGCTCAAACACATGATGATATGCCTATAGCAAACTCCCGATTATGTGCAACACATCTCACTGACAGACAGGGCTCAGTCCCCAACAGACCTGTAAGACGACTCTGACTGACCAACCAGCAGGGCCTGGACTGATTTTGCTTGACTTTCAGGAGTGCTGTGACTGACTGACTGACTGTGGTGATAGCCACCAACTGACTTTTCATACTATGCATGTCTTCCCCTTTACATTTCATATGTCACCATGCCTTTCATGTGCATGCAGTGTGTTTGCCACATAAGCTGCAGGCACATGCATCATCTCTGACATTGATGCAGCATGTGCCACACAGTGAAATGCACCACACCTTTCATATTGACACTTCACAGTTTCTTACAGCCAAATGCTCTTTATGTCAGCCTAAGAAATAGCAGCAGGAGTTGTCATTCAACCCTTCAAGCTTGCCTTTCTATTCTAATAAGATCATGGCTGATCTGTTTCAGACCTCAATTCTTCTTTTGTGCCAGCCCCTCATAACCCTCATTCCTAGATATTCAAAAATCTATCTGCCACCTCTTTAAATACTGTCAGTGATCTAGCCTCCACAACTTTCTGGGATACAAAATTCCAGACACTCACTGCTCTCTGAGAGAAGAACTTCATTCACATCTCAGTTTTAAATGAAAGTTCCCTTATTTCACAACTATGTTCCCTAGTTCAAGATTCCCTAACTAATAGAAACAGCTTTTCAACATTTACCCTGTCAAGCCTTCTCATAATCTTGTATGCTTTTATAAGATCACTCCTTGTTCTTCTAATGAATAAAGGCTAAACCTATTTAGATGATCCTCATAAGTCAATCCCTTCATCCCAGGAATCAGCCTAGTGTATCTCTCTCTCTTGAT
This sequence comes from Rhincodon typus, assembly GCF_021869965.1. Lineage (NCBI taxonomy): Eukaryota > Metazoa > Chordata > Chondrichthyes > Orectolobiformes > Rhincodontidae > Rhincodon > Rhincodon typus. The sequence goes on from NC_063342.1 coordinate 33,217,210, forward strand.
CTGCTTCCAAAATAAAATTCTAGTTCTATTTTTCTCTCTATACATGCTTCCAGATCTGCTGAGTTTCTCCAGCACTTTCTATTTTTGTATCAGATCTTCAGCGTCTGCAGTTCTTTGTTTTATTTTTATTATAAGTATGTATTTAGTTTCTCAGCATTTTTTTATTACTAGTGGAACATGGGCATCGCTGGCAGGCCAGCATTTATTGCCTGTCCCTGGTTGCCCTTGAGAAGGTAGTGGTGAACTGCCTTCTTGAACTGCTGTAGTCCATGTACTGTAGGTTGACCCATAATGCCCTTAGGGAGGGAATTCCAGGATTTTGACCCAGCGACAGTGAAGTAACAACAATATATTTCCAAGTCAGGATGGCGAGTGGCTTGGATGAGAATTTGCAGGTAGTGGTGTTCCTGTGTATCTGCTGCCCTTGTCCTTCTAGAAGGAAGTGACTGTGGGTTTGGAAGGTGCTGTCTGAGGATCTTTTTTAAATCTCTGCAGTGCACCTCGAAGATGATACATTGCTGTTACTGAGAGTTGGTGGTGGAGGGAATGGATGATTGCGGATGTGGGGCCAATCAAGCAGGCTGCTTTGTCCTGGATATCATCAAACTTCTTGAGTATTGTTGGAGCTGCACCCATCCGGGCAAGTGAAAATATTCCATCATGTTCCTAACTTGTGCCTTGCAGATGGTGGACAGACTTTGAGGCGTCAGGAGGTGAGTTACTCACTGCAGCATTCCTAGCCTCTGACCTGCTCTTGTAGCCACTGCGTTTATGTGGCAAGTCCAGTTGGGTTTCTGATCAATGGTAAACCTCTGGCCTGATAGTGGGAGTTTTACTTATGGAAACACCATTAAATGTGATTAGATTGTCTCTTATTTTCTAACTGTCAGTCCAAGCTTGGATGTTGTCCAGATCTTGTTGCATTTGAACATGCTCTGCTTCAGTATTTGAAGAATTGTGAATGGTGCTGTACATTGTGTAATCATTGGCAAACATCCCCACTTCTGACTTTACGATGGAGGGAAGGTCATTGATGAAGCAGTTGAAGATGGCTGGGCCTAGGATGCTACCCTGAGGAACCATGGGCATAATCTCAGAATAAGGGAGTCACCCAGTCAGCACACAGATGAGGAGGAATTTCCTTTCTCATAGTGTAGTCAATCTGTAGCATTCCCCACTGAAGAGGGCTGTTATGGCTGGATTGTTAAATATATTTAAGACTGAGATAGATCGATCCTTAATCAGCAATGGAGTCAAGTGTTGAGGGGTGTAGGTAGGAAAGTGGAGTTGATGATCATCAGCTCGGCCATGATCCCACCAAATAATGGAGCAGGCCCAACGGGTCAGTTGGCCCACTTCTGCATCTAGAAGAAATGTTGACCCAGGAACTAATGAAGAGAAAAGATAACAGTAATTGCAGCAGATTGAAGAGTCTCGATCTATCTTTCAGCAGTTGCAGGTATGGTACAGATAAAATTGTACCACTGACTGGCATAGACATTTTTCTTCTATCTCCAGGGTGTTCGGGCAATTTGCAGCTGGGTATCATTGCTCCCACTGTAATCGGGGTCAAAGCTGGGATCTTCCTGCAATATACACTTAACGGGGAAATACATGCCTTGTATGTTACTGGACCATAACAGAACTCAAATGATCACATTCTCAAAATAAAACATTTGTAATTCTTCAAAGCTGATGATGTTAATATTATGTCATTGGTCTCTTTTTTGGGACAAATGTGGCTTCCTGCTTGGATTTGATTAACTTAATTTGATTTGGTATTAACATTTACTATAACTTTGAATTCTTGGGGAATATTTCAATACAATAAAGGAAGGTGGCACTTTAAATAGAAAATAACACAAATTTCATGTAATTCATAATATTCAGCCTTGAAAAATCAAATAAAAGTTTTGTAGATATGAAAAAGCTAGGTATTTTGAATAAAAAATACAGCATATTTGATGCACCAAAGGTGAAATAAATATATGCAACTTCTGAAATCATTTCAAGTGCCAACACACGCAGAATATTTTCAACCAGGTTCTCAATTTTTCAATTTTGATTCTATGCACGAGTAGTGATGCAGTAGACAGCGGAAGGCCCTAGGGAGCCTCATCTCTACAACATGATTTACTGCATACAGCATTTTGCATCTCAAAATTTCTTTGCCCCTTAGATATAAAAGTGATGGGATATATCAGTGTGGAAATTAACCTCACACTCTTACTTGAGACATGGGACGTTGTCCTTTAATCCTTCTGATGTTAATGCGTTTGCACTACTTGATAATGCAGAAGTCTTTGAAAAGGAAAGTTGTGAAGAATTATCAGTGATTGGCTGTACAGACTCAGGTTCAGGGGTAACAATATCTTCAACTTCATACTGTAATCGCAGTTCCAGAGCCTAGAAACACAAAGATTTCAATAAAATATTAAGCCCAATTTCTTGTTTTATCAATTAAACGTTTTTCACAAGTATACTTAATCCACAGTTTTCCCTTCAGTAGTTTTCATAATCACATGTGGACTAGAGAACCGGCAGGAGGTCTATTCTCAGGCCTTTTTATATGTGCCACAGTATGAGTAAACAAGGGACGAGTGCAAGAAAGTGTCTGCCTCCAGCTGCCATCTCTTTATAACAGCATGGCTGAGTTAGCAACACTAGCAGAAGTCTGATCTTTAGGTTTTGTTGGGAGGAGTTCTGTTACACTGGCCTCATTATAATCAGGTCTGAGGACCAATATCTAGTGAAACATGAATTTCGTGTCATTCTATATCCCTGCACAAACAAAAATGACCACTTTGGAATTTCTAACACCACATATTTTCTATCACTTTTCAAAATAAATGAGTAGTTTTATATGCAAAATTGAATTAAATTTTTAAATGCACGGTAACTGTAGGTGCTGTTGCAACACATGATACCTCTGCAACTAGCCCTCAGTTCTCTCAGAAATTTCAATTTCCAGCATTGTTGCCATGTAGCACCAATATAATGGTAATTGTGGCTGCTGCAGGCAATACAGAAGTAGTTAACGGGAAGTTAATTTAAAAAAAAGAGAAAATACTGAGAAATATTTAGCATGTCAGGCAGCATCTGTGCAGGAGAAACAGAGTTAAAATTGCTGGTTGATAATCAACTAATCCAGCTATCAAAACTGGAAAAAAGTTAATGATAACAGATTTTAAACAATTACAGACACTGGGAAAGGGAGAAAGGGTGAAAACCAAAGTGAGACATTTGTGATTGAATGGTGGTGGGACAGATTAAAGGACAAAAGGAATGATGGTGAAAGGCAATAGAAGCTGGTAATGAGAATAGAAAATACTGGAAATATTCAGCCAGTCAAACAACATCTGTTTAGAGAGAAAGAGTTAATGTTTCAAGATGATGGAAAACATTAGAACAGAGAAAGTGAATGTAACTAAATACTTATACATATTTAATAAAAGGCGGTGAAAAAATACAAAAACCTCTTCAATAAGAGACACAGAAAGCCAACAGCAAATATAGGCAGTATTGGAGAGAAAAACACATTACATTTGTATACAGAAAATCTTGCAAAATAAAAAAAGTTGGAAGTAAAGTAGATATTGAATTAAGAACAAAATACAAACAAAAATGATGCCTCCTTTAAGTTAAATAAAAAAAGTCTGCATTGTTCAGTCACCAATGTATTCAGACAAAAGATTTCTGAACTAAGTATCAACCTGTCTCCCTATCCAGTGGACACTGGACACTGACAGATGCACCCCCAATTGCATGTACTCACTGCTGTTCAGGAAATGGTGGTTGTAGCTAAGGTTTGAAGTAACTAAGGTTAGTGCAAAGATCAGAGGGTTGCAGAAGAAACACCTACTGTCTGAAAAAAAAATACTGTCCTGGAAACTTGTGTTCAGCTTCACTAGAAATGTAAGAAATACTCATAATAGTTTATGTTTATGTAGACTGCATAAGGCAGAAATAACATCCCAAGGTCAGGTGCATAAGGTGAAAATAAAGGATAGAGTAATCAGAACAGATTAGAATGGTGAAGTTAAAGTAGCAAGCAACAGGCAGATTGAAGTCACACCTGCTGTCAGAAGAGAAATTTCCAGGAAGTTGCCACCTAACCTGCAAATGATCTTCTCAAATGATCATGTGCCAGCAGGTAAAATAGTGTACTTGAGTAGAAGCACTGAATTGCTGACTCCCATATAAGGAGTGTTTTAAGGCCCTGGATAATGATGGAAATATAACGTAGGGAGCCATTGTTCATACAGGACCATGGCATTTCTTTCCACTGGGGAGAAAAAATTAGTTATGTATAATGTGATGCAAACTGTGTGATTTATGTACAATCTTTAGTGTTATTTGTTGTGAGTTTGGATTTCTGTTCTTTAAGTTAGTAACTGGTGGGTTTTCTGTGTGTCTGAAGTTAATAATTGTAGTATGTAGCTCTGGTGATTTCTTTTAAAAACAGTTTTAGAAGCCTGACATTAAGTGGTTTTATGCAATGGACTTGTATTTATTTAGATTGTTGTGCAACCCAACATGATAAGGAATAGAGCCTCAAGGTTAGTTAGAAAGTTCCAGAACTTGGTTCTTTTTTGAAAGATGAAGGGAAACCCTCATAGCTGAGAGAGAAAGACTTAGTTTCACTTTTGACACTGATATTCAAAGCTATGTATAAACGTGCTACTGAGAAGGGAAAGATACATTGGGAAATAGGTTATCTTTGACTGAGGCCTTGGTGTTAGGCCGGACCAGAGGATTGGGACAGAGCTCTAAAGAGAATATTTAAAGTTCAGTAAAATTAAGATAGCTCTAGGAAGAAGATATTGCAGTTCCAGTTTAAACATTGAAGACACAGGTGACTAAAATCTACAGAGATGTTACAGACAGGGACAATGGTGTGAGTTGAGAGTGTTGTACTAGTGGTGTTTCGTGTATTGTAAGAGTGGCATTTTTGGTACTATACAAAGCTGTGTATTTCATTTTCAATTTATAAAAGAGTACTTTGGGATTAATGGGATTGCACTTCTACTGTGTTTTTAAAATTGTTTGAATTTATACAAAAATGGATAATTTCATTTCTTTTGTCATAAACTTTTTTTATTGTTAAATCAAAATCTGCAGCATTACGAGTGTACGTTTTAATGAGAGAGCACTATGTTAAAACCAAACCAAATAAAAAGAAAAATCTATCAAGCCAGGTTCCTGTCATTGGATCTGACTTGTCCATCAATAACATCAGCTGGGATTATAACAACAGCATAAGGATAACCAGCCCACAAGCGTAGGGTAAGGAAACAGCTCTCTATGCACTACCACAGCTGGGACAGGGATTGCACTTATGCTGTTAACTATATCTTTAGCTTTATTCTGCACTGTGCTCTAGTCATTTAGCTAACTGAATTAAAAACCCATGGATAGGGATGTAGGCAGAGATAAAATGTTGCATCACCTATGTTTGCAGGGGAAGAAGCAAGGGTAAGAAGAGTTGGAAACAGAGTGATAGAAGAATGGACATGATATTGTAGAGGGACCAGGGTCTCTGAAAAGCAGAAGCAGAGAGAAACAGAAAATATCTCTCTGCCTCGCCTTAATTACTTACATTCTTTAGTTTTTCTGATACTTCTACACTACCTCATTGATGTCATCTGATTTGTACAAAATATCTACAATACGTCTTATTAAAATATAACTGAAGTCGATATACATCATATATATTAAGCTATTTTCAGCTGTCTGGAAATTAGAAAAAGTGTAACAATAGGCACTATCATCTGTCTCCCCACTCACCAAAAGTCACCTAATTGAATTGGACTAGTTGAATATAATGACATACATGACTTCAAAAAATTTGTATTTGGTAATTATCAGCAATAATTTACATCTGTTCATTAACATTCACTTTTAATTTAAAATTGCAAATACATAAAACTCGCAGAAAAACTGAAGTTGTATCTTATGAAAATATGTTTTTTGCTTGTGGCAACAAAATAGAAGGAAGAATAAAAAAGTCCATAACCCAGAGACTCACCACTATCTCAACAGTAATTTCATGCTTGCTGAATCTGTAAACAATCACATGTGCTGAAATGCCAGCGACACAGAACATTCTGCTCTCTGGACACCAGCTGATCATTTGTATAGCATACGGATCCTCTTCAACAATTTCTGCAATCTGCTTTGCGTCTTTCATTTTCTGCTTTTCAAATACTTTGGAGGTTTTAAGCTTGTATAACACTTGAAGAGTTACTTACAAAAGACAGACAAAAATAATCAGATTAATTAAAAAAACAGCTGTAGTAGTAAATAAACAGTTAGTAAGTCAAAGACAAATTTGTATTTAACACTCGTTGGTAAAATGAAGTACTTTTTTGTCAACCTTCTAGGCAGGTTTTATATCATTGAACTGAATTTTCCTCACAGAGGTAGAAAATAGGAGGTCGGACTATTTTCAAGTCAAAAACCCATTCATAGTGTGAAACCCATTAAGCTAAGATTTTTACCCAGAAGAGCCCTTAATTGGCACTGTTTCTTATCCAATAAAGGGCAGCAGAAGGCTCTGAAATGTGGAGAACCAGTCATAGATCTTCCACTAGCTGTGGAGAAACATCCAGCTGCAATACAAAATAAGTAACAGGGAAGGAACTTCAACAAGAAAGTGTCCTTTCAATCACTTTTTAAAATCTTAATAAATAGTTATTAAAAAGTACCGAGAGCTCTGTGTTATGGGCTTTTGCCTCCAGCAGGATATTTGTACCTGAATAGGGAATACTCATGTTAGTTCCTGTCACATAAGAACTAGACATGGATCACATAGTAGCAGATGTTTATTACAGCTCTTGGTATATATGTATATTACGGTCACAAGAACTTCATTGTTGGGGTAAATACGAGGCTATTTGGTCACAACAGCAGCACTCTTCCATCAGCAAGTCATGCTTCAAGTGATCCCAGTTAAAGTGGATAAACAAACAGGAGGCTGGAAGAAAACAGCAGGCCAGGCAGCATCTGGAGGAAAGGAGCAGTCAACGTTTTGGGTTTTACCCTTTATAACCTTAAGCTATGACATAGTGATGATATCATGAGCATGTCTGTTAAAGGCGTACTGCATACTTGCTGTAAGATGGAAGACAACATGTCCATTTATCCAAATAAAAATGAAATCTTAAACAGATAACAGTTTTATATCCAATAATTATACAAACAGGTAAAATTGTTTTTACATTTGATCTATTGATAGTATATTAGTCTCGAGAGATAAATGCTGTGCTTGGTTGCTCTTGGCTGACAACTTGGTTGTCATCATTCAACTTCACGACACAATGTTGTCAGAGCTCTTTACCTCATTCTCTTCATTGATGTGTCACTATTATAAGTCCACTTTACCCCTGATTATCGGTCTTTTCGAATAATATCTTTTCAAGTTTTAACATGACACACTTGCTGATACCTTGTCCTGACTGGAGTACTTACTACATTATTCAGATCATTGAGTTTCTTTTTCATTTGATAAGGTCCAGTGAACCTGCTTTTAATTATTCCTCAGGGACAGGTAAAAACACGAATACCTTGTTTCAGTAACAAAATTTCAAAGCCTGCTCTTTTGATCTGCTCTAATTTTCATTGGGCCAGATTTTACGACTAATACCAAGCTGTTTGGTTACAAAAGGCAGAGGCTTCTATCAGTGTGTCATGTTTCACATGACCCCCAGGTAAGTTGGAGTTTGGGACTGTTATACCCGTAGGTATGATACTACTATAATGTCATAAGCATGTCCTTTAAGGGTTTACTGCATACTAGTTATGAGACATAACTCCTGAATTGTGGAAACTGTACATTTGGGGTGAAAGCCCCTCTACAAGGCAGCCTTTGGTTGCCAAAACAGGTAGGCATGGGAGAGCCTAAAGGTAGTACCAGGATTAAGCTTGCCACTAGATGCCTGCCTTTGGGGCAATAAACACGTTCGTTCTGCTGTCAAGTCAGCCTTTACCTATATTTAACATGGCTTGTAGCAAGTCCTTACCAGGACCTGAATCGGCATCGGCCAAAATTGAGCCATTTGGCCTCATCATTTTTCTGCCCAATCCATCTCCAGTTCTTGTTTGATGTGCTTGAAAATTCAGCCTTTGATTTTTATATCTGTATTGTATTCTTTATGTTAGCTTCATGAGAATGCCCTTTGCATTATTGATGACAAAAGACAATTTGATGGTAATTAATTTAGCTGTTGGCAATAAGACACTAATGACAAAAATAAAGTTCAAGTCTTAGTTATAACTTTTTAAAAAGCACCACAGATTTTCCTTGTTCTGTTCTGTCCTGCTAGGAGAAACATCTTCCCAGCGTCCAGCCTGTCAAGTACCCTCAGGATTTTATATGTTTCAATATGATTACCTCTTACTCTTCTCAACCCTAACGGATAAAGGACCAATCTGTCCAATCTTTTTCATAAGATAACCCTTTCAGCCTAGGAGTCAGTTAAGTGAATCCTCTTTGAACTGCTCCTAATATAGTCATATCCTTTCTTGAGTAAGGGGACCAAAATAGACTGTAGTAAAACTGTGTTTTATTTGTCCATGGGATATAGGTTTCTCTGGAAGGCTAGCATTTGCCCTTAATGTGAGTTTCTGTAAATCTGGAGTTACTTGAAGACCAGACATCCATGCTTCTATAGTCAACTCACCTTGCAATAAATGACAATTTGTACCTATACCCTAACTTTGAGATTTGTGGACCAGGGTACCTAGATCCCTCTGCACCTCAGAGTTCTGCAATTTCTCACAATTTAAATAATATGCTACTTTTCTATTCTTAAAGCCAAAATGCATGCACAAGCTCATATCTTTCCACTTATACACCATCTGCTAAGTTTTTACTCAGGCACTTAAGGTACTTTATTAGCTGAACATCAACTGAGCATTCTGAGAGCCAACGATCACTGAAATACAGGTGAATTGTGTACCCAGGATAAAATACTGACACATGAACAAGGCTTAAATCTCAATCACTATTAAGACGTTAGCAGCGCCGATAAATGCATCTTTTTTAAAGCAGGCATTGGGATTGGTGGGAAAGGCTAGAATAGCCTTATCCTTCTTTCTTTTGTAATTGAAGAAGAGGGTGCACAATAACAGGGAAAAAGCTCACACAGGCAAAAGAATGTCCCAGCTCAGCACCCTTACTAGTATGGAGTAGGTGGGATCATGCTAGCGCAGGGTGGCATTACATAAGGTTGTGGATCATGAAAAATGGAAATATCTGTAGGAAAGATTGATAGGACTGATATGTGCACTCCTCCACATATGATAGCATGTTAAAATCTGAGATAACAAGGTGTGGACCTGGATG
>NC_063342.1:33226955-33274887 GCF_021869965.1 Rhincodon typus
TCTGACGAAGGGTCTAGGCCCGAAACATCAGCCTTCCTGCTCCTATGATGCTGCTTGGCCTGCTGTGTTCATCCAGCTCTACACCTTGTTATCTCAGATTCTCCAGCGTCTGCAGTTCCTACTATCTCTTAACAGGTCATTGATCAGGATTGGGCTGGTTGCTGGGTCTCGGCTACCCGTCTTCAGAAAAGCGACCATGTCGATCATCGAATCGACGTAAGGAAATTACCCACCAATCAAATTCACTCCCTAAACAGGTTTGACAACCCTCTGACCAACAGGGAAAATGTATTCCATTTTGCACCAGATACAGCATCCTAATTAGCAGTAAAAGTAATCACTTTTCTCCAAAAAAGTGCCATGTTGAAACAAAATCATTTTTGCTGTATCTCACAAGTATGTATAAATCAGGAACAAAAACAGAAGTTGCTGGAAAAGCTCAGCAGGTTTGGCAGCATCTGTGAAGAAAAAGTCAGAGTTAATGTTTTGGGTCTGGTGACCCTTCCTCAGAACTGACCCGAAACGTTAACTCTGACTTTTTTCTTCACAGATGCTGCCAGACCTGCTGAACTTTTCTAGCAACTTCTGTTTCTGTTCCTGATTTACAGCATCTGCAGTTCTTTCAGTTTTTATTATGTATAAACCAGTATTTTTTTTTACACAATTCTAAGCAGAATATAACATTACATCACAAAGCTGATGTAATTTTGAGTTACAGATTGCAGTGAATCAGATCTTGGACAAACCTGTACTGTCATTGCTCTATTGGCCCATATAAAACATGCAAAACAAAAATAAAATGGTAATTATATTTCATATTAAATACATTTATGAACAGACCTTTAAGAATTTGAAAGTTTCCTGAAAATGTTCAAGGTTTGATACTTACTGGCAGAAGCATCCCAAAATTTCAATGAGCCATCTGCGTGCCTATGAAAAACAGAAGTTTTGTTGCAAATGAAAACTAATTGACACCAGGATGTAATGCAAATAGATTAGATAATTGCAAATGAGATAAGTAATTTAGTTAGTAGCTAAAAAATTGTGATTGTAATTTATAAAACACAGCTTTATTGTTACAGAAATATTTTGTACATTGTAACTCTATAAATGGACAAATTGGCACAAAAAACAAATCCATCTGAAGAATCCTATAAACAAACCATAATATGTAAAAGCAATTTCCAACTTGATCTAATTCTTCTCAAAGATTTATTTAAGTGATGAAAAGCTGTTGATAGCTGTCAAAAAAGATATGCTATTAAAAGCATAACTGCACCAGGTTAATATTTTGTTTAAATAGATGAGTAACTGAAAAATACTCCCAGAGAATGTGCAAATATAATCTATTAAAAATAAGAAGGCATATACTGTTTTAAATGACTGGTAACACTTCATGTAAAAGTAATAAATACTTATTTAACAATACAATTATTAAAGTCTAAATGATGCAAACTTTGAAGTAAAACTTTAATCTGTAACTGATCAGGATATTTTCTGTACAAAGTGACTACTTATACACAACACTAGGATTAGAACATATAGTTTGGCATTTATACAGAATTGTTCTATATCTTAATTCTGTGTACCTGTTTTGGTTCCACAATCATCAATAACTGGTTTGGATTTGATTTATTGTTGTCACATGTACCGAGATACAGTGAAAAGCATTGTTTTGTGTACTCTACAGACAGTATGTACCATACAAAATACATTAGGTAGTGAAACAGAGTGCAGAATAGTATTACAGCTACAGAGAAGGTGCAGAGAGAGCGAGAGAGAGAGATCAACATTAACATTTGAGAGGTCCATTCAAAAGTCTGATAATAGCGGGGAAGAAGCTGTTCTTGAATCAGTTCGTACGTGAATGCAAACTTTTATGTCTTCTACCCGATGCCAGAAGGTTGGCGAGAGTATAACTGGGGTGGGAGGGGTCTTTGCTTATGTTGGTTGCTTTCCTGAGGCAGTGGGAAATATAGATGGAGTCAATGGATGGAAGGCTGGTTTGCGCAATGGTCTGGGCTGTGCTCATGATTCTCTATAGTTTTTTGCAGTCTTGTGAAGAGCAATTGCCATACCACACTGATGCATCCAGATAGGATGCTTTCTGTGGTGCATCTATAAAAATTAGTAAGAGTCTTTGTGGATATGCTGAATTTCCTTAGCCTCCTGGGTAAGTAGAAACAACATTGTGCTTTCTTGATTGTTGTGTTGACATGGTTGGGCTAGGATAGATTGTTGGTGATCATCACTCCCAGGGACCTGACACTGTCAACCATCTTCACCTCAGCACCATTGAGGCAGATTGGGCGTGTCTTCCACTCTGCTTCTTGAAGTCAATGACCAGCTCCTTCGTTTTGCTGGAGAGATTGTTGATTTTACACCATGCCTCTCAGCACTCAATCTCTTTCCTGTATTCTCACTACAACAGTGATGTTGTCAGCAAACTTGTAAATGGAGTTGGGGTGGAATTTGGCTATGCAGTTGTGAGTGTATAAGGAGTACCATAGAGGGCTGAGTTTGCAGCCTTGCAGAGAACTGGAGTTGAGGATTATTGTGGAGGAGGTATTGTTGCCTATTCTTACTGATTGCAGTCTATGGGTCAGGAAGTCTAAGAGTTACAGGGTGGGGAGCTGAGACCTAGGTCTCAGAGTATGGAGATGAGTTGTTTGGAATTATGATGCTTAAGGCAGAGCTGTAGTCAATAAGGAGGAGCCTGACATAGGTATCCTTGTTACCCAGATATTCCAGGATGAGTGTAGCATCTGGGGAGATGGCATCTGCTGTGGATCTGTTGTGCTGGTAGGTGAATTGCAAAGGATCAAGGCAATTGGGTAGGCTGGATTTGATGTGAGCCATGACAAACCTCTGGAAGCACTTCATAATTATGGAGGTTAGAGCCACTGGGCAGTAGTCATTGAGGCACGCTGTATGATTTTAGTTTGGCACTGGGATGATGGTGGTCTTCTTGAAGCAGGTGTCAACTTCAGATCGAAGTAAGGAGAGGTGAAAGATGTCAGCGAATACTCTCACCAGCTGATCTGCACAGGACCTGAGTGCATGGCCGGAACTCCATGTGGGCCAATCACTTACCGTGGGTTCTCTCTCAAGACGGCCGATCTAACATCTGCGGGGGTGACTGTCATTACATGTGCAGTTGGGACTGAGGCTGTTGGGACGGGTGATATTGCTTCATTGACCTTCTGTTCAAAGCGAGCATAGAATGCATTGAGCTAATTGGATGTTGCTCGCAATTCTGTTCGACTTTGCTTTGTACCTTGTTATGCTGCGAAAGCCATGAACAACAGATGTCTGTGTGGTTAGCCTGGGTCTCAATCTTAGTTTGGTATTGCCCCTTAACTTCTTTGGTGAAGGTTGTACCTGGATTTCCTGTATTGGTCAGGATTACCTGACTTGAAAGCGACCTGGACTTCAGTGGAGAGTGGATCTCCCAGTTCATCTGTGGTTTCTGGTTGGGGAACAATTGGATTAACTCCTTCGGTGCGCAGTCTTCTACACACTTACTAATGAAGTCTGTAATGGTCATGGCATACTCGTTTAGGTTGGCCACTAAGGTCTATCTATCAATCTCAGTTTTGACATTTTCGATCAACTTAGATATAACAGATTATTGGGCAAAGGTTTTCCAGTTTTCCACTGCCCTTTGTATGAAGAAGTTATAGAACCATAGAGTAATACAGCATGAAACTGACCTTTCAGTCCAACATGTCCATGCCGACCAGGTTTCCAAAATTAAACCAGTCCCATTTGCCTGCTTTTGGCCCATATCCTTCTAAACCTTTCCTATTCATATACCTGCCCAAATGTCTTTAAAATGCCAAAATTGTACCCGCCTCCACCACTTCCTCTGACAGTTCATTCCACATATGCAGCACCCTGCAGGTACGCTCATTGTTCTAGAATCCTCTGCCAGAGGAATTAGTTTACTTAACTGGCCTAATAAAACAATTAATCATTTTGAGCTCCTAAATTACATCCCCTGTAACCTTCTATATTCAAGGAGTGCAATTCTAGAATATGTGATGGGAACTTATAATTTACATTGTATCTGGAATATTTCACACTGCATCATAGCATTCTCTACTTTATTCATTGAAGTGTTGCTCTTGATAGCAAGTCTGCGATATACATTTGCTTCCCTTGCTTGTATATCCTGTCTAGTACGTAAGCAGAGAAATGTTTTTTAAAGGGTTACTAAGGTGTAGAGCTGGATGAACATAGCAGGCCAAGCAGCATCAGAGGAACAGGAAGGCTGACATTTCCGGCCTAGACCCTTCTTCAGAATTCTGAAGAACGGTCTAGGCCTGAAACGTCAGCCTTCCTGCTCCTCTGATGCTGCTTCGCCTGCTGTGTTCATCCAGCTCTACACCTTGGTATCTCATATTCTCCAGCATCTTCAGTTCCTACTATCTCTGAAAAAATGTTCTTTAAAGATGCTTTGGTGCAGATACTAGTCGTTTGAGGAAAATGCTTTGAAGTGGCTTATGGTCAGGCTCAACTAGCACTTTGTCCCAGTTAGGTGAAAATGTTCATAAGCAAGACAATGGCCAGGAACCCTTTCTCAATCTGAACATATCTCACATTGTGGTACATTTGCTTATATTTGTCATAAAGATGTGCATGCAGATGTAACCGAGTGTCCTGGATGCATTAGGGTTATACTGGTTTGGTTCCAAAGTCCAATTCCAGGATAAAAGGATGAAGTAAAATTAAGTGCGGGTTTCAGTAACAAGGAAATGTGATAGAAGGGGTTAAAATGCAAAGGAAGCTTGTAATCAGCCAGTTAAGTTAGTGTCCTCTTTAACCATCCAAATTTTCACTTGCACCTGTCTGCAGCAATTGGCTCTTTCAATTGCTGAAGTGATAAGAACATAGGAAAATTCTGTCAACATCAAATGTGCAGTTATGCAAATGACTAGGTGGCTTTGAAAATGCACTTAGCTTAAATGAAAAAGTAAGTCAAGACTGAAAATTTCCTTGAACTCTTTAGCTTAATAATGGCGTAACAACTATGGTCCAAGTGCTAAAGTCAATGAGGAAACTCAAGGCCATTGTTTTTATATCCAGCAAGATATTGGAGACAAATCACATGATGTAAAAGACCATGGCATTCAAGTGAATGTGAAACTCTTGCAACAGTGGTATCATTAACATATAGTTATTGGCCCACTACACATACAGCAAATTTTCAAATCCAGGCCAACACACACAATATAGAATCATAGAGTCATACAGCGTGGAAACAGACCCTTCGGTCCAACCAGTCTATGCCGAACATAATCTCAAACTAAACTAGTCCCACCTGCCTGCTCCTAGTCCATATTCCTCCAAACCTTTCCTATTCATGTATTTATGTAAGTGTCTTTTAAACATTGTAACTGTGCATGCTCAACTTTTGCAAAATCCAATTCACGATCATATAATTGTTAGCTTCTACAGGCATCACTAGCATGGCATCATCCGATGTTTTCAACATATATTACTTTAGGGGTTACTTTAAAACATTTCATAAAATATTGGCTCACAAATAACAATAAGCCTTCCGTAATACAAATATAAAATAATTAGGAAAAATTTTACTGTGAAGTTTTACAACATGACCAAATTCAGAAATACACCAAATAATCTCCAAATGAAAACTCAAAATAGGAATCGCATTCACTTGAAATTGTAAACATAGTTTAATGTTTATTCTGAAAGATGTTTTGTTCAACTTCTGTGCATTTGTCCCAGTAAAATAAAATAATCGCAATAACAAGCTATTGATTCACACTCTGTTTATGGTGTCCTTACCCAGTTATGATGATTTCAGGGTACGATTGTGCACCCAAATTCCATGTGCCACCAGCAATTGGCCATTCCTAGCAAAATACAAAAGTATGAAATCTTAGACTGGTTATAAAGTAAGATTTTCATTTTTTATTAACAGACATTATTTCCTAACTCGTTTGATGCAACTTTCACATAGAACCAAAGCTGAATCATTAAATTTAATAGTCCAAATCTATTTACCTGAACTTTGCATATTTTTTACCATCTATCCTTTAAGCAGCCTTTTATTTTAAAAATAAATATTGCATAGAGGAAGATTCTTTCCAGATCAGCAATTCTATTTTATAGGTTACAAGCAATGTCCTTGCTGGCTTAAATTTTTTTTGTTTATTCATTCACAGAATGAGGGCATCTCTGACTAGGTCAGCATTTATTGCCCATCCCTAATTGCTGAGAGGGCAGTTAAGAGTCAAACACATTGCTGAGGAGTCTGGAATCGCATGTAGACCAGACCAGCTAAGGATTGCAGTTTCCTTCCCTAAAGGACATCAGTGAACCAGATGGGTTTTTCCCAACGATTGGCAATGGATTCACGATTATCATTAGACTCTTAATTCCAGATATTTATTGAATTCAAATTCCACAATTTGCTGTGGTGGGATTTGAACCCAGGTCCCAAGAACATTACTTGGGTCTCTGGATTAATAGTCCAGCAATAATACCGCTAAGCCATTGCCTCCCCATAAATGTGAGCTGAGTAAGGAGAATCAAATTCTGTCAACCATTTTGTGGCTTGGTTTTTTCAAAAACAAATAATAATTTTCAGGAACCATGTAGAAAGACCCCCTTCAGGCGTTTCTCCAATTTCCTTTTGAAGCCACAATTCACTCTGCCTCCACCATCCTTTTAGGCAGTGGATTCCAAATTGTAACTACTTGATGTTCAAAACTTCTTTCCTCTTGTTGCCATTAGTTCTTTTACGAATTTTCATTTAAATTGGTGTTCTCTCTGTCTTAGCCATTTTTCATCTGGAGTAACACAAAGAGCTGTTCCCAACATAGAACTATGAGTAAACAATTTATAGCCTGTATTGTTCAATACTACTTTAAGAAGTAAAAGTTGAGAGATCTGCAAATAGGAGATGCTTCAAAATAAGTGTTGAAAAGGATATATTTGCTGAAACTAATGCTCTAATGATGATTGCTGACTGTGTGTGCTCACTGGTGATTTTTTCCTGACTCTGCATGGACAATTATGTGCAAAACTAAGCTGATGTAAAAAAAAATATTTTTATTAACCAATATACTCTTTTTGATTAGTTTATTTTCATTATTAGATATTTGTCACCTTGTTTAATTATATTTATGGGAGGTAAAACTTTTAGTGTGCGTGCCCCCGATGTTTGCAAGTACAGCCTTAAAATAATTACTTACATTAGTCTTCATAAATTAAAGATGAAACAAAATTATTGATCTAGTTAAACTATCTCAAGGACTTGGGGAGGCGATGGCCAGTGGTATTATCACTGCACTGTTAATCTAGAGACCCAGATAACATTCTGGGGACCTGGGTTCGAACCCTGCCATGGTAAATGGTGGAATTTGAATTCAATAAATATCTGGAATTAAGAATCTAACGATGACTGTGAGTCCATTATTGATTGTTGGAAAAACCCATCTGGTTCACTAATGCCCTTGAGGGAAGGAAACTGCCATCCTTACCTGTTCTGGTCTACATGTGACTCCAAACCCACAGTAATGTGGTTGATTCTTAAATGTCCCCTGGGCAATAAATGCTGCCTAGCCAGTGACGCCCTCATCCTGTGAACAAATAAAAAAAAACTCATAATACATGTACAGGTCAGTAAAGGAAGCTATAAAAGAATTGAAGAGTCTATTGCCAATTACAGGGGAGCACTAGAACAATTTATAATTGTATAACATGTTTAAAGTGTAAGATTTTCAAATGCATTTTAGAATCCCATTAAAAGGTAGTGAATGCTTAGGTGGAAGACAGTTTGGAAGTAAGTAAAGCAGAGAATGAAAGAGATTTTGAGAATCTTTATTGAGGGAGAAAATAAAAGACCTAAGACTGGTTACAATGTAAAATTTCAGCCCATGAAGCCTTTGCCAGCTCTGTGGAAGAATAATTTAGTTAGTGCAACTCCTTGGCCTTATCCCCATAAGCTTGTCATTTCAGTCCCCTTCAGGTACTTCTCCAATTTCCTTTTAAAGCTACAATTGAGCCTGCCTTCATTATCCTTTTAGGCAATGGATTCCAAATTGTAACTACTTCGTGTGTAAAACTTTTCTCTTCTTGTTGCCTTTGGTTCTTTTATCATTTTTCCTTTAAATCAGTGTTCTCTGGTTCTCAATCATTTTCCCTATGAGATAAAAGATTTTGAACAGTGGGAGGAAAGGCTCTTGTGGTGCAGTGTTAGTGTCCCTACCTCTGGGCCTGGAGGCCTGGGTTCAAGTTCTACTTGCTCCAGTGTTATTATACATGATAATAATATCTATGAACAGGTTGATTAGAAAGTGTTAAAAGGTGGGAAGAATGATACAGGGTGAATACTTGAAGGATGATAGAGTGATAACTGATGGAAACAGTTAATCAAACAAATGAAAACTAGGGAACTTGGAGAAATAAACATTGATGTCTTCAAAAATGTCCATCTTACAGAAGAGGAGGTGCTGGAGGTTTTAAAATATATAAAGATACATAACGCACGGGGATCTGATCAGATATATCCCAGAACTTCGTGGGAAGTTAGGAAAGAGATTGCTGGGTCCCTTGCTGAGATATTTGGATCATTGACAGCCATGGGTGAGGTGCTGAAAGATTAGAGGTGGCTAATGTGGTGCCATTATTTTAGAAAGGTGGTAATGAGAAGCCAGGGAACTATAGGCTATGTCAGTGGTGGGTAAGTTGTTGGAGGAGATTCTGAGGGATGGGATTAATGTGCACTTGGAAAGGCGAGGACTAATTCTAGCAAGGTTAGATCAGATGGAATCCAGAGGGAGCTACCAATTGGATATAAAATTGACTTGAAGGTAGGAGACAGAGGGCGGTAGCAGAGGGTTGCTTTTCAGACTGGAGGCCTGTGACCAGCCATGCGCCGCAAGGATCGGTGCTGGGTCCACTGTTTTTAATCATTTATATAAATTATTTGGATATGAATATAGGAGATATGGTTAGTTTGCAGATGACACCAAAATTAGTAGTGTGTCGGACAGTGAAGAAGATTATCTCAGAGTACAATGGGACCTTGATCAGATGGACCAATGGGTCAAGGAATGGCTGATGGAGTTTAGTTTAGATAAATGTGAGGTGTTGCATTTTCATAAGGCAACGCAGGGCAGGACTTTTGATAGGGCCCTGGGGAGTGTTGCTGAACAAAGAGACCTGGGGGAAAGGTGCATAGTTCCTTGAAAGTGGAGTTGTAGGTAGACAGGGTGATGAAGAAGGTGTTTGGCAGGCTTGCCTTCATTGGTCAGTACATTGAGTATAGGAGTTGGGAGGTCATGGTGCAGCTGTAAAGAACATTGGTTAGGCCACTTTTAGAATACTGTGATCAGTTCTGGGGTCCCTGCTATAGGAAAGAATTTGTTAAACTTGAAAGGGTTCACAAAAGATTTACAAGGATGTTGCTGGGATTGGAGGGTTTGAGCTATAGGGAGAGGCTGAATAGGCTGGGACTATTTTCCCTAGAGCTTCGGAGGCTGAAGGGGGTGACCTTAGAGGTTTACAAAATCATGACAGGCCTAAAATCATAGGGTGAATAGACAAGGTCTTTTTCTCAGGGCAGGGGTGTCCAAAACTAGAAGGCATAAGTTTAAGGTGGGAGAGGAAAGATTTAAAAGGGACCTAAGGGGCACCCTTTTCACACGGAGGGTGGTACATGTACGGAATGATCTGCCAGAGGAGGTGGTGGATGTGGGTACAATTACAACATTTAAAAGGCATCTAATGGATACATGAATATGAAGGATTTAGAGGAATATAGTCCAAATACAGAAAAATGGGACTAGATCAGTTTAGGATATCTGGTTGGTGTGGATGAGTTTCCGTTCTGTTTCACTTTATGACTTTATGATTGTCGTAACCCCCAGAATGCTGTTACAAGGAATTCAACAATTGTAATGTCATTGTTTGCCAAGGGGCAGTAGTTAAATTTTCTTTTTGGAGATGACATTGCCTGGCAAATGTTACTTGTCACTTGTCAGTACAAGCCTGGATATTGTTCAGTACTTGCTGCATTTGGAAATGGACTGCTTCAGTACCTGAGAAGTTGTGGATAGTGCTGAACATTGTGCAATGATCAATGAACACCTCCATTTATGAATTTATGGTGGAGAGAAGGTCATTGATGAAGCAGGTGATGATGCTTGGGCCTAGGACACCACCCTGAGCAACCTCTGCAATGATGTCAGTTCAGTTTTGCAGCTGAGATGACCGACTTCCAACAACTACAACTATCTTTTTTTGTGCTAATTATGACTTAAACCAGAAGAGAGTTTTCCCCGATTCCTATTGACTATAGTTTTGATAGGGCTCCTGGTGTCACACTCAGTTAAATATGGCCTTCATGTCAAGGGCAGTCATTCTCATCTCACATCTGGAGTTTAAGTCTTTTGTCCATGTTTGAATCCATGCTGTAATGAAGTTATGAACTGAGTGGCCCTGACAAAACCCAAACCAAGCATCTGTGAGCAGGTTGTTAGGAAGCATGTGCTGCTTTTTGCAGGAATGCTCAACATTGACTTTAGGCCACATGAAGTTTCATGGCATTGGGTCAAACATGAGGAAGGAAACCTCCTGTTGATTACCACCGACCGCCCCTGCACTCAGCTGATGAATGCTCCTCCATGTTGAACACCACTTGAGGCTGAAATGGGCACAGAATGTACTATGGGTGGGAGGCTCCAATGTTCATCACCAAGAGTGACTCGGCAGTATCACTACTGTCCGAGCTGGCTGAGTCCTGAACGACTTAGCTGCTATGCAGGATCTGTGGCAGGTGGTGAGGGAACCAAGAAAATGGAAAAATCTACATACTCTCAATCTACCGTCACAAATGCATCTGTCCATGGCAGTATTGGTAGGAGTGACCACCACACAAAGTGCTGTCTCCACATTGAGGATTCTCTCCTTTCCTCCACATTTGTTTGGTACAACCACTATGCTAAATGCAATATTGAACGGATCCAGCAACTCAAAAATCCATCGACAGTCAGCAGCAGCATAATTGTAGTTAACCACTAACTGTAACCTCATGGGTTGGCATTTCCTAGGATATTATAGAGCAATGCAATCTCTTAAATCATTGATCAAATCAAAGCTCTGCAGTCCTGCCACATCCAGCCATGAACTGTGGTAGACAATTAAGCAACTAGCAGGAGGAAGAAGCTCCAGAGATACTCCCATTCTGAATGACAAGGGAGCCCAGTGGATCAGTGCAAAAGTCAAGGCTGAAACAATTGTAAACATTTCCACCAGAAGCATCGAGTGGATGATCCATCTTGGCCTCCTCCTGAAATTCCGGTATCAAAGATTCTGGTCAAGAGCCAATTTGGTTCATTCCATGTGATATCAAGAAACAGCTGAAGTCACTAGATACCGCAAACATACCAGAAATAGTACTGAAGATTTGTGCTCCACAAATAACTGTGTCCTAGGCAAGTTATTCCAGCACAGCTAAAAGACTGGTATTTACCCAACAATATGGAGAATTGAGCAAGTATGTGCTGTTCAGAAAACCAGAACAAATCAATCCTGGTCAACTGCTGCTACAATCTATTCTCAATCATCACTAAAGTGATGCAAGGAGTTGGCAACAGTGCTAACAACCCACAATTCTGCCCAGGTTTGTGTCGACAGTAAACAGATTTAAGAACAGCTTCTTTCCTGCTGTTATCAGACTTATGAACAGGCCCCAAATATATTAGAGTTGATCTTTCTCTGCAGCTGTAACAATATTTGGCGACACGGTGGCACAGTGGTTAGCACTGCTGCCTCACAGCGCCAGGGACCTGGGTTCGATTCCAGCCTCGGGCGACTGTCTATGTGGAGTTTGCACATTCTCCCCGTGTCTGCGTGGGTTTTCTCCGGGTGCTCCGGTTTCCTCCCACAGTCCAAAGATGTGCAGGTTAGGCGGATTGGCCATGCTAAATTGCCCGTAGTGTTCAGGGAGGTGATGGGTCATGGGGGGATGGATCTGGGTGGGATGCTCTGAGGTTCGGTGTGGACTTGTTGGGCCGAAGGGCCTGTTTCCACACTGTAGGGATTCTAATTCTAATTCTGTTCTATTACACTGATGTACTAAGGTATGATTTGTCTGATTAATATGCAAGACAATACTTTTCACTGTATCATGTGACAATAATCTCTCAAATCAAATAAAACATAGAACTGTTAAATTTGGTTCCCTCATCCAGGCCATTAATATATATTGTGATTAGCTGAAGTATCGTCTGTCTGTTTCTTGTCTGTCAACAAATTCTCAATCCATGCCAATACATTATCCTATCCCATGTGTTTTAACTTTACTCACTAACCTCTTATGTAGGACCTTATCAAAAGCTTTTTGAAGGTCCAATAAACCAGATCCACTCATTGTCCTTTATCTATTCTACTAGTTACATCCTGGAAAAACTCTAGTTGATTAGTTAAACATGATTTGTCCAGTCCTGTCAATGTTTTCCAGATGTTCTCAGTCCAAAACATGAAGAAAAGGGCTGAACTACCAAGGTCAGGTGGGAGCAACTACCCTTGACATCAAGGCCCCATCTAATCTGGCAATGGGGAAATGAATCTCAGATTTTGGGTTCTATATATAAGCAGAGAAATATCCTCTCCAGAAGGGCAGGGCCTTGTGAGATCAGGAACAGAGAGCCTAAGAAACAGGAAGAACACGGAGACCATATGCTCAGTATTAACTGAAGATGGATCTGGCCTGGGAAAGATAAAAAATGACTGAAATAGGAAAATGTGACTCTGAGGAGATAGACACAGGCATCTGTGTACTTGTTGCTGAAGACCTCACATTTTTTGCTTTGCTGGAGGCTGAATACCCAGAGGATTGCCCTGGGGCTGCCGTATGGTGGCACGGGGAGTTGCAGTCAGCTTGCTAGACTGTGACAGATGATTAAATTTCTTCCTACACTGGATCCACTTCAGCCTAACCTACTCCTTCTGCTTACTGTGTCAACATGCAGGACTGCTTAGCTTGCAATGTGTGGCTCCTGCTACTTTCCAGGAAGCAGATCACCCTCCTGTTCCTTAGAACCTCCAGGAGGACCTGTAGGTCTCAATATTGAATTGAGGCATTGTCTTTACCTCTCCACACGATTCTAATGAATTTGATTCAATATTTCAAGTCTGGAGCCTGTCATGTTCTGTTTAAATTGGACATGCACTTGCTCACTTCCATATCCATTCCTGGCCATATGGTCACTAAATGCTACTGAATCCTTCTCCAGGCCACGGGGTAACTTCCTGAGAATTTAGGTCAATGACTCCTTTCTCTTGCAGTGTAAGAACGGGATCTCAGTCATAGTCCTAAGGAATAAAGCGCTGTAAATGCAAGTCTACACTTGATGTTGGATACTCTTGACAATGAAGTAAAAGTCACAGAACAATCCTAGAACAAAACTAGAAACACAAGTCCTTGAGATCAAGTTTATGTAGCTACCAATAAAAATAACGATGAACTAATAAAGTGGACATAACTAAGTTAATTGGATAGTTGCAGAGAATTTGAACTTAGTATTCTGAGGTACCAGATAATGGGCAACTAGCTTTAGCACATTGTTGGATTCGCACTGACAAAAGACCTTGTCGATGGCACAAAAGACAAAAGCAATGCTAGTTACTAGGGGCTTTGAAGAGTCACTTGATGATACAGGTGTTAGATTGCGATCTCCCATGTTTAGAAAAGTAACCTTAAATATTATAATGATTTTGGTTACATGTTCATGGGAATGGCAGATCAATAAATGCAAAAACCACATACCTGGGAGGAGATACTTTTCCACACAGAAATGTTTCTGAAATTACCCCAAGGGGTAGCTGATGTAGAAGAAAAACTATGAAATCTAATGATGCATCCAGGGTGTAGTTTTTGACATTGAACTCTTTTGTTGAAAATAGGTTGTGTTTAATAAAAAAGCAGATCCTATAATGTTTTATTTGTGTCATAAGGAAAAATGTTTTCGCATCTTCATCATGCACTTTAATTTCTTATGGGTCCTAATAGATCCTAATGAGATTCAAATGACCATGCTATTGACATAATGTACACTGGCCTATGTGGACTCAAGCAAAAAAAAGTTATGAAATTGAATTTTACAGCATGTGTATCTTAAGATAGTTGATTGGCATGCTAAAAACTAATGGAAATTATTAGTTTTGCAGTACAAGGCATTTTCCCCAAAATAGGTCAATAGCTTTCTTATTCCTGATTTATGTTATTCAACAATGGCACAATATAGCATTGAGTATACGTCTATTAATTTTTTGCTGGTCTTTAATGCCAACATTTTTATATAACAGGACATTTGGCAAACATTAAACAAATAAAATACAATGGTACCTTTGCCAGCAGTAGAATTGTCTTACTGCACCAATATAAGCAAGAATAAAGTACAGTCCATTACCTTTGTGCTATATCCCTGCTTTTTTTGTTGTTTGGCTCCCACAGAATAAAGTGCAGGTATCAAATCAGGAGGACAATCAGCAAAATACGCACAGCAAGTCACTGGAGACTCGTGCACATCCATTGGATATGGATTTTCAAAGATAGGAAAACTGACCGGAAAAACCAAAAATAGTAATATATTTTAAGCAATAAATAAACTTTTATGTTCAAACAATTGAAGCAAAACTGTGGTTAACGTAAGATAGAAACTAAGGTCAGAATTTAATAGAAAATGTGATATTGATTTACCATTGCCTCCCTGAGTCCTCCCCCCATGCACCACAACATTGAATTGGGCGCGCAACGTTCCTTAAAGGCCTTATCCTTCTGCTAGGTGGTGATGGTAGGGGCATGTGATTAGGCATCCTGTCATCCAGGGAGGGTCACGCCATTGAAAAATCAAACCCCTGTACTGTACAAGAAGGCTACTTCTTTCCTGGACCTGCCTTTTTGGTTTTGATGAAGCCATCAAACCCACCTTTTTCCAGGGTTTCCACAGTCTACTAGTCCAGGTCTGTTGTCCGAGCAGTAATCCCGCTTCACTGGAACTAAAAAGCTGTGGCCCTCTGATTGATTTTAACAGTGTCTCTGCCTACTGGCCAAAGAACTACTGGCTTATTGATTGGTCAGCAGCCTTTGAGGTTAGGACTTCCACTTTTGAAGGGCCAGCACTTAACTGATTTCCAATAGGATACAGAAAGCACCACTGCAGTGGTAATTTAATTGAGTCCCAAGTATTGCGCTGATCATAAAATTGAATGTTACATCACAGAAAATGTCCAATTTCTAATTAAATTGAAGCTGTATTTCTTTTAAAAATAAATTCCTCTGTATATTTCCTGCATGTCAACATAATTGTGCAAAAACATATTCCACCCCTTTTTGATCTGGATGTGCATTTCCAGAGAGCACATGTGTGATCATAAGAAATTTCTCATGGAAGAAATGGATCATTTAATTCAGTAGAAATGATGCAGATCCCTTACACATCGTTTGAAGTTTTTATAATAAGGATGCATGCTAGGTTTCACAAATTCCCAGATGATATTTTTAAAAGGACTTTTGGATTATTGTAAAGATCTTTAAAATGAACAGGTTTTAAAAGATAAAACAAAATATTGTGGATATTGGCAATCTAAAATAAACACAGAGTGCTGGAGAAACTCAACAGGTCTGGCAGCAACTGTAGACAGAGAAACAGAACTCTACCAAGAAAGAATGGAAAAAATGCCTGAGAAATTTGTTAACAAATTTACTTCCAAACTTTGAAATCTATTAATCGGTAATACAAATGTTTGAACATCGTACAGCACAGAAATGGGCCCTTTGGCCTGCGATGTTGTGTCAAACGTGACGCCAAATAAAACTATTCCGTTCTGCCTGCCCTTGGTCCATATCCCTCCATTCCTTGCACATTCATGTGTTTAACTAAAAGTCCCTTAAATTCCATTATTGTATCTGCCTCCACCACCACCTCTGGCAGTGTGTCTCAGACTTCAACCACGCTCTGTGTAAGAAACTTGTCCCTTACGTCTCCTTCAAACATTTCCCCTCTAACCTTAAATGCATTTAGACATTTCAACTCTGGGAAAAAGATTCTGACTATCAACCCTAACTATGCATCTCATAATTTTATACACTTCTATCAAGTCTCCCCTCAGCCTCCCCCACTCCAGAGAAAACAACTGAGTTTTTTAGCCTCACCTTATAGCACATACCCTCTAATCCAGGCAGCATCCTGGTAAACCTCTTCTAATCCCTCTCCAAAGCCTCCACATCCTTCCTGTAATGTGACAACCAGAATTGAACACAATACTCTAAGCATGGTCTAACCAAAGTCTTATAAATCTGCAACATGACGTCCTGACTCTCGTACTCAGTTTCCCAACCAATAAAGGCAAGCATACCATACACCATCTATACCACTCCATCTTGCATGGCCACTTTCGGGGAGCTGTGAACTTGAACCCCAAGATCCTTCTGTACATCAA
Source organism: Rhincodon typus (assembly GCF_021869965.1). Lineage (NCBI taxonomy): Eukaryota > Metazoa > Chordata > Chondrichthyes > Orectolobiformes > Rhincodontidae > Rhincodon > Rhincodon typus. Next base: position 33,243,438 of record NC_063342.1, read on the forward strand.
TGCTGTTCAGCATCCTGCCATTAACTGTATACTTTTCCTTAATATTTGAATTCCCAAAATGCAGCACCTCAAACTTACCCAGATTAAGCCTGCCATTTCTCCGCCCATATTTGCAACTGATCTGTATTCTGCTGTATCCTTTGACAACATTCTACACTATCCACAAACTTCACTGATCTTTGTATCCCTTGCAATCTTACTAACCCACTCATCTACACTTTCATCCAAGTCATTTATATGTATCACAAACAGCAGACATCCCAGCATGACTCCCTGCGGGACAACACAAGTCATGACCTCCAGCATGAAAAACACCTTTCCAACACTACCCTAAGTGTTCTATGGGTAATCCAATTCTGAATCCACGCGGCCAAGTCACCATGGATCCCGTGCATCTTAATCTTCTGGATGAGCCTACCATCAGGGACCTTGTCGAAAGCCTTACTAAAATCCATGTAAACAACATCCACTGCTCTACCGTCATCAACCACCTTCATCATCTCCTCAAAAGATTCAGTCATGACCTGCCCTGCACAAAGCCATGGTGACTGTCCCTAATTAGGCCATGCTTTTCCAAATGTGGGGAAATCTTTTCCCTAAGAATTCTCTCTAATAGCTTCATAATCACTGATGTGAGACTCACCAGTCTGTAGTTTCCTGGATTATCCCTATTTCCCTTCTTGAACAGAAAAACAACATTAGCTACTCAACAGTAATCTGCAACCTCTCCAGTGGCTAGCAAGGGTGTAAAGATCTTAGTCAAGGCCCCAGCAATCTCCTCTCTTCCCTTTCTCAATAACGTGGGGTAGATACTATCGGGCCCTAGGGACCTATCCACCTTAATGCTCTTCAAGATATCCAACACCACTTCTTTCTTGATCTCAAAATGCCCTAGCATATTAGCATGCTCCACACAAATCTCACTATCCTCCATATCCTTTTCCTGGGTGAATACCGATGCAAAGTACTCATTTAGGATCTCACCCACATTCTCTGCCTCCAAGCACAAGTTCCCTCCTTTATCCTTGAGTGGTCCTACCTTCTCCCTAGCTATCCTCTTGTTTTTACTGTATCTGTAGAATGCTTTGTGATCCTCTTTACCCCTACTTGCCAAGGTCATTTCATGGCCCTTTCTCGCTCTCCTAATTCCCTGTTTGAGTACTTTCCTGCTTTCCTTATATTCCTCATGGGCCCTGTCTGATTTTAGCTTCCTAAACCTTACATATGCTTCTTTTCTCCTTTTGACTAAATTTGTAACCACCCTGTTAAACATAATTGTAACATTTTTCTGACAAATACTGTAACATTTTTGAGGTTTATAATATTGTTATGATTTAGTACTACCTCTTAAAATTTAAGGTAAAATGAAAGAGATTATATGACTTGTTCTGAAGTCTGCTTCACAGTAAGTTTGGGTGATTTGACTGTTCATGTTTAAGAAGGGTCCAAACTGTTCCACTGGGAGTTACGATTTAAAATTTAGTTACAAAGTACGAGTTACAACTATTAATTTAGTTCCAAGATAAAGGAATGCTGGACTCTCAAGGACAGCTAATTAGCTTTTCTACTGAGATTCAAGGCCCTTGATTCAGATTGCCATGGAGAAGGACATACAGGAAGTCAGTGTTAAATTCAGGTTATAAGCTTTCCTGGAATGTCACTGAATGTTACATGCAGTGTTTCTAGTTCGTCTGGAACCAGGTGAGAGGCAGCATTTAAAGACTAAAAAGGTTTCTATGGGTTGCTGTGCAGGAATTCAGGTGGAAGCTCATGCTCAGACAAAATTCGTGGGGAGTTATAACAAGGATGAAAGAGTCACCCAGCTTGAGTTAGAGGGAGAGACTCTGAGGGAAAAAAAAAATCACGGTGAATGATATTTCTAAAATTGCAAGTTACCAGGCTGAGAAAAGAACAGGAATGAACTTGTAAGAGCTAAAAATCACTTTGAATTGATTCTGGGAAAATGGAGTGTGAAAGACAGTGTAAAGTATACCTTTGAAGTTTGCTTTTACAGTTAGGCTAAGAATAACAAGAAATAGCAGTTCTGTTCCATTTAAAGCATAAGTTGCATGCAAAGATGGCATTTAGTGGGTGATGCTTTTAATTTGCTGTTACATTAGTTGTCTTATAACTTAAAATGTCACTGTATCATTATTTTGACATTTAACTGAAGTGCAAATTTCTTTCCAAAAGTTATTTGTCTCTATTAGTGTCATAAAAATCCAGCTGTTATCAATGGCTGTTTTACTGGTAAAATTCAGTTTAAATAGCAGTACAATCTTAAGCTGCTGTACTTAGTTTGTTATCTTTTGTTTATAAAGTTGCATTGCAAGTATTTTATCCTTTTTACTCTCAGCAAGAGTATTTAAGTAAGAAAGTTCAATCATTTATTATTGGTATGTTTTGTAAAGCTGTAATTCAGTCTTAATTATGATTTGCTCATTTATGACCAGTTCAACCCTGAAAGTGTAAGAGAATGTGTAGCACTATTTCCAGACTGCAACTATTTTTATTTCTTATTTCTCATATTTGTAGTACTACTGAAAAAAAATGAGGAAGCTTTTAGAGACAGAGAGTCATGCAACATGGAAAAGGCCCTTCGGCCCAGCAAATCTGCACCTACAACAACTACCTCTGAAGGTGCGCTAATCCCAATTTCCTGCACTTGTCCATATCCTTGAAAGTTATAATATTTCACATGATCATCCAAATATTTTGTAAAGATTTAAGTTTTCTGGCTTCCACTTCCATCTCAGGCAGTGCATTCCAGATTCCCACTGCCCTCTGAGTGAAAAAGTTGTTTCTCAAATCCCCCCCTGAATCTCCTGCCCCTTACCATAAAACTATGCCCCCTTGTGACTGACTCCTTAACCAAGGAGAACAGCTGCTCCCTACCTACCCTGTCCATACCCGTCATAATCTTTAACATCTCAGTCATGATCCCCACCCCCAGCCTTCTGTGCTCCAAAGAAAACATAATTTGGAGGTGCTGGTGTCAGACTGGGGTAGACAAAGTCAGAGGTCACAAGACATCAAGTTATAGTCTTCTATAGAACACTTGTGATACCTCTGTGAGTAACCATGCTCCCATTGTGATGTTTGTGACTGTTGACAATTTGTACTGTGTGTAGCTGAGAAAGTTTCACACCTATATTCCAGTCATGCATCAACTTCACCCTCCCATGTATGTCGACAAATAGAACCTCCACCTTGGAGAATTTAGGTAAGTGGTGTCTTGGCAAGATCGTTCTGACTTTCCTTCCAAACATGACCTCTGCTGGTGATGATAACTCCATATCTAGAGATGCACCTCTGAGGTGTAAAATGATCGCACATAAATCTTGTTTTGTAGTGTGAAACCATGCACTCAGCAAGACCATTTGATTCAGTAATATGAAGAGGATGTCACATGGTTTCACAGCTCATTTGGTACATAAATCCTTGATTTATTGTCAGAAATGGTCTCTTCTGGTGCAATGAACAGATGGAATATGACACTCAATGTGTCTGCCACAGACATATTTGAAGTGTTCTTTCCCTGCCTGACAATTGGAACTTTGGAGAAACAGTCCATATATCCTGGATATAGTTGCAATAATATGTCTGGCGCAGACCTTTGGCACAAGTATTTGTTTTGTTTTGAAGATAACATCTCTCAAACTGATACTGAGCTGATCTCTATTATGCCAAAAGCAACTGAATGTGTTTGTCACCTATTTTACAATGTCATCACCAACCCCCTTGAATTTTTTAAAAAATGAACCTGTTCAGATACATTTTGACATATGTTGTGAACCTGGACTTTCTGGCCTGAAGATAGGGGTGCTACCATGTGCCACAACAGCCTCCCTGAACGATAACTTACTACAGTGCCTTCAGCTGTGGGTCACTTACTGTTTCTGATTGAAGTTTGGTTGCATTCATGATGACCAAAATACAAGTTAGCTTCATGTTGAGAACATCTTCCACCTGAATATCCACGTTGCTGATTGTGGAATGTCTCTATCAGTTTTGGCAATCTGATCAGTATATTTGAAGTGACCATTTTGGTAGCAGTTTTAAAGCAGATGTCAAAAAATATATCCCTGTACTTTTACCTGAAGTGGTTGTAGTCTAAATAGTACACTTATCATTGGTTTGCAGCAAATCATTTCTAATCATTTATGATTGGTTTCCAAACACGTATGGGTGGAATTTTGTGGTACTGAATAATACAGCAAATGTTTCATGATATATGTTGGAATGATTGGATAGCATTTACAACAGACTTTCAATCCAAATGAAATTGATTTGCTATCTTGCATGATGCAGAGTCCTAGCCCTTTCTGTGATGTAAAAATCCGAGTTAACGTTTCGGGTCCGGTGACTGAGTTCTGAGGAAGGGTCACCGGACCCGAAACGCTAACTCTGATTTTTTTTCCTTCATGGATGCTGCCAGACCTGCTGAGCTTCTAGCAACTTCTGTTTTTTGTTCCTGATTTACAGCATCCACAGTTCTTTCGGTTTTCCTTTCTGTGAAGTGTTGGCTTCCAGGATTATTCTCTCCCTTGGGGTAGTAATACTGCAGGATGCAGTTCTCTGCCTGCAGTGCTTGTTTGAGAGACCCAACGTATGTTGATGATCTTTATGCCACTCAAATATATCTTTCTTTAGGAGCTTTGTCAATGATAATGCTTTGTTGAATAAATTTGGTGTATATGTTGCAAAGAAGTTGAAGAATCCAAGTCCTTTCTGCAGGTCTTCTTTGTTTAGTGGGGTAGGAATTTGTCTTACCTCTTTCACTTTATGGGACAGTATCTGCAACCTGAATATACAGTCAAAAATTGATTTAATTTACATTAACCTGTACTTCTGGTTGTTGAAAATGAATTTTATGTGTTGAGCTACTGTCAGCAGTGAAAGGAGATTCCAATCATGCCCTTCTTTGGTTTTATCAACACTGCAATATAATCAGCAATGCATACACATCCAGGCATATTTTCTACAAACTTGTAGGTATGTTGCCAGAACAGATCTTGACTGACAGATAAACTAAAAGGTGGTTGCTAGAAACAATACCTTCCAAATAGTCTTCTGAAGGAAGTAACTTCCTGAGCTTTCTTAGCTAAGTGTACCAACCAATAACTATGTTTTGCATCAGCTTGGAGAAGAATTTGGCCCCTGTGATTCCTCTAGTGTTAGAATCTTGTGAGGACATCTTTCTAGGAGAAGTTTAGATATCTCAGATCTAGACATAATGTGATTGCACCATCCCTCTTTAGGACACATCAAATTGAAGTAGTCTGAGTGGTGATCCACACACTGGATGATGCTATTGCATTCCACATCATCCAGCTCATGCTTAAGCTTTTTTGTGGATGTTATAATTTCTGGGAGGGTCAATTGACAGAATAGTATCTTCTCTGAGGTGCAATGTGAAATTTTGAAACTTCTTCTGACATCAAACATGTTTGGGTACAATTGTTGTAAATCTTGGACTGAGTAAATGTGAGTATTCTTGGATTCTTCTGTGCTTTGGATACCTTGGTGACCTCATGTAGAGTCGCAATGTTGAGAGTAGTACATATTGGTACTCCACTAGTGATCTTCCAGTTTCTACTAGACAAATTATTTGTGGCTTCCGCGTTAAATTTCCATGATATACCAATGTAAGGAATAGGCAACACATTGTATGCAACTAATTTCGTGGTTGAGTTCTAATGATCCTGCCACATGTCTTTCAGAATTTGGATTGGTAGGATATTTGCACCATGCTCAGTTTTGAGTGTGTGGTTGCCAGGTTTCTTTGGGTAAATAGCGATGAATGTGGTTGACCATCCAAACAATGTTTTACACTTACAATGTAGAAAGCATGTTCATCCTCTGGTTACAAAATGTCTTAGCATGGAAATATAGAAGATAGGAATAGGAGTAGACCATTCTGCTCTTTGAACATGCTCCACCATTCATTACGGTCATGGCTGATTGTCCAATTTAATAGCCTGTTCTCCTTTTCCCCATATCCTTTGATCTCTTTAGCCCCAGGTGCTATATCCAAATCCTTGAAATCATACAATGTTTTGGCCTTGAGTGCTTTCTATGAAAACACATTCTCCCTGCTCACCACTCTCTGGGTGAAGAAATTACTCTGGGTCTTCACTTGAACTGCCTTACTGTAAACTTTGTGTATTGTCTTACATTTACACAGCTCTCTGATACATTCCTTGCTGCTGTTACCATGCTCTTTTGTTTGTCTTGCATTTTGTTGTACTTTCTTTTAGCTTCTGGCTGCATCTTTGAAGCCAGTTTGATGTATAGGCAGGCCCTGCATCCTTCTGTATTGCATGCCTTGTACAAATTTTGGAATGCAGGGCAGCTTTGTGGTGGATATGATAGATCACACTTGCTACACAGCCCGCTTGCTTTTTATGTCCTGACTACAGTGTCAGTACTGTTTGCTGCACCTAATGATTGCACGTGTTGTTGTCCATTCACATTTTCTGCCAGTCTACTCACAATGAATTAATAATGTAATCTTTCTTTTTATCCCCCAGAGACCTTTTTCAGAACACTTCAACAGATGTTGAGGCAAACATCAAATCTACTATTCAAACTAATTGCACAGCCTTTGAAGAAGTTGCATTAGTGCCCATGCTTGAGGATTTACTCATAAATAGATGTATTGATTCCTGTGGCTTTTAATTAGAGGATATCAATTCTAGGTGATGAATTTTAAAATTGGCTTTCACGTGCAGCTGATCTTCTAGCATTTTCATACCTTTGCAGGATCATATCTTCAGAAATGCCTGAGATATTGACTCTGTTTAACTCACATTACAGACAACTATGAGCATTTTCAAAGTTTGCTTCAGCAACTGTTTTGTCTATGAAGCATAGCTGAATCCTTTGTTTAAAATGTTTGAACTCAGATAGGAGAACCAAGGCTTTCCAGTTCATTGTGTGGCATTTGGTACGTATACTTCTGGTGTTCTTTTGACTTTTATCTTCATATTTAACTTTGTGCACTCCCTTGGTGCTTTCAGCACTGAACTTAATTTCGTTTTTATGGTTTGAAAGTTGTTTCATAGAATATTTTGATGGCTCTGCACTAATCCTCCTGCAGCCCACTTTTTATTGTTGTTTGAATGTAGGCAGACTTTCTCTTGGTTCGGCATGGGGCTGATTCTTGACAGACATTTAAATACAAAAGAGCTTTTAGATTGGGTGGATTGAATCAGCTGGCCCCTGCATGAAACTGTCCAAGGTGGAGATCCTCGGTTTGAAAAAAAATCTTATTTCCTTTTGTTTTCCATTTCGTGGGAACTTCTGGATTGCTGTTACATTTTCTTTGATGCTATTCCCTTTGGACTTTTAGCTGTAAGTCTGATTTATTCTCAGTTTTATTTTACTAAATCACAGCTGTGCACCATATAACAATTTTCTTGTTATCTACATGTTACAAAAATGAGTTCATGAATTCTGGTTTCTTGAAGATCTCTAGTGGGTTTATTTACAGCTCAACTAATATAAACCTGGTTTGATTTGCACACTTAGCCTATGCTGTGAGTGCTGCAGTGCAGAGAGCCTGTGGTTATGTGAAAACTTCTGGATAGTTGGCTCATTTGTGTGTTGAGCTCTTAAAGAGATACAAATTCAAATAATAACACAACAATGTTTGCAAATATAAAAGTAGAGCTCAATGATGTAAAAATGTCTGTATAAATCTACTTACTTGCTTTGCGTCAGATCGACAACAATCAAATCTTTTTCAAGTAGCACAACAACTGCATAAGGTTCTTGGAATTCTGTTAAGCACAATTAAATACAATCTAATTATATTGCAGAAAAAATACAGTAGGTTGTAATTTGTATATGGATTACTGGTGTCACTGACTACACCAGCATTTATTGTCCATCCCTAATTGCCCAGAGGGCAGTTAAGTGTCAATCAGGTCACTGTAGGTTTGGCGTCACAATTAGCATAGATCAGGTAAGAATGGCAGATTTCATTTCCTAAAGAACATTCATGAAGCAGATGGGTTTTTAATATCAACGGTGGTTCATAAATATGGAGCTGGAAAAGCACAGCAGGTCAGACCACATCCAAGGAGCAGGGAAGTCAACATTTCCGGCCAAAAACTAGTTCTGGGTTACCAGTCCAGTGGCATTACCTTCATGCATACACCTTCCCATCTATCCACAGAATGGAACCGAATGCCTGTATAACGCCTTCACAACTTTTCCACAAATTAAAACTACTCATTTATTATGTTGATAAAAGTAAAGGCCTCTGTCTGGGGTATAGAGTTAATTATGGCTCAATATTTTGCTAAATTTATAAATATTTATAACAAACAGTAATTCAAAATTAAATAACCAATTAAATGCACATTTTAATTGTGAGAGCACCGGTACTTTTTCCTTATTCTTTCATGGGTGTGAGCATTTCTGAGATGTATGCACACTCCTTGAATTAAGTGGTTTGCCATGCTATTTCAACAACATAGCAGATTTCCCATCCTAAATGCAGCTCAAGATGATGGCCGTGAAGGGTTGCTAAGCTGGAGCTTGTCCGCTTCATCTATTTCTTTTCTTCTTTTCCTCTTTTTGTGTTATTTTCCTTTCTCTTTTATTTTCTCTCTACTCACCTCCATTCCTTGGACAGACTTGATTGACTCCCGGCTTCATGGAACCCCAGCGCAGATCCGCCAACTGCAGGGCTCGAGGTGAAGCTCAGCCCAGACTCCCTGCTTTAGAACTTCAGGACTGTAATGGTGAACTTTTAACTTTATTTCGTCTTTATTTTTCCCCCTACGATTTTTGTACCTAGGTATCTTTGTACCTCAGATGATGCTGGGAATGGAAACTTTGTATCTGAATTTTTTTAATAACCATCAATGATGGTTGTCATGGTCACTCTTACTGAGTCTAGCTTTTATACTCCAGATTTATCAATTGGTTTTGATACCTCCAGCATGGTAGGATTTGAAGCCATGTCCTCGGAGCTTTAGTGTAGGCTTCTTATTTATTACTAGTCCAGTGATTTTGCCCCAATGCTATTTTTTTACCCCACTTGCTGCTAATATAAAGTCAGATGGACGTGTAGGCTGAGAAAGACACAAAGTGATAACAAAGAAATTACAGACAGGTTAAGTGAGTGGACAACAGGGTGGGAGATGGAATATAATGTTACTTTCATGCCAACATCTCCTCTATAACTATGTCAGGTACAGTCCGTGTGTTTAGTCTTCATTTTATTTGTTATTGGCACTATACTATAAACCTAATACTGAAAGTGCAGTCTATTCACACTGAATAATCTTAATGAATCAATTACCTGACTGCAATTAGTTTAGTAAAAGCAAAATCACGAAGGAATTACAAATTTTCTTGTTCTTTGGATGAGGGCACCAGTGGCTAGGCCAGCATTTACTGCCCATCCCTAATTGCCCTGAAGGTAGTTAAGAGTCAACCACCTTGCTGTGATTCTGGAGTTACTTGAAGGCCAGCACAGGTAAAGATGACAGATTTCCTTCGCAGAAGGACATCGGTTGTTTATCAAAAATCTCTGCATTCCTCCATCTTCAATTTGCATTGTTTTGAACAGTTTGAATGTTAACAGTCACATATTGCAACGGAAAACTTGACAGTCACTCCACGTTGAGGCAATTCAGTTCAGAAACTGCTTGGGATTCTACGGATAACAAGGTGTAGAGCTGGATGAACACAGCAGGCCAAGCAGCATCAGAGGAGCAGGAAGACCCTGAAGAAGGGTCTAGGCCGGAACCGTCAGCCTTCCCGCTCCCCTGATGCTGCTTGGCCTGCTGTGTTCATCCAGCTCTACACCTTGTTATCTCAGATTCTCCAGCATCTGCAGTTCCTAATATCTCTGCAATTCTAGGTACAGGATGACCCAAAGTCACATCTATTTTCAAAGCCATTTTTAATATATTTTGTCAGAACTGATACTATATTTTTATATTTTTGAATACATTGTTCTAGCATTTGGATGTGTTATACTGAAACCTGAATGCTTCCATGCATTTTTTAAAAATAGGCTGAGCAGGAATTTCTGTGGATTACACTGCAATTTTTCAGAATTGGCCAAGACAGAACAAAAGATTGAGCAGTTTAATGTGTGAATTATATGCAGTACAAGTACACTTTCTGTGACCTTCTGTGCTTGCTTAAAAAACAATGTGTTAGATTCCAGTCATCCCCCTCCCAGATCAAATTGACCAGCACAGCAAATTTCTGGTGATTGCATCCAATCAGGACTCATTGATGTGGCTGGTTATTCTTAAACTGGGTGTTTTGAGTACAAATTATTAATTACCATGTTTTTAAAATACTTAAATATTTTTTCAGCCAATGTAACATGCAAATAGTTCAGTACAGTTTCTAAAATTGTTTTCAGTTATTTAACACTTGGCGACTCACAGGTGGTGCCAAACACTGATTAAAAAGTTAGTTAATAATAAATCCATTTTAATGTTAATGTATTAATAAAGTGTAATATTAATAAAATTAAAACATATTCATAAAAGCACATCAAGTTTTCACTTCTAATTATATTAGATAATAAAATATGTTCTACAATGATTACTGGAAGATTTTACATGTTGCAAATGCATTTGAGTAGAAAGTTGGGGGCAGAAAGCACTTCCCACACAAAATAGTGGGTGTTTGAGTGTAATTTCCACCTCAATTGCCAATTGTGTCCAAAGTTGAAATTCCTGGTTAATGAGTTTAATGTATACAAAGAATGGTTAGATGACTTTAAACTTTAACTTTTACAAATAAAAGAAAAAATGGAATTATTCTGAACTTTCCTCGGACCCAATTGTTTACATTGATTTCTCTTTTTTATGGTGATTTTTATCTTCCCGTATATTCTATATATATTATGGCATATGTTGTTGACACCAAGATCAGCTTACATTTCAGCATATACTTTGATGTTTTATACTGGTAATGCCATTTGAGCAAATTCTGGGCTAATATTATTTTAGGCCTAACTATACATTCTTTTTAAAAAAGTTAAGTAAAACTTGAACAGTTGGTGTATTCTTACCATTTGGATATGGTGTTTCACAAAGAGCTAGGAAGTCCACAATTGGATAATCCATTTCCAGAACTGTAATAGATTTGCCATGCATAATTGTCAGGCTGGGTCTTCTGCACACTTTATCATAGGAAAGTCCTCCAGAAAATATTATAAATGGTTCACTAGAAGATGAAAACCATACAATTTACAATTGATATTTATTTAATTTATTAAAAATACACTTCAGTATTTGTAGGTTTCACATTTTGTTGCAGGTACAAAATAGTCTTGAACTGCTGGTTACTTCTAAAGTGTAACTTGAAGAAATGTTTGTCAGTTTTAAAGTTCCCTGAACAATCCTCAACGTCAAGCTCTAATTACTCATAGCAAATAAACTTTTGACTGTCAAAAGAATTAGCAAACCGAACAACAGCTTCACCTTCATAGCAGATTAATGCAGTCTATTGTACATTGCATAGTTAATACCCTGGATATGATAAAACAGCCCAACATATCTCTTTGCCTGGGAGATCAGTGCCCTGATGTAGAAATGGCTCAATTTGGCCTTATGTTCAATTCCATTAATAGAAATGAAAATTTGCTGTTTCAAAAAGGTGCAGTCCATTCACATGAATAATCGTAATGAACCAAATCACCTGACTGCATCTAGTTTAAAAAAAGCAAAATCACAAGGGATTACAAATTTTCTTGTTCTTTGGGCGTAGGCACCACTGGCTAGGCCAGCATTTACTGCCCATCCCTAATTGCCCTGAAGGTACTTAAAAGTCGACCATCTTGCTGTGATTCTGGAGTTACTTGAAGGCCAGCCCAGGTAAAGATGACAGATTCCTTCCCAGAAGGACATCGGCTGTTTAACAAAAATTGATATTAGGTTTGCTTCGTATTTATTGAATTCTAATTTCAGCATTTGGTATAGTGGGATTTGAGCCCGTGTCTGACAACGTTAGTCTTGGGCTCTGAATTGCCACCCTATTGATTTTCGTGCTACGCCATTCATGCTGTTACAACTCCTAAGCCAAACTATGGACTACACAGTTTCTAGTTTGGCTTATTTATGTATATGGTTAATGTACAGATGTAAAACAGTCTGATGCAAACCTTCCTGACACTTTCAAACACAGCAATCAGGGATTAATGATAAGGAAAATGTACCAATTAAAGAATGGAAAACCTGTTGCAAAAATATCCACAAAACTTAAAACAAAAACATCCTGGAAAAACTTGACAGCTCTGTCAGCTTCTCTGGAAAGAGATGTAAAGTTAACAGCTGGGTTCCACCTGCACCATTCTCTCTCTGTCTTGCTCATCCTCTTCCTGAGAGTACATCACACCTCTTCACTTATGTAATTGTGATGGGAGGAGAGCAAATTCTCTTTTTAGTTTCACTTTTCCACAGGTCACAACATAAATTCAACAGTTTCTGATATGGCCACTTGTTTTTAATGATTATGAGACAGTAAGCACTGCAGATGCCAATTGTTTGCTTTCTTTATATTAGATTTAGAATAAAAAGATCAAGCAAATAGGTTTCTTTAATAAACAAAACTTATTCATGAAAGATACAAAACTAGTTAATCCAAATAGTTTATAATATGGAAGAATGGGGGAAAATGGATGCCTCTGTAGAGATTTGCTTTAGGAAAAATATTTTTGGCCAACAATGCTTAATCCTTGAAGAATAAAAGGGATAAGATGTGGAACGTTCCGATGGCAGTCAATCTGGTGTTCTGGCACAATCAGACAGTCAATAAACACTTGTGGTCATCTCTGAAATATTGCAGCTGCAACTTGCTCAGGAAACAGAGCATTGAGAAGTCTTCCAAATGCTCTTCAAGGAAACCATCAAATTCCACACCGGTAACAATGGTGTTTCAGGAAGCCAGAAAGATGAACTGGGCAGCCTTTCTTTTGGCTGCCTTTTCCCAACTAACATCCAAAACAATATCCAAACAAGACAGCCATAAGATCCATCCAGGAGTTTTCTAAATTCGAGCAATTAATTGAATCCCAAAAGTGTTTTTAAAAATATCCAATGTGTTTTTATTGACATTTTTAAAAACAAAAGTCAATGAATTCACAGAATTTGAAGTAAAAGCCATTTTCCATGATTCTTCAACACTTACATCCATAAAAAATAGTAAGTGCTTGTAACACCAACTCTTCAAGGGTCACTTCCCTTTGCTGCACAACGTTGTGCAGAATTCAGAAGATCAGGATTACTTAAGAAACTTTGGTAGGTACCTAATAAAGGACCTGTCCCAAGCAGTCCAGCAACTAAAGCAATATTGTGAACAGGGCATTGTGTTATTTGATGTGTCATTTTTACTCTTTGGGGTGCAATTCATCATGCAAGTACAGTATTGAGGAGCAATTGTCTCATGGCTTTTCCTCTGTATATCCTGTTCATGTTCATGTTGGAGTCCAAATAACAGTGCAACTACTGCCCCCTACTATGCAAGGTAATACTATTTTTTGCCTTTCTCTGATCAGCAAATACCTCCAAATTCCACCAGCAACATATCACAGTGCTTCTACCAACTCTGCCTGACCACAATCATGTCAAAAACTGAAACGTATAGTTTGGCTCTTTATATAATCTGTAAATAGTCTTTAAATAATCTATCTGGTTTCATCATACTTGTTGTTTCAAGTCTTAGGATCTAGTTAAAACCATTGACATTTGAAGAAACATTCAAACATTCAGTTGTTAACGGAAATAAATTATACATAGGATTCCATAGTTTAACACAAATAAATGTTACTATACAAGAAACAAGCAAAACAAAACACAGCTAAATAAACACTGTTTTAGGTTATTTCTACTTAATATAAAAAAAAAGTTCGCATATAATTCAGACTAAAATTCTCAACGGTACTTCCCTTTTCTCCTTATGGCTTTCCCCAAAATGTCCTTGGCTATTTATCTGGCTATTGAGGGTTTCTGCACTTACTGAGATCAAACCAGAATGTCACAGCTCTCTGGAATTCATTTAGATTTCTCCTCAGTGTTCCAACTGTTTTCCAAGGACTGAAATTTCATGGGGATCCTTCTATTAGAATTTATCTAAGTAGTTCTTCAGTTTCTTTTCAAAAGCTCTTGACTGTGGACTTGTTAGCTTAAATGTAAGCTTCGCTGCATTTTTGATTAAAGCCCTGACCTCAGACATACTTATGATTTCTGATAGACCTTTATCTTTCAGTCGACAACTGCTTTTCAGCTCTTAGCAGATTCTTTGGTTTCTGAGTGCTGAACTCAGGTCTTACACATAAGAACTTAGATACTTCTAGCTCCAATACCAAAGGTTTTCTGGAAAAAAGTCTCATAGACAGTTTTCAGAATTCCAATCAAGGTTCCACCCTTAGTTACTCATCTCAATGACAACCAAGGATAGTTAAGCTGCCTGACAGATTTTTAGATTGATTAATTTTTCAGAAGACATTTGGAAAATATGTCTTGTACACTAGTTGACCAATTTTTGCATTCTAATACTGCAGCAGCATGTTGATAGCAGTGAATTCATGATTATGCATGTTCAGCAAGTAAGGGTGCACAAAGGGAATGAGCTATGTGCACCACTCTGGTTAAATAATATCATGCTGACTTTGCAGGATGCAGTAATCTCTGCCTCTTACACTGCACATTATCAGGCAGGTCTTCTTTAGTACTGCTCAAAGTACACCATGTAATTGAATTTCACAGTTAATTAGTTTTCATTAGGAATCTACATTAGGTTATTTTTGTAGAATGAAGGAAGAGGGTTGATTAGATATTGAACAACAATTTGCATTTATATATAACTATTAATACAGAAAAACAAATATAGTAAAACATTCCAAAATGCTTCACAGGAGCATGTACCAAAAATGAGTGCAGAATATGCACGTCCTAATGTCATGAAAGACAGCAATCATAATCCTTTATGCATCTTCTGGCCATATTACTAGTGCATATGAGCAAGCGAACAAGGAACAATGGAAGCTCGGCCCTTTGATGTTGCTCTGCCATTCAGTAAGATCATGGCTGATTTGATTTTAACCTCAACTCCACGTTTCTGCAAATCCCCGGTAACCTTTCATCTCTTTGGTAATCTGTCTACCTCTGATTTTAAAAAAAATTGAAGATTCTGCAACCACTGCCTTTTGAGGAAGGGAATTTCAAAGACTCTCAAGTCTCTGTCTTAAATGGACAACTTTTTATTTTTAAATTATGACCCCTAGTTCTAGATTCTTTCACAAGAGGAAACATCCTTTCCACATTAACCCAGGCAAGATCACTCAGGACCTTGTAAGTTTCAATAAAGTCACCTCTGACTCCTCTAAACTGCAGAATCTAGCCTATCTAGACTTTCCTCACAAGGTAATCTGCTCATTTAAGTACTTTCATTGGCTCTATATGACCATTCTTCTGTTGAAAAGTTGACTTAATGACTGCAAAGTGATCAGCAAAGCTATGTGTCACAATCATTTACAAATACTAAATCTACCCAAACTAAAAGAAATTACCATTTCTTGATGTATAAGGTGTCTCTTGCAGTACCTGAAGAGCAAGGAAAGACTTCTCTTAGGGATTCTGCTTCAAGTACTTTTAGATCTAGCTATTTCACATTAAGAAAGCTGTGCACTGGTTCTTAAGTGTGAAATCCATGCTGCTGATGGATTTTTCATCCTTCTGCTATTATGCCTTCTACTATACAATATATAGTTCAAATGGTAGAACCATTCTTTGAAAACACCCCCTAAATCCAACTTTCTGTTTTTTCTTAAAAATTCTTGAAAATGTTGTCACTCCTGCACATGCAATTCTAATTCTTTCTTGCAATTCACAATTCATCAGTCAAGGTTCTGGCTATTCCACAGCTATGAAACAGCCTGATTCAAAGTCAAAAACGACATTGTCTTGTGACTGTGGTGCAATTCAATGTTTTCAAGAAGGTGTTAGATTTGTTCCAAGGGCTAAAGGGGTCAAAGAATTTGGGGAGAAAGTGGAAAAAGGGAACTGATTTGGATAATCATCCATGATATTATTGAATGGCAGAGGAGGTTCAAAGGCCCAATTGGCCAACTCTTGCTCCTATTTTCCATGTTTCTATGTTTCAATGGGATTGTAGCTGATCAAGACGTGGTCTTGTTATGGACCAGACCAAACCCCCTCAAAATATGTTAAAAAGAGAGCCTAGACCCTAACTTTTTATTATTTTAAAAGTTAGTGTAAGGCATTGCATTCCAGATGCAATGTGGCCTTGGCCCCTTTGATAGTCCCTAGGCTTTCCTGTAAAACTTCTAAGTATTTAATTAGGATTTCACTCAAGCAGCCATTTCCTATTTGAAAAATGTTAAGCCAAATAGTTGAACCTTTCTCAACCAATTTTGCCTCATCAAGCTTGGGCCCGAGCCTCTTACTACAATCAGCGGTAACTGAATTAGCTGCTTCTCAGAAGAGACTGAACCAAAGTTGTACCTTTAATCTGTAGGGGCTCTCCAGTATAGGTTCTCAGTGTGGCTGAGGTCTTACGTAAACTTAAGGGTTGGAGTCCAGAGCGAATTTTGGTTAAGATTGGTTCTGCAACCGCACCGGTATCGACCTCCATTAAAACTGGGTGACCATTTAACCAGATGTTTATTTTGATTGGTTCTGATTTGGGTGTAGCTAAGCACTTTAACTGTTCCAAACCAGCTGTAGGTGGACTTTCCAGGGTGTGCACTCTCCTGGATATTGGTCTATGAGTTCTTTTAGACAATTCAGACTTAGTGGGGTTCATTTGCTTTCTCAAGTTTGCATACTGGCAGCAACTACAATGCGCAGCCGGACTGGATCCTTGAGAAAATGTTAATTGTTTGACTGAGGCTTGGCTTTGTTACGGGGTTTTGCTGTGGGCTAACCTAGAGTCCCTCAGTTCGAGTTATCTCCTGAGTAAGGCTATGCAATTGCATTCATTTAAGTGATGTTCCCAAGCTGAGTTGGCCTGTCAGAATACTCTGTAACTCATAAACTCCACTTGCCAGTTAGACTTCAGCTGGTGGGCGCTTTTGCATGGTCACATTATTAATCCCATATACCAAGCAGTCTCTCAGCATCTCACTTAGCATTAAACCAAAATCAAAGGCCTCTGCCAGTATCAAATATCCTGCTGCGGATTCCACTAGTTCTCGAACTGCTGAGTAAAACCAATTTCAGAATTAGAGGAGGCTTGGGGACATAATATTCCTTAGCTAATTCCACCAACTCTCGAAAGGTTTTAGTATCCGGTACCTCAGGAAAGTTAGGCTCCCAACAACTGAAGAAGCTGCGGGTCCACAAGCCGTCAGGAGAATTACTTGTTGCTTTTTGTCTGCCCCAATGTCATTTGCCTGGAAAAATTAACGCATTCTTTCCACATACTGGGCCCAATCTTTGATTGCAGGATCAAATCTGCCAAGCTTCCCAAATAGCGGCATGATGTCAGAAATGCTTACTCCAACTCAAAGACGACTGTTGTAAGCGGATCTCTTCAGGATCATGTTTTTCTCTCATTGCCACTGAAAAAACTCCATGAAGGCTAGTATCCTCTCATCAAGCAATCCTTTTCTTTTACATGTGCGTAGTAAATAACACTGACCCAGGTAGTTCAGAGCTGGCTCCTAGAGTGAACAGAACCCCCCACACTCTAGTTTATATCTGTCAGCCAGGACTCCCAGATTGGACCAGGTTAACAGCCCCAATCAGGGAACTCATATTCTATGAGGTACACCTGGCTGACCTCGTTCCAATCACTACAGTTACAGTACTGGCTACCTGCAAGCATCTGTGGGGACGAGTCATCACCAAATTGAGGAAAGAGAAATTGGAAGATTAAAAGAAAGAACCTAAATTTTACGAAGCATTTCTTCTATGACAGTTTCTATACCTTCTATGACAAACTGTAAGCAAAAGAATCCAGTAGTATGACAAAATCAGAAATTGCTAGAGAATCTCAGCAGGTCTAGCAGCATCTGTGGAGAGTAAGCAGTGTTAATATTTTGAGTCCAGTCACCCTTCCTCAGTCCCTGGACTTGAAAATTTAACTCTGTTTTCTCTCCACAGATACTGCCAGACATGCTGAGTTTCTCCAGTTTGTCTCAGATCTTCAGTATACACAGTTCTTTGTTTTTATATTAGCCCAAAAAAGTAGTTTGCAATTGAAAACTCTTGAATTACCAGAAGTATAGAAGAATTGTGTACAAGGACAGGACAAGGACAAGAATCATTGAAAATATTATGTGCATTTAGATAATAAAGTGTAGTCCTTCACATAGAAGAGTTGCATTTCAAAGTTAATGCATCATTTCACTCTCCAAAAACTATTTATCACATTGACTTTCCTTCTGTCCTGCCAAATTAAGTTCCAAGGTGACAGGTCCTACAACATAACAGCAGTAAGTATTGGTAGAAAAGTTCTGATGTGTCAGGGAATAATCCATAATCTGTGCAAAAAATATTTAAACAAACAGAAATAACAATAGCAGCAGTTGAAAAGAATGCACCAAAGCAACTAGAAAAACTATTCTAACCAAATTTAGCAAATACTTCTGAGGTTGTTGAAAAACTCTTTTTACACTAGTGTGTATTTTACAGAGGTAGTCTTAAAGATGCAATTAAACACAAATGACAGGACTTACCTATATCTACACGTCTTATGATCTACTTTTAGGATTGGTTTACACGGCTCAGGCTTTTTCCCATCCCGTTGGACTTTTCCTATTCAATAAAAGACCAAGATACAAAAAACATACTATAACTGTAAATAAATAAGAAATATTTCATCTTCCAGGGAGGCAGTCTTTCAAAAAAAACTAACATAGTACTGGCACGGACACAAATTATTCCAGCAGAACAGTTCAAATTGGCTGTTCTTGACATCTGATTTGAATTTTACTTTGTATTTTTATTGATTTGAGAGTTTATGCCCTGTCTTTCCAGGGAAGAGGATGTACTATTGCTCGGAAAAAGGCATCAGCAGATCAGCATATAAAGCAGATGAAACAAAGCCCTATATCTTATTTTCATTTTACAAAATTTATTTGAAATCAATTAAGTACGTGGCCTGAGGTAGTGGACATGTTAAATGTTCAACTGATAAGAGCAGGCAAGATATTTGATCTTTGCTTTGTTGTTACCATTTTCACTGGATGTTCACTTAGCTTAGCATTTTATTACTGCTTAACAGTACATGAAAATTTATTGTATCTCTAAGAGATTGGAACTGAATTTAATGTATTAATTTCCATCTCTGTTTTTGGTTTGCCATGCAAATTTTTGGTCTGCCATGCAAATTTTTGGTCTGTAAGGCAACTTTATCTTTATAACTTCATACAACATATCAATATTATCCATTATGTGTTGTGGAATTTTCTAAGTTAATAGTTGTAGCTATCTTGTGAGAAATGTTGCACGAAATAAAAATCACAGTCCAAATCTGGCCTACCAATTTTAACTTTGCAGACTACATATAAATACTCCTTTTCTCATCAGTTCAATCGCTTTTTCCATTTCCTTCTCTGTAAATTTTAGATTCTCACCACCTTTCTTGGCTTCTTACCAATTCTTGATTTGCTATATTCTTCATCATGCTCCCAAATTTCTATGGCTCTCAAATGGATTGTTGCTTTATTTTGCTGCAGTTCCAATTAGGAAATTCAGTTGATGTTTTTGTATGTGTACCATACCTTTAAGAGAATTTACATTTAAGGACTGCATGTGCTACGTATATAAAATCTTGTGACTCCAGCTGGTATATAATCTGATTTGTGTCTGCAAGCTGGGCAAGCAGAAATCAGTTGATGTGCTGTAATGACTGCATCCTAACTTGTAACATATTTTACTGTTTTAAATATACTAATTCACAGTGTTAATCAAACCCTGATGATGGATTATTCATTTAAATTTTTAAAATTGATTCATAGGACATGGGCATTGCTCTTGAGAAGGTAGTAGTGAGCTGCCTTCTTGAACTGTTGCAGCCCATGTGCTGTAATTATTAGACCATTATCACTAACATGACATGGTGAACAACAGTCAAAAACGTCAGACCAATCAGTCCTATCATGTTTGAACAGTTAGCAAGCAACTTAATCTACAGGTAAAACACATGGTTGTCAGTTTTAAATTTCGCTAAAGCACATGAGACAATTCTTGACGTCTTTGTTCATTACTGTGTCAGAGTGTTGACAACACAATAGACAAATTCCTATGGAAAGGCTAGTTTAACTCACTTGAGGAAGGCATGTGATCGGGGTGTGAATTGATAGCAAGCAAGGAAAGAATTGTCAGAATGTCCACAAAATTCCCTACTCTTAACTGGGACATAGCAGACTTTCTAGTAGAATTCAAAATGTTTAAATTGCATTCAGTACTTTGGTTTGTAGATTCAGGTATGCCTGATTCAGAAAAGCAAGCCATTAAAATCTGCTCGGCAATTGGTAACAATGGTGTATATAAATATATCATGTTGGGGATTTACAGTTGAAAAGCTAAAAGATCCCCAAAGATATAAACAACATTAGAAGACTGAATCACTGTTAGATTAAACATTCATATGACTAGAATTCATGTCATTTAGACAGATGCCTGTAGAATCCATAGACCACATTGTGAACAGATGCAGAGAAAAGGGGCTCAATGTGACTTTTCTGGTGGGAAGCTAACAAGCAAAATTGTTAAGTTGACTGCATTCACCCACACAAAAGATTTCCAGAGGTTTGCTAGACAAACCAAAGGGTTTTGGAATCAAAGAGTTACTGAGTCTGGACATAAGTATGAAGCAATGCTGACAGTTTAACAAAGCTTACAGGTCCAAAGTATGAACTCAACGGTTGTAACAATTACTAGAATATCCAAAGTGACAAGATATGTGGAAGATGCGGTCTTTTGTATGCACCAAGGAGATGCTCAGCTTTCAATCAGTTTTGCAAGGTATCTGGCACGAAAGGCCATTTGCAGAAGCATTGTGTTAGAGCAAAGGCTGATGTAGTTACAAAGAGCTGTGCCCTGACCTAAAAAAAACTGCACAAAGGAGCATCTTCAAGCCACAAATGAAGACCATTTTGGATCCCACCAGAGGCATATATATGGACTCATCAATAAACTAGAATCCAATAATGTACACAATGAGACAAAGGTGGTGAATACATGTTTCATTGATGAACACTGTCAACCCCAAGGAAAATAGCAATGTCATCACATTGTCTAAAGTGTGTGCAAAATTTCAAATTATCTGTTCGCAAAAATTTTTGGTGACTATTTGTTATTGGCTAAGATTGACACAGGGGCAAGTGGTAAAATGCAAATTTGAAAATCATGCACCCACAAAGAAAGGAAGTCATGACAAAACCTACAAATATAAAACTTCTAGCATGCCATGGTTCACCTATTCTATTTGCAGGATAAATAGTTTTGGAGTGCAAGCGCAATCAATTCACTTGGACGTTGCAGATGTTTTATACCATAGGCAGAAATGGGCCAGCAATTACAGATATATCAATGTGGTGTGACCTTGCACTAGTCACAATTCATGGAATCAGTCAAACATCAGAGTTACATCAGAAACTGCATCAGGAAACATTTGCAGAACAGAATACAACAGAAGAATGGAATGCTTTTCTTTCTTCTGAATTCATGGAGCTAAAACCTCAGCTCTCTGCTGTGGTGACAGAAATAGAAGTTCAAGAAAATAAAAAAAAAGACCGAACATCTAGTTCAGGATAAATCCATATTTGACCAACTCTAAGATGATGAAGTCTTTAGGGGATACCTCCCCTCATCCCACTGCTGTATGAAGTGCAGAAAAAAGTGAGGGAGCAAGATAATCTAGATTTCCATCATTAATCCAATGAAAATACTGCCAGTTATGGGACAATGTGCAAGTAAAACAGAACAGGTTCAGCAGGAACAGCTACAGAAATATCAGCTCAAACTCAGATATTGCTAGAGAAAATGACAGATCTGCAGAAACAGGTGGCAATGAACAGCATAAAGAACAAGAAGCTGCAAATCACTCATGAGACAGTCCTTTCAGAAATAAATGACAGCAATTGATATTCTAGTAAAAGAATTCAAGTAGGACATATAAAAGCCAAAAAAACACTTAAATAGCTAGGGGAGGGAGTACTCGTTTAAAAGAAAGAAAGAAAACTATACAGAGAGGCCATATAAGTTTTAGAGAAGGTTATGGAGGAGAAAATATACTGGATGTACAGAAGGCTAAAACTTTAATAGAATTAGAAAGTCCAGGGTGTAAAACCAAGTTTTAAAATGAACTCAAAGGCTTTAAAGAATAAAAAGTAAATGCCAAGAATGTCTGAACCACTCAAAAATAACTTGATTAATCACTGGCTTGATTAAGCAGCATGATAAATAAATTCTGGGACAGAAAGATGAATTTGACAACAGAAACAAGATGATAGATAACATGACTGACAATCAAGCACTTCTATCATGAAGTCTGGATGTATCAGCAAAATATTTATCCATTATAGTGACTCATAAGCTCACTTGTTATTATAAAAAACACAAATTTTCTTTTGTAAAGATGGGATTTTATATCTGTACTTTGCCTTTTAGAGAGTTCACCTTTAATAACTCTATGTGCTATGTGTACACAATGTTGCAACTCACCTGCCATTGGTCTGCAGACTGCACATGCAGAAATCAGTAGGTTTGTAGTAATGTTTGCTTTAATACTTATAATGTGTTTTACAGTTTCAAATAAAATAATTCGCAGAGTAAAGCAATCCAGATAAGAAATTGATTATTACACCATTAACATTAATAGGAAAATGTTGTCACCATAATTATATAATACAATAGATACCAGTGTT
This sequence comes from Rhincodon typus, assembly GCF_021869965.1. NCBI lineage: Eukaryota > Metazoa > Chordata > Chondrichthyes > Orectolobiformes > Rhincodontidae > Rhincodon > Rhincodon typus. The sequence goes on from NC_063342.1 coordinate 33,266,317, forward strand.
CAGTGCCATAACCTAATATTAATGAACTCCTGAATGAAAAATGCAATAACAATTCAGTTCCAATACAAATATTGTTAGTGATGCCATTGTACCAAAACTGACATGTTTATAGTTTTGTTTTGGCACATGCAAGTCAATAGTTACAAGGAAACTGTCATAGAACACAAACCTAAGGCTAAGTCCTCCCAACAACCTTTGTAGTAATGCATAGCCTATTCTTATTATGTATAAATAGTTGCAGAGAAGCAATAAACTATATCTTGTTTCCCCTACAAGATTCTTCATTTTAGATCAGAAGATGGCTAGTCTTGCAGATATTAGATCATATATGATGCACATTTCGCCTTCAGCGGGGTACTTTTACTTGATGTGCATATGCTGACCTTCAGAACTAGAACTGGGAAATGCAGTAATAAAAAGTGGGAATAAAACTGGGTAATATTGTATTGAAAGAACCAATGGCCACTCATTACAACTCATTAATACATGTTTACTTCAGTATATGGATGAGCATCAAGCTAATTGATTACAGAGAGTAGCATACTTTCATCAGCTTGTCATGTTTCAAAGAGTTCACGTTAACGTGAAGACTGAGACCTTTATACACTCAAGTCAAATACTATGATATTGATCATATTACGGGCAGGTCTCGGAAAGGTATACTGACAAATTGAGAGATACAATACAATATCATCCCATTTCCCAAAGGTAAAAAAATCCCAAACAAAAATAGTGTTTTGTTACTGGACACTTGATCACTGATTTGAACTGTGTTCTGTTGTCAGACACTATTTGTTCTGGGATACTGAATAATTTAAACAGAGCAGTCCTCATGTCAGCAACTATTGTCTCATGTTGCTGCATAATGAAACAATAGCAAATTTGGAGAAGTAATCCAGCAGGGTGTTGTAAATCTTTCCCATGCATTGTGACAAAGTCTGTTGCTATTTTTGTTCAAGGAATGGATGGAACTTCTACAGATGCACCATTGAAAGCATACTGTCCAGGTGCATAATGGCCTGGAATGGCAATTACTCTGCCCAGGACCATAAGAAACTACAGAAGGTGGTGTGCATAGCCCAGACCATCACTGAAGCCAATCTTCCATCCATGGACTCTATGTACACAGCTTGTTGCTGCAGAAAGGCGGCCAAAATCATCAAAGACCCATTGCACCCTGGTAATGACCTCCTACAACCTCTTCTTTCAGGCAAAAGATACAAAAGCCTGAAAACATGCATGAGCTGGTTCAGGAACAGCTTCTTTCTGGCTGTTATCAGACTGTTGAATTACACTAGCCTCAAATAATGTAACCTGCAATATAAACTGTACACCTTTAAGTCTTTTTGATCTGTACATCCTTGCTTGCTGTGATCTGTCTGTACCGCTCCTAAACAAAGCTTTTCACTGTATTTTGGTACACGTGACAGTAAATCAATCAATTTGGATGTAGAGACTCCCCTGCTGCTAGTGTTGATATGTTTGGCCTGCCTCTCATGCATTCATAAATTGTTGAATATCCTTATTCGTCCCTGGTTAGGAAACAAATGCATGTATTAGCTGTCTTGTATGTTCAATACCAATATGTCCCTTGTTTAACATGATATCCCAGTGCTGTTTTTCAGGTTTTAGGACTTGTTTGCCCTTGAAAATGACTTGTGATATATCAAGTTTGTCTCTGTATGGCCAAAATTAACTAATGTTCTCAGGCAGTTTTCAGATCATATAGTTTATATTCAGCAGTTGCCAATTGCAACAATTCACACTGGCCGAAATGTAACAAACTAATGTTGAGAATGTCATCAACTTCGTCATCAACAGCAGCAACAAGTAGATCAAGAGGAATATTTTGGTCTTCCTGTGGATTTGATAATCTGCTGAACACATCAGATGTAATCATCCTGGTATCTGGTTTGCATTTACTTCAAAGTCAGTCCATTGACAAGTAGATGCTTGACGTGTGGTGGTGCATTTGTTAGTGGCATACGGCAGGGATATGGCTTAGACCTCGTTTAACAATGAATTTTTTTCACCAAATAACGAAGTGTGAAATTGCATGATGTTAAATGCTAGAGCTAATGGCTCACACTCTATATTAGAATAGTTTGCTTGAGCAGATGATAGGATTTTTGTACCAAAAACAATAGAATTTTTATGTTACAAAAGACATAAGCCTATGCTTTTTTTGATGCATCCATTTTGAGAATCGTGTCTTTCCTGAGGTCATAGGATTGCAGCAAACATGATTTGGCTGACTGAAGCTGCTTGAGATAATTGCAGATGGGTTGTCTTGCTGCATATACAATAGCAAATCTTTTAGTGGAGATATATTTCCATGGCATTGGGAATATATATAGAGAGAAAGTTGAAACATTGAGGCAACTTCACTCTTCCTATTTATCCTGTAGGCTTGGCATTTGTTTAACATCTTTGATTTTGCTTGGATCAGGATAAAAACTCCAAGGGCAGAGTAATGGGACCAGATAAAGTCTGTGTGGCTGATACTGATCTGGAACTTCGTCCCATTGAATACCAATTCATGTGGTCGCACTGCCATCCCCAGTAGACTAAGTTAATGTTCATGCTCTGCCTGCGTCTTACCTATGACTGCAAGCAATATTGTCAGTTATGCAACCACAGGTAAATTTTCAATAACTAAATCCATGAGCTGCTGTAACAGATCTTGGCTGACTGATAGCTTGAATCATGGAATCCCTACAGTGTGAACAGGCCATTTGGCTCATTGAGTCCACACGGACCCTCCGAAGAGCATCCCATCCAGACCCATCCCCCTTAACCTATCCCTGTAACCTTGCATTTCCCATAGCTAATCCACATGGCCTGCACATCCCTGGACACTACAGGCAATTTAGCATGGCCAATCCACATAGACAGCACATCCTTGGACTGAAAACCATGCAGAGGAGATTTACCAGGATCCTGCCTGGACTGCTAGTAGAGTCAGATACATTAGGGACATTTCAGCAACTCTTGGATAGGCATATGGATGATAGTAAAATGAAGGGTATGCAGGTTAGTTTGATCTTGGAGTAGGATAATAGGTCGGCACAACATCGTGGGCTGAAGGGCCTATACTGTGCTGTACTGTTCTATGTTCTATGATCCTGTTCTATTAGAAATAGTAACATCTAAATAATGTCAAATATGCTGTAAGTACCTGGGATTCTTCAGCTATGCAGACAGTTCTGTATAGCTTTGCTTCACATCCAGGTTGGAAAAGAATATTGCTCTGGATAATTTAGCAATTAATTCTTCTAGCATCAGTATTTTATGTGGACACCTCTTACCAGAAGGGTTGAGATGCCTTGGATCTAGGCATCATCTTAATGAACCAAGTTTCTTTAAAGCATACATGATAGACCTATACCAATATGTATGATGGTCAACCTTTCAAATTAAACCACTTTGCTCCATCTCATTCAGTTCTGCTCAAAGCTTCTCCTGAATATGCATACTGCAGTTTCTCAGAGGATTGATAAAAAGAGTTGCATCATTCTTAAGATGCAACAATACATCACCTTTAAAATTGGCAATCATGTCAACTGGTCTTGGGATCTGGCTTGATTGTGTGAAGGGCTGCTGTGGTGAAGTAATAGTGTTCTTACCTCGGAATCAGGAGACACAGGTTCAAGTTCCAACTGTTCCAGAGCTGTGTTATAACATATCTGGATAGGTTGGTTAGAAAATAGCTCATGCCAGCTCTGTTCCTGGCTTGTTTCAATGCAATGTATGTGGTTTGAATATCATCAGTTGAGACTACACTGAGATCTGGGCATCCTGGTAGTCCTGCCACTGTTAGACTGCTGGTATCTACCAGATAGAAGATATTGGAAAGTTGAGGTAAGCTTGCGCAATGGCACTACGGTGTGATTCTACCGATGGACAGAATTGGTGATCTGTTACATGTTGTGAGACAGTTGCTTGTAGGCTGTACCATGGAGTGTCACTTGCTGAGATATATGATTTTATGGATGCATAGTAGCAATAATGTTGGCATTAGCACTCCTCTTGATATTAATATAAATGTTGTGTCACCCTGCCTTTTCAGAACATATTATGTTAATGGTTTTAAAAGCTTCAAATCACTTTATAACATTGACATGGTATGTGAGGTTAACGCTACGGAAAACTTGGTCATCTTCTGAAATTTGCTTTTCATTTGGTTGGCTCATGGATGTCTTTGCATTTGTGTACCTTCTGAACATTTTCCTCACTGCCAGTGTTGTGGAGTTGTACTGTCTTGCTGGTCACCTGTGTTTTGTCCTTGGGTCTGGCCTGGCCTTTGAAATCAGAATTCCTGCACATGTGGGGACAACGTCGTTAAGTGCCACATGCTTTACAGATGTCAAACAGAGCTGGACATCTCTTAAGGAGGTAGGATGAAGTGCAAGTGTTACAGATTATTTTGGTATGCTATGCTTTACTGACCATAGCGATAGTGTTGGCTGTACCTATAGCATGCAATTTAGTTGGTCTGTCAGTATGGTTTCATACTTGCATCCATCATGGAATGATGTGTCAGTGGAATGGCATTTTCTTTGCTCTGAAAATCCTTTCCAAAGACCTTTATTGCCGTAAAGTCAGTTATTAATTTGATAAGTCTCTCTGAGAGCTCTTTTTTCGAAAAGCCACACTAAGGCCTTTGTTTAGCCTTTTGCCAACAAACTGGTGAATCAGCTCTTAATGTTACTGTTTGTATGTCATGGAGTTGGAGTTTGTTAATCCTGAAGTTAATTCTTACTTTGAGCTGGCATTCAAGAACCTTCTAGGTACTTTTTGGATATTTCTGATCATCCACAGAAAGATAGGATATATTACTTCTGCGGAACCTTTCCTTATTGATGGTAAACAAGATTGTCAGAGCTCTTTTCTTGGAATCATCTATCATTTGATCTATAAAATTAAACTGCATGTGGTGCTTGAAGAAATTTAATTACGTAAAAGCGTCAATTGATGTCTAATGCATAATTAGTGCATGCCTTCCATTTCATTTTGGGTCTTTTTTTTAGAAAGTACAGCGTAGTTTTTGTTTATTTCTTTTGCTAGTTGTGCTTTTCTCTCCTTTGTTTTTGTTCTTCCCTTGCTTCTGTTTCTCTTTAGTTTTCTTGTAACTGTTCCTTTCCTGGGCTTTGTCCCTTAAAGAGAGATGCTTTTAGCACTGGAGTCTTGGAGGTTTAACATTGCTGATTTGTAATTCAGGTTTCAGACACTGTTTGGCATTCATGCCAAAAAGGATTGATGACACCACAGGGTTCCCCTTTACTTCTGTGCCTATTTTGAGAGGTAAAATCGTGAAACCAACTAACCCTTCGATATAGGTGAGCCTTGTTAGTGTTGAAAAAAACCTTCTTAGTGTTTTTGTTTGCCTTACTTTCTTTCAGGAAAGTTTTACAGCTATAGTGTTAGGAGCATTTAACTGCCATTTCTTCCTTCAGAGAGGTAAGAACTTGTTATTTTTTTAAAGAGATAGGTCTTCCAACTTGAAAACAAAACATATATGGCGATCAGAAAGAAATAAGATCTGTCTTCTAACTATGCCTACTTACAGACCTCCGCTCATAGTATCTGATGCTGATGAATGCTTGAATTCTTTGTTGTGCTGAACTGTTGTCCATTTAATTTTCAATTATCTTTCTAAATACCTACCATCAAGACCTTTGAATCTTCTGTATAAATGGCCAACATAGCTTACATGATGCATCTTTTGCCTCCAGCAGGGTATTTGTACTTGATGTGGCAATGCTTATGTTATCCCTCATAACATAAGAACAAGATATGGTTAATGTGCTGTTGAAAGATCCAACAGATATTATTATAAGTCACAAATATATGCAAATATTATACTGATAGGCAGATCAGTGGGCTAAGTTTAAGCCTTTTAGTTACTAAGAATAGCATTCATTTATTAGTGCATTGTGCTTCAAGTAACCTAAGTTAAGATGAAGTCTGAGACCCTTATACCCTCAGATCACATGCTATTATACAATGATGACATCACGAGCATGTCTCAAGGTACGTAGTAAACTAATTGTCAGACATAACATAAAAATGGAAGCCCCTAAAGAACCTACACACTTAGAAGATATGGATGGCATCATCCAGAATGTGGTGATTAACATTTATTTAATTTAGAAGTATCAGTCCCAATGAAGTAAACAATGTGGTAACTCAGAAAACGTCAATAAAAACAGATTATTCTGATTACTGAGGATAATAAACACTAAAATAATTGTTGCAACACTGAACAATACTCCAAAGAATGACAGAACATATTTCAAACCTGACAAAAGATGGACTGAAATAGATGAAATCTGTAGCTCTGAGGCAGAAGTGCAGGTTGCATTGTGAGGCAGAGGTCTGTGGAAGTATTCCCAAATCTAGTTTCAGCCAATGAGCGAACAGACAGCAAAGATTGTAGGAGACAAAATTAAGAATCTCTGGTACAAAGAGGAAATTTTAAAGAGTACGGTAATTCAAGTTGAAAAGGTAAGAATTTTTTTTTAAAAGTGGCAACTCAGATTGCAAGTCGTATGCCATAGCATGAGGATACAACAAGATGTGACTGGGAAATCCTTCATTCAAACCATGAAATGTAGGAGAAACTTCTATTTACATCTGCAAAAGGCAGATAAAACTTCCATTTCAGCCATAAACATGTAGAATCCTCTATTAAAGCCGCAAAGAGCAGGAAACTCTATTAGAATTGATGGAAAGTACAGGAGAATTGCCATAAAATTGGACATCCTGAAGAAAACAATTCTTGAGAAGAATAGCTTCTCAACATCAGATGTTGAACAATTAAGCATACTTTTGTACATGATTGGGTGTATAACAGATGCTATTATTGCTAGCCATGGGGTAAAAGAAGCAACAAATACTTTTGAAGAAGTACTGAAAGCATTTGACAATTTTTTAAATCTCAGAAATAATAAAATTCTTGAGAGAGTAAGATTTAACAGAAGAATGCAAAATCCACAGGTGTCCATAAATGCTTTCATTATAGACTAGTGGACAGATGTAGCTATGATAACAAAATCGGCATTTAAAAGAGAATGTTCTCTAAAAGCATTACTGGTGAATCTTTGTCATTACAGTCTAAAGAAGATGTTACTTCAGAAACCCATTCAGTTGATGAGTGAAGTAGAGGTCTCAAAGCAACACAGATTGATACTAAGGGGAGAAGATCAAACTTGGCACAGGTGGTTGTCAGATTTCATTCAATTCTTCAGGTACAGAACTACAAATGACATATATGATGAGCTAATTCAAGAGTTAGGACAGACACCAGATTCTAAATGTCCTTCCCAATGTTGTGTGGCAAAGAAACCTCGCAGACGTGAACAATACTCAGCTATTGAAACCAATCGCTTTTACTGTAAAACAAAAATCACTGTCAGAAAATGAGCTGAACCAGGACATAGCCTCAGAAAAGCAAAAACAAAAGAAGTAAATGGAGTAGGAGACAAATCCAAAGTCTTGCTAGGGAAAATTGGTAACCCAGACCAAACATTTTGGCAAGCACACAGCTATGTTTAAGGACAGCTCACAAATTTCAAATTACACACGGGACAAAATGTCACAATATTTTCAGATAGTGAGCCTTGGTTGATAAAACATTGTTTACAGCTGACAGAAGTTCAACTATATTGTTTGGGGCATTGTGCATAATGTTAAAGGTATGCTATGGGCTACTCTCCAACCTAGAGGGTGCCAAATTCTAGAAAACCTTTATGCACTTCAAAACCAGGCATTGATGTTAATTTCATTCAAAAGCTTGAAAAGGGTTATAAAGGTCAAGGCATAGCTGGTCAAGGCACATTTGGTCAAGGAACAGCTAATGGAAGGTCTTATAGAATACCACAAGATCATGGAGGAATCTAAACATAAAACAGAATCCACTGAGGTTAATTAAGTTGGAAGAAGTGCTTTTTTAAATATGCTCAGTAAGATGGAAAATTGCGACCATTCTAGTTTGGTGCAAATGTTTTCGATTGCTACCAAAACTGAAGAATGTTCAGATTCCAAGTGCCAACAAACTTTGAGAAGAAATGCAATGAAGCAGTAATTGAACAGAATATCCTACTTGTGACAATTAAAGCATCCACAACCAAGGTGAGTCAAATTGCAACACAGCATAATGAACACTTAGTTATGAAAAATTCAGTTCTGAAGAAGGGTTATGGGACTCAAAATATTAACACTGCTTTCTCTCTATAAATGCTGCCAGACCTGCTGAATTTCTGCAGCAGTTTCTGTTTTTATGATAAATTCAAGCCCCACCTTAAAGACTGAAGTGACTAGGAGGTGACATGTTTAAGCAGAACTTCTGACCACTCTACCTTCCAGAGAAGAATCTTCAACAACAATAATGCATATTACTCAAGGTATGAATAAATATTTAAAGCGCACAATTGAGGAAGTGAACAAATTGATTTTACCAAAATTCAACTGGTGAAGGTGAATAAGAAAAGTAAGAACAAGCAAAAAGCCGACCTATTTCAGCACAGATCTACATGCAAATTGAAAACAAGCATCCACTGACACAAATTG
>NC_063342.1:33274897-33317242 GCF_021869965.1 Rhincodon typus
TCCACTGACACAAATTGAAGATGTGTTACATAAAACTCCATGGAATACACCACAAAGAAGAAACAAGCAATGTCTAAAGATTCAAAATACTGTGCAGAATAAAAAATGCCTATTATAGCAAGGATCTCTGCAAAAGAAATAAAAGGAAATTAAAGATCTTCCAGTTCCATGGTCTGAACAGACTACATTCCAGCAAAGACTTGGGGCAGGTGGTGTAGTGGTAAATGAAAATATATAGACAAGGTAAACAATAATAGCTATTAGAAAAAAGCCAAATGAAAGGGTCTCAAAGACTTAATACTTGACTTAGTACAATAAGTACCAATAAGTCAGGTTGTGAGGACTTGATGAGAGAGTAGAGTAGAAGTTGATGGGAGATAGACCGAACACTAACAGTCAGTAGTAATGAGAGCTTACTCTTATAACCTGTAAATAGTTGCAGAGAAGCAACAAACTACATCTTATTTATGTTTCAAGACTCTTCTTGTTAGATCAAAAGGTGGCTACTCTCAAACACTGTAGAACACATAAGGCTCTAATAAACCCAAATATTGAAAAGATATGGATGGCAGCACACACAACAAAGTTCAGTGACTAATAAGAGTATCCATCTCCATGAGGTGGGCAGGCAATTAGGTTCATTAAGGGTCTTATTAAAGGTAAGAGATTTTTCAAATTTACCTCTAGTTTCCTGATGTGACAGGAGGCAGATCCACTCGTGGGCAGCTGGTGGTAGGCCAGGATGCTAGCACTACTTGCTGTCCTATAGGTTCTCTCTGCTTGCTCATGGAGATACAGTCAGAGACCACCATATGGAGGAATTTTCTCACACAGTAATGGAATAGCTGTTTTTAGTGCATCTTATTATTTTTTAAAAATAAGTGAAAGGGCACCTTCTTTCTTGAAATCCAATACCAATTACTTATCTTGTACTGAAACTTATACTTCCTTGGAGCTGGAAGACCACTGATTGGCTCTCCAGCTTTGAGATATGGGAGTCTATCTCCATACCAACTAAGGATACCCACTTGAAAATCTTAACTTTAATCAATTTCCCCCTCAGAATCTAGATTTTGACCCAAATGCAAACCCTTTTCCTCTTTCCCGCTTCATTGAGAAAATGCTGTTCCTTAGGCATACTCATTTGCAACATTGTATGGGTGTACCTGTCCAATAAGTGAAGAAACACATTCCTGTAATAAGCAGGGAGATGCAGCAAGTGGCCTGATTCTCTATGCTGATCTGCACCTAACTCCATCTTCTTGTCTTTCCTTCAAATCCCTTGATACTCTAACCAAACAAAAATTGATCAGTTCCAATAGCTCCAACTGTTCTGCCATCCACAGCGTTTTTGGAGGTAATGTGTGAAAAAGAATTCCAAATTACTATTTTTTTTCTGTAAAAGAAGTTTCCTAGTTTTGATCTGAAATGGCCAAGCTCCAAATTAATAAATTTATGCCTTAATTGTAAGATTTGGATTCTTTACTTCTAGCATCTCCTTGGCAAATTTTCAAAGGCAGAAGATAACCAGAACCTGTCCCTGGAAATGGGGGCATAACACCTGTTTGAAATCCCATTTACAAAATTGGGTTGCACTGAACACTGCTGGCACAGGCCAATGGTATTAGAAAATGTGATACATTCTGTGACATATTTAGTGACATATTCAGTAGTCCCTAAAGGATTCTATGGAGGCTACCAACAAAAACAACTAAGTTTGAACACCTCAGTATGGAACCAAAATGTGTACTGCATTATAGAATGCTGCTGTTAGTCTCCATTCACAGCTGCCTCCTTTCACCCCATGTGCTCACCCGACTCTTCCTTGGTCATTTCCCTCCTAATTTCCTGGTTACTTCTTCTAATGCTCCCTACTTCTCCAGGACTCTCTACCCCACAACTTCTGATTGCTTCACTTTTGTCCCAGAACCTCCCTGAGGGTCACTGCTGATGATTTTATGGCTGTAAATGAGATACAGGGTGTGCCTCAGGCCTACTGGTTCTGGCACTGGGATCATTCTTTGTGTCCAGTTCAAGGCGATAGGCCAGACTGAACCAATTCATAGGCCATCGGAAAGCATCTATTTTAGCAATATCCAAAGATACAGGAAAATACATAAGTATTCTATGTCAACTTTTTAAAAACATTATGCAAAGGTAGTATATACCTACACTTACCTACTAGCTTTTAGAAGTGCTTACCATGTGGTACTATGATCTGAAAAGGTTTGCTTGGATTTTTCAAGTTCCAAAGGGTTAAACTACCATCTGAATGGCTACACATGAATTGCCTCCCTTCATGATGCCAGCTGACAGAATGGATGGCCTATAAGTAAAGTTATAGTGAGTATATTATATTTTTTTGAGTAATATATTATGCATTATTGGTGTCTTTGCAGCAATATATTATTGATGTTACAGATCAATATATCCTTATACTTTACATTCAATAAATAATGGAAAAAAATGTAATCTATTTATTCACATTACATACAACACCCATGCAGACTGATTGCTAAAAAAGGCACTTCATTAAACTCTGATATGCAATTATATTGTGTGAATGGAATCAGTGCTTTTATTTTCAAAACATAGGCTAAACAATTTGTACATAATTTAACCCTTGCAGTTACTATGATCAATCATCAGGTTAGATATTTCTCTGTTCATCTGTCCTCCAAAATTTGTGCCCAGGTCTTTTGTCAGTCCACCTCCTTCAGTTTAAGTGCACTATCACATGCCCTCATTCATGATTCCACCTGTCTCATACAACAGTGCCTCTATTTGAAATAGCTGAACCATGCTGAGAACATCCTCCCCCTACCCCATTTGAATGGTTATGCTGAGACCACATTTATTGTAGGCACAAGCCCAGTATTATCCATCTGGAAAATCCTAGAATAGCACAGGAGGCAGAGACTTGACATAATGGTGGAAACTTAAATGCTTTAAAATCAATCACGGCTTGGAGGCTGTTCGGAAGGTTTATTAAGTTATTTCTGGGATAAAAGCATTGCCTTATGAGGAAAGATTGTGTAGGTTGCATCTATACTCATTAGAGTTTAACAGAATGAGAGTTGACCTTAATGAACCATATAAGATTTTGATGGGGCTTGACAGGATAGCTAATGAGAGAATATTTCCCTCACTGGGGAATCTAGAACTAGGAAGTCCACATCAGAATAAGGGTCTCTCATTTATAATGGAAATGAGGAAGAATTTGGAATTGTCCACCTCAAAAGCAGTGGAGACTGATTCATTGAATGTATTCAAGGGTATATCAGTCAAATTCTTCATGTATTATGGAGTCAAGTATTTTAGGTTGGTGAGGAGAGAAAGCAGTAGCAGGCCAGAGAATGTTGTTAAGGCCTTGATGAAGTCAGGGATAAAAGGTCTTCTCTTACTCGTATTTATTATGTTCTTATCGCTCTTCCAGACCCCATTCCTGCCTGAAGATGGCCAATTAAGAGGCAGCTTTTAGAACCAATGGGAGGATCCTTCAGGTTGCACGCCCATTTAAAGATCTGCAGCTGTGGAAGAATGGCAACCTCATCAACAAAGCTGGGCATGGCTACAGTGGGTTGGGGGCTGTCAGAGCACATTCTTCTTTGGCATTCTCTGAAGACACTTGGATTGTTTTAAAGATAAAATCTGGTCCCCTCTACCTTTTGGTAGAAAAACTCTCCACAGGATGTGTTGTAACTTCTTCTAATTCTCTTAACAGGCTTTACAACTGCTTTCTGTATTCCCACTTCACACGTGGACCTTCGAGCTTCCACCATCTGATGTTCTGACTACATCTTGTCTGCTATCATTTTATTTTTTCTTCGTAAACAGCTCTGCCATTCGCACTGTACAATTAGTTCCTTGCTTGTTTCCTCTGCATGTTCTTTTCTAATATTAATGTAGTTAGCTGCATTTCTTTACCACCAGTGTAACAGATCATAATGTGGTTTCTATGTTTTTGGTACTAAGTGTTTAGCATTATCGGTTGCTTTACTTTGGCAGACCCCAGGATTGTGGTTCTTCATTTGCTTCTCTGAAACTATTTCCACCATGGATAAGCAGACTTTCTCACATTTCCTCTCTTCACCTGTCCACTTAGGTCCCCCACATCACAATCCTGTCATTGCTTAGTAATGTTTAAATTACATTGTCCATCTGTCCCCAAAATTTCTCTTCCTCCTCCAGTCCACACTCACACCTGCGATGCATAACACGTATTTATGTGCCACATTTCCCCCTGAAATTCTATCTCTCCTTTGATGGTTCTGTTACTAATTCTGTTCATCCCCTGCATCTTGTTCTTCATTTCTGCACTAAGTATTATTCCAACACCATTTCTTCTCCCATCCAATCCGTGGTAGTCAGGTTTGTATGCACTATCAATTACTCTTGCTTTGCTATTCTTCCACGTTGTTTCCTGCAGCCTCATGTGCATTCCTTTTTTCACCATTAAGTCAGTTATTTCAATGCTTCTCCCTTTCAGGATTATTGACTTCGGACTTTCTATTTTGAGTTTGGTTGTCTTTTCACCTCTCCTTTTGGTTTTCTTCTTTAACTATCCTGTCCATTGGATGGTACCCACACCCATTCCTCATAGGACTCAGGCAGGGATGGTGTCCACAACTTGCAGGTAACCCATAATATAGGTGCTATTTCCATTCATATGAACCATTATTTGGTGGCTTTATAGTTCAATGCTGTTCCTGCTGCTAACCGCTCATCTGGACTTGCGACCGGCACTGATACCTGCTGTCTTGGCTGCACCAGTGGCTAAGTTGCCCACTCTTCATTAACAGTTTACAAAAATAAAGCACTCAAGTCCAAAATCTTTATCTGTTCTTTATTTGGCCTACCTTTAATAAAGAGGTGAATGAATATGTTAACATATTATTTTGATTGTCAACACATACAGCAAGGTTTTCTGGTATCATTACTTCTCATTAGTGGGTTATTAGACAGACATAGATAATGTGGAAGCATCTGCTGTCTCCCAGTCTTGAAATTGGAGATTTCTGTACATGGTTCCTCCCTTTTGACAAACCCTAGATGCTGCAGAAGGACAGTAGACCTGGTGAATTCCGATTATTGCATCTCATTAGATGTATTTCCCGGTGATATCAGTAATGAGCAGAGTCAACATTACTCTAAATCACTGACAAGATCTATTCTTACAGTGTGGTGTTAGATTTGTTTCTGTGCCCGATACTTCTAGTTGACAGCACAGTTATTGAGTGGTATTGACTTCTGCATCTCTATCTCCCTATGTCAGTGATTGCAACCCTTTTTGGTTTCAGGAGAACTTCCAATGGCTAAAGTTTATTGAATCATGGAATAAGTGTATGGAATGGTCCTCACCAGGGTTAATATGCCAGACCTTTCTGAGAAGCTCCCAATATTTGTTCTTTGATATCCTTTCCTACTGTGTGGTTGCTGTTAAGTGATCAGTATGCCACACACACAAATGATTTCTTGCCATCATCATTCCTCATCTCTGCCCCAACCAGTTCAACAAGCTGAATCTTATAAGAGCCTGAATGACATGGGCTATGGTGAGAAATCTGGGAGAATTATGTAAGTCCAAAGGGGCCCATTTGACGTTGGGAGCAACTTGTTGCATTTTTTAAACTGCGTTTTATGCTAGGCAGCAATGAGTTGCCTATTAAAAGGATTACTTCTTGTCAACTACCTCATTAACTGCAAACCTTACTTCATTAATATTCAGGTTTTATCCTACCATCCGGCACGAGCAAACTCGATGCTGACAATTCTCAACATGGACATCAGAGTGGGTACCTGATGACTCCAGCTCTTGCTGGCTCCAAAGGATCTCCGTGTTGAACACCAGGCACCAACACTGTTGGCACTAGCCACATACATTCCATGTCCACAGACATTGGCATCTTAGAGGTGCCAACCTCCAAGAAACCTCATGGCTTATCTCTGATCCACTTACAGTATGCTTTTGCACTTCAAAGCTACACCTTACGGTGCAACAGCAACTATCACTGTAATGCTGCAGAAAGGACACTTGTACTCACTCACCTTCATGTAGTGGATAAGACTGCATCATGGGGCTGTTTGCTTGGTCTCTTAGCTTTTACTTCCTTTGAGTACACCAGGATGGTTGCAGCATCCCTGCCTTCCCTTTCTGCCCCTTGCACCTCAACCAGAGATGCCAGGCTCACAATACTGTTGTATCACAATGCCATTCAGCACTGACATGAAGTCAGGAAACTTGTCATGGTTGTCAGCAGTCCTTAGTCAATTTAAGGAAGACAGCCTTCACTGAAAGGATCCTGGCATAGTAAGTCAATATCAGTCCAGGGGCTTGGACATAGTCAGTCAACCACGCAGAACAGGATTCTCCCTTCATAAGGGCTGAGGAGCTGAATGTCAGTCAGCCCACTACATATTGTGACTCTTTCTGCCTGATTGTGGGCTGAATTGCTCCATGGAATGAAACAGATGAGAGGTAGGTATTAAGAGACATGAATGTGGGTGGCACTACTATTGCTTTTGATGCACATGAGATGGTGTCCCAAGCGAGTGAGTAGGCAGTGCAGAGAGCATGCAGGAGTTGGCATTGATGACAACGAGTGAGGGAAGATATTGCAGGCAATAGTAAGTATACTGTCACGCTCATGGTCACATCCTCCTGTCCCTCGCTGCTGATAAAAACAGACTGTCCTGTTCTAAGAGGTATGACTATCTTCAGTAAAAAAAATCCAGATGTTTCTTCCCCTTTCTTATGTTATGCACTGTCTGCAGTTCAGCTCCTAGACCAATAATCCTGAACTGGTATGCCTTAGCTGCTACTAATATCTGCAAAAGTGTTTGTCCTGGATTGCTTTGGCATCCAAAAGCTCCCACAGTCCACAGCTGCAAAATAACACTTGCCCTGCTATTGTTACCTATCCTATTTAGTTAATTTAATATTTTAATTAACAGAATAATTCCCATTTAAGTATAATTTACTGTGCTTATTAAATGCTAGCACCACCTACAACTGAAGTTGTACTATTCTTAATTACAAAGGTTAGTGTTCCAGGTGTTTATTTAACAATGTTATTTTATATTTATTTTAGTTTGAAACTAAGGTTATAACCCAATGCCTGGATACTGATTGCCTATTTAACCCATCTAATGTTAATGCCCCATTTGGGCTGGAGGGGAGTACAATGCCTAATTAGTGGCACCAAGTTTTGTGAAAAGGCAGATGATGCCTGTTGCAACAGAAATATCAGCTGCAAATTGCAGCCATGATACTGCTTTGCACAAGGGAGGTGCAGGTATTTGGAGGGTCAGAATAGTCAACACTCAGAGAGTTGGCCAATTGATCCATTAAACAGCATTGTACTGTGCCTAATCATGCAGTAAAATCCTACTTCAAAATGATTCTGGTTAAAAAAAAACTGCTGTGTATTAACGTGTACCAGACGACTCATATTTGGCAATTTCCCCTTTGAAAGCTTCTTCCTGACCTTATTTAGTCCATTAAACTTCACAAGGTGCTCAATGGGCCATTAAATGGAGGTGGTCAAGTTTTTGATCTGCCTGCACTCCTGCTTTCCCTGTGTAAAATTGCATCATTGCATTCCAATGGCACTGGGATCCAGAGATGCCTGTCAGAAACAAACTTTCAATCTTTCAAAATTCAGCCCATTTTATGGGCAAAGAGAAAAGGATTGATCTGACTATAATTTAAAAGGTGAAAATGTAGGAGAAATGGCAGTCCTAAGAGAATTATAGATCCCTACACACACAACACTAAAATGTAGCGGTAAGGTTCAAAGACAGAAATTACATGACACCAGGTTATAGTCCAACATTTATTTGAAAACACAAGCTTTCAGATTCTTACTCCTTCTTCAGGTGTTAGTGAGACAGGAAGTATCAGACACATAATTTATAAGTAAAATATCATAGGGTCACACCACTGATGATGATGTACTAAATAAACTTAAGATGCTGTTAAATCAGTTAGAAAGTTTGAATTGATTAATATGTATATATAAATCCCAGAATTCCTTTGAAGTCATTTAGATTTTCAGTGTAAAGAAGAGGTGACATTTTAGGTCAGACAATGCATGTTATGTGTGAGGCCTTGTTTAGAATCTGTTTGTGTTTTGGTTTGGAGTCAAACTGGTTTTATTTCTAAAGTAGGAACATATAAAATGCCACATTGACTGACTGTCTATAAATTGTGTGCTCTTTGAACGAAATAAAATGTATCTGCAGATACAAATTCACTCTATGGATTTGTGTGTGTGTGTGTTTGCATAAGTGAGTGTGTGTGTATGTATGCATGTGTGAGAATGTGGGTGTAAGAGGGTATAGTGTGGTAAGGTCACCTGTAGTGCAAAGTGAACCCAAGATCCTGGTTGAGGCCAAAGTCCGCCTTGGAGGACGTTTACCTGAAGATCCAAGGCCGAATGTCCTTGACCGCTGAAGCGTTGCCCCACTGAGAGGGAACATCCCTGTCTGGCGATTGTTGCGCGGTGTCCATTCATCCGTTTTCGTAGCATCTGCATGGTTTCACCAATGTACCATGCCTCGGGGCATCCTTGCCTGCAGCATGAGAGATAAACAACGTTGGCTGAGACACACGAGTATCTGCTGTGCTCATGGTGGGTGGTGTTCCCATGTGTGATGGTAGCGTCCATGTCGAAGATCTGACATGTCTTGCAGAGGTTGCTGTGACAGTGTTGTGGTCGATGTTGTTCTGAAGGCTGGCAGTTTGCTGTCAACAATGGTCTGTTTAAGGTTTGGCAGTTGTTTGAAGGCGAGAGGTGGAGGCTTGGGGAAGATCTTGGTGAGGTGCTTATCATCTTCGATAATGTGTTGAAGGCTGCGAAGAACATGGCATAGTTTCTCTGTTCCCGGGATGTACTGGACAATGAAAGGTACTCTATCAGACATATCCCGTGTCTGTCTTCTGAGGAGGTCATAAGGTTTTTCACTGTGGCACGTTGGAACTGGCGATTGATGAGTTGAGCATCGTATCCTGTTCCTATGAGGGCGTCCTTCAACACGTTCAGGTGTCCGTCTTGTTCCTCCTCAGCCGAACAAATTCTGTGTATGCGTGGTACTTGACTGTAAGGGATGGCTGTTTTAATATGTTTAGGAAGCTAGAGAACTGCAGCATTGTGAGGTTATCTGTGGGCTTGCGGTAGAGTGAGGTACTGTGGTATCTGTCCTTGATGGAAATGTGTGTGTCCAAGAATGAGACAGATTCTAAAGAGTCCATGGTAGATCTGACGGTGGGATGAAATTTGTTGATGTCGCTATGTAGTTGTTTCAGTGATTCCTCACCATGAGTCCAAAGGAAGAAAATGTCGTCAATGTATCTGGTGTATAGCATTGGTCAGAGGTTCAGTGCAGCAAAGAAGTCTGTGCATGAAAATGTTGGCATATCAGGGTGCAGATCTGGTTCCCATGGCTTTTCCATGTGTCTGGATGAAGAACTGGTGGTCGAGGATGAAGCGGATGAGTTGTAGGATGGCATTTGGAAATTGGCAGTTGCCGATATTGCGATGCCGTCGTCATGGGGTTGCTGGTGTAGAGTGCTGAAACGGCTATTGTAACGAGGAATGTTCCTGGTTCAACTGGTCCATGACTTCAAAGGAATTTGGGATTTACATATACATATTAATCAATTAAAACCTTCTAACTGATTAAAGATTTAACAGCATCTTAGGTTTGTTTAGTACATCCTCAACAGTGGTGTGACCCTTTTTGATCTTTTACTTATAAATTCTGTGTCTGAAACTACCTCTCTCACTAACACCTCAAGAAGAGTAAGACTCCGAAAGCTTGTGTTTTCAAATAAATGTTGGACTATAATCTGGTGTCATGTGATTTCTGACCTTTTCCACCCCTGGCCAACACCGGCACCTCCACATCAAGGTTCAAAGAAGAATAAAAGGGGTAATAGAACATTAACCTTTATGTCAGAGGTTTATACCATAAGGAATAGAGCATTTTTAACAGCTACAGAAAGCCCTAACTGGATCACATCTGGAATTCTGTGTGCAGTTTTAGTTATTGCATCGAAGGAAGACATTTTGGCTGTGGAAGAATCACAGTAACCAGAATGTTACAAGGTTCTAAGGGTTAAATAATGAGTAAGGCTGATATAAATCAGCTTGTAACCCCTGGAATATGTGAATTTTGATTGTGGTTGCTCGGATTTTGAAAATAATTTCTTAGACAAAGGAATGTAATTTTTAATTCAGAGCCATCCTCGTTCACACAAAAGGGGGGAGAAACTTGGAACTCCTTCCTACTAAAAATGGTAGGTTGCAATCTCAATTATTGTTTTAATTCTAAGATTGAGAGAAATTTGTTGGACAAGGATATTGCAAGAAATAGACCAGGGCAGGTGGATAGAATTAAAATACAGATCAACCACCATTTCAACAAACGGGACAGGGATTGAACAGTCTACTTCTGGCCCTCTGTTTCTAAAACAAGAATAATCATAGATTGAACAACACAGATATGATTTTATGACAATAAGCTTGATGGATTAAACTCCCTCTGGTTGCATACATTGAGAATATTAGCTTTCGAGATGCCTTTACCTTTGGTTGAAATTACTGTGAAATAAACTGCATATTAACTAAAATGTACAGCTTAGAGTCAGTACTGCAGGCAGTGTGCAGTTTAAAATCTTAATAAGGTGAGTACGTATTATTTTAAATGAAATTATGAATAAAACAAACTTTCATGTTGACCATAGTATTAATAAGATTGCTGAAAATAACAGGATTGATAGCATGCGGTAGCATTTCTATTTTGGGAGACCATTAAAATATAAGAATAGGACTTAAAACAAAGAACTGTGGATACTGAAGATCTGAAACAAAAACATAAATTGCTGGAGAAACTCAGCATGTCTGGCAGCATCCGTGAAGAGAAAGCAGAATTAATGCTTCAAGTCCAGTGATCCTTCCTTAGAAAATTTTTCTCTGTTAACTCTGCTTTGCCTCCACAGAGCTTCCAGATCTTTTTTCCCCTAGAACTAGAAATTCTCACCTGTCCTCAGTGGATTAATACATTTAGTGTTCAGTGTCAATTTTATAGCTATTTATGGGTGTAATTGCTTCAGGCTACACTGTAAATAGCTGAAAATGCTGCCAAAGATGCATATGCTTCATACTCTGACTAAGTCAGATCTTCTGGGATTAATCTCACTTGAATGTTTGTGGTGATTCTCCTAGCTGTGTTTGCAGCGATACTGTTCTGAATGCTAAGCAGGGAAGATTACTGTCATAGGTTGAAGCAAAGGTCCACAAAAACTGTAATTTCCTATGTCTTTATTGTTTGCACCAGAGAAAATAACATGTAACTAAACTCAATGTGAAATAATTAATTTGCAAACAAATAATGGAGCAGCGTAACATCTGTTTTCACAGAGACTGATGTTGAATTGATGCCTGAGGTGATTGTGGAGATTGGCCTCCTTGCCATTTTCTGATATTGCCCTTTTGAAGTCTCTCACTATTCAGGAGAGCAAAACAAAACATTCAAAGCTATTAGCACAAAAGGAAAAGATCAAAATATTTTCAAATTTTTGGTGCCTGGATGGAGACTCAGTTTCAATTCCAAAAGGTTTCCTTTAAATCATAGAATCCCTCCAGTGTGGAAACAGGCCATTTGGCCCAACAAGTTCACACCAACTCTCTGAAGAGCATCCCACCCAGATTCATCCCCCTATCCTTTCCCTGTATTTCCCACAGCTAATTCACCTAACCTGCACATCTTCCTGCAAAGGAAATCCGCTACCCCTATCCAGACCAACCTACATGTGACTCCAGACCTACTGCAATTGGGTTGATTCTTAAATTCTCTTTGAAATCACATAGGAAGCCACTCTCTCAAGGTCAGTTAGGGATAAGTAGCAAATTCTGGCACAGCCATCAATGCCTGCATCCCTTCAAAGATTACAATTGAATTCCACATCAAAAAGGGACTAACAATTTATACCAAATGAGCAAATGTTGTCAATTGGTTAGTAAGTGGACATTGATAGATTAGCTGGTGGCTTCTGATTGGTCAAAGATTTGTTACGGAAAATACACCAATGAACTGTTGTCCGCATGCTTTTCCTTAATTGTAAAATAGTTTTTTTTTTAACCAATATCTCTGTATTGTCATTTTATTTTCATCTATTTTTCTAATCAATCTGTTCAGAGATGTTATATTCCAACTCTGAAGCAGGTAGGACTTGAATCCAGGCCTCCCAGTCCAGGGGTAGGATACTGCCACTGCACCACAAAAGGGCCCTTGAGAAAGACATAGTAGCAGTGTGAAGTTTCTAGCTTCACATGTAGTCCAAATTTTTGACACACCTTACCTTCCAAGGTAATCTGCACTCCACAGGAAAAGCATAATGGCTTTAGGCCAAATCTTGTGCGAGGAGAATGCAGATCCTATTTATGAGGTTGTCAATAAACCAAGTTAATATTTTTAACTAAACTGTTTGGACAATTTATGACACAGACCTGGGACAGGTGCTACTCAACTCCAGACTTTCCAACCCCATGGTCCCCAATAGCCCCTAAGCCAACCCTGTGGTTGCATTACACCTTTTCAATTGGAAAAATCATGGGGACAACTGTTCCCTGGTTCATTCCCCAAGGCAGTTCCTAGAAAAACCAGAGTTAAGTTGCCAACCAATCAACAAGTATTTGTTTGCAGTAAAATTATTATTCCCTTTGAGACTTGGCATATTTCCTTCTGTTATAATTAATGCAAGACAGAAAAAAAAAATGACACTGACTTTTTCTCCTTAATATTCAAGTTTTGGACAACCAAATGACCAATTCTGGATCTGGGAGGGAGGAGATGGGATAACATGAAATTGATGGAAATAAGTCAGCTGCAATTGAGGCCATGCCACACTACTCTAAAACAGTAGCACTCCAATTCAAAGAATAGCTCCTCATCTTTCTACAATAAACTTTACAGTCTTCTGTTTCTGAGATTGAATTTAACAGTTTTAGATCCATATCACCACTCCTATTTGCTCTTGGAGAGCAGTTGTTAGCAATGACGATGGGTCCATCATAGTCACTGTGAATGGAGGCAGTGTGCATTGTTATTTCATTACTTCAGTTTACTCCCAGTGACACTGAAGGAATGGTGATATATTTCCAAGCCAGGATGGTGAGTGGATTCAATGGAAACTTGCAGGTGTGATGTTATCAAATATCGACTGTCCTTCTCCTTCTAGATGGGAATGGTTCTGAATTTGGAAGGTGCTGTCTAGAATCTTTGCTGAATTTCTGCAGTACATCTTGTAGATGGTACACACTGCTGCTACCGAGTGTTGGTGGTGGAGGGAATGGATCCTTAATGATGCAAGCTGCTTTGTCTTGAATAGTGTCAAGCTTCTTGAATGTTGTGGGAGCTGCACTCATTCTGGAAAGCGGGAACTACTCCATCAAACTCCTGACTTGTGTCTTGTAAATGGTGGGCAGGCTTTGGGGAGTCAGGAGGTGACTTACTCAGTTCAGGATTCTAGCCTCTGAGCAGTTCTTGCAGCCGCTGTTTTTATATAGCTAGTCCACTTCAGTTTTTCTGGTAACCTCAAGGAGGTTGACAGTGGGGGATTCAGTGATGGTAACACTATTGAATGTCATGGATGATGGTTATCTTGACTCTTATTGGAGTTGATCATTGCCTCACGTTTGTGTGGGGTGAATGATACTTTCCAGTTTTCAGCCAAAGACTAGATATTGTCCAAGTCTTTTTGCATTTGAATTTGGGCTGCTTCAGTTTCTGAAGAGTCACGAATGGTGTTGAACATTCTGCAATCATCAATGAACGTCTCCTCTTCTGACCTTCTGATGGAGGGAAGGTCATTGATGAAGTAACTGAAGTTGATTAGGCCAAGGACACTACCCTGAGGAACTCCTGCAGAGATATCCTGGAGCTAGATGACTGACCTCCAACCACCACAACCATCTTCCTTTGTGTCAGCTATGACTGCAACCAGTTTTCGCATTGACTCCAGTTTTACTACGGCTCCTTGGTACCACACTTGGTTGAATATGGCCCTGATGTCAAAGGCTGTCACTCTCACCTCACCTCTGGAAGTCAGCACTTTTGTCTGTGTTTGAACCAAGGTTGTAATGTGATTAGGGCCTGAGTGGCCCCGGTGGAACACAAGCTGGGCATCACTGAGCTGGTTATGGTGAGCAGGTGCTGTTTGATAGCGCCGATGACACCTTCCAACACTTTACTGATAATCAAGAGTAGACTGATGGGGTGGTAATTGGCCGAGTTGGATTTGTCCTGCTTTTTGTGTACATGAAATACTTAGGTAATTTTCCACATTATTGGCAGGATGTCAGTGTTGTTACTGTACTGGGACAGCTTGGCTAGTAGTGCAGCAAGTTCTGGAGCACATCTTCAGTACTATTGCTGAAATGCAGTCTTTGCAGTATCAGTGACTCCACCCATTTCTTGATACCATGTGAAGTGAATTGAATTGGATGAAGACTAGCATCTGTGATGCTGGAGGCCTCTAAAGGAGGCTATAATGGTTCAGGAGGAAAATTGGAGACATTGCAGTTGTATAAGGGGTTGAAATGAAATGGGGGTTAAGTTAAAAGATAATCAGGGTTACAGCGACTGCAACACAAAAAGGAACATGCCGGATGGGGAGGTTGGGGGAATTATCCTGCATCTCAAATGGAGCTTACAATTCACTCAAGTGGACTCAAAGATGAAAGCTTGAAATCTTTGATCCAAAGTTAAATGCAAAATAGCAAGACAAATGGCTGCCAATTCATGCAGCGTGGATAGAGTAAGTTCCTGTTATTCTCTTTAGGGGTGGAATGCAATTGTTTGAATTTGTGGCCCTGCTTTGGGCAGTTGCATTAATTATGCATCAACCGATTAAATAATGTCTCCCATCTGCCATCAAGTTGCAGCTCGTTGGCAAGTCATTCTTTTTTCCAAGAATGAACATGAAAAATGATGGCCTCAGGCAATCATGACCATTATATAGTTTGTACTAATTGCCTCTTCATCATTTCAGATAAGCAAATCTAATCAGCGCTAACTTAGAAATTACACTTAGGTTTGCTATTTCTGAATCACATGTCCTACCCGACACTTTGGAGGTGCCACTTGCTCACTAAGCTGTAAAGATGCAAGGACATGGTCTGTGATATTCAGGGATGGTTTTCTTTCTGAGGTGGGGTAGCTATTATGGTGTCTTAATGCCAAAATCAGACTTCCCAGTGTTACATGAATACTTTGGTCCTGCTACATGCATGTGGATAAGGTTACATACCTCAAAGCTGTCTATCAAGTTATGAGATAACAAGGTGTAGAGCTTGATGAACACAGCAAGCCAAGCAGCGTCAGAGGAGCAGGAAAGCTTATGACATCAAGTTATGACATTAGTTTCCTTGCATAGCTTCTATGACAAACTGTGTCAGGGCACAACGTGATGTTTCATTGTGATGGACTTGAGGGGTCAAACTTACAATTACTGAAATGGTGTTCTCCTTCTAATATAATGCAGAGATCATTTATTGGCTCATGCATCTGATATAGACAGTGCAATTGCCACAGATCAGCCATGATCTCATTAAATTATAGAACAGGCTTGAGGGGCTGAATGTCCTACTTCTATTCCTATGTTCCTATTGCAATTGTTGAAAATAGAACACCTAAATAGAGCCATACAGGGATAGTTGCTGAGAGACAAGGGCTACCTCCTCCAAATGTGGCTAATGACACCTTTATGATACCCTCAGAGTGACACAGAACAAAGATGCAATGTACAATGCTGCACACCAGGGCCATGACAGATTAGACCATCGGTCCCTTAAGATGTGGTTTCAATGCCTGAAATGTTCCGACAGGGTCTTACAGTGTAGCCCAAGGGATGGGGTTGCGGGTGTCGGTGGGAGGAGGAGGAGGATGCAGAGGAAATGGGGGATTCACTGCAATATTTTGAGAATTAGGGCAATTATCAGGGCATTGACTAGGAGGTTCATCCAGCTGAGCAAGTATTGCATCATAGAGCACGAAAAGCTAGAGTGAATCTAACTGAAATCTACTTCTAGGATGGATGATTTGGGTTTGTGCTTTTTTTTTAATGGCTTTACTTTCTGATGGCTATATGGTAAGCAGCCCTTGGTCACGGCAAAGGACATGTGGACCTGTGTATTTTTGCAGTCCTTGAACTTTTCAGTTGTTGAGTGTTTTCATATCCATATGATTATATGCTTGGTATCTTCAGGGATCCCAATTTTAAATACCTGCACTTTACAGGTCCTCCTCACCATCAGAGAAAATGCAGCAGTCATTGAGACAGGGCACTGACATTCCATGGTACTAAGATTAGGTAGTTTGAGGCTTCAGTTAGCATACGATATCCAAATGCTGTACAGTGAATTCTCTATTGATAGGCATCTGGTTGAGAACAATCCTGAGCCACCTCCTTTTCATTCTTCCAACATCTTTCGATGTTTCAAAGTTCACACATTCTGCTAAATTATCCTTTAATCCTTGTGCATCCTATAGAACAGCATACTCCTCTTGGCTTTTGTGCTATGAACAATAATGGACATGTGAATTGCCCATTGTATACCTCCTAGACTTGAATGGCTTAGTCTACCCTGGTCACCACATTACAGGAAGAATGTGATTGCACTAGAGAGGATGCAAAGAAGATTTGCATGGATGCTGAGTGAGCTGGGAGGTGGGGCTGAGATATGGTTGTTTCCCTTGGAGCAGCAAAAGTTGAGAGGCAACGTGATAGATATGTATAAGATTATGAGGGGCATAGATAGAATGGATAGGAAGGTACATTTTCCATTAGTAGAAGGGTTAGTAACCAGGAGGGATAGATGTAAAGTAAGAGGTACAAGGCGAAGAGGAAAGTTGAGGAGAGTTTTTTTTTCCAGTCAGGAGTTGGTGACAGTCTAGAATTCACTGCCTGAGAAACTTAAAATATGACACAATTATGTCAGGTCGGTGATGAAACAATTAGCAAATGCTCATTCATCAGTTGAACACTTTTTGATCTTGCACGGCTTTCTGTTTTATCTTTCTAATCCAGAAGATTAGTTCCTACATTTTTTTTAAACCAGTATCCTATAGTTGTGACTAACCATGTTTTGGAATACTTATAGCAGATGCTGAAAGTGACGGAATGCCATCAGCAACTCCTTAAGTTCAAAAACCTTGGAAATATTTATTGTTTCTCTGGTTATATGACTATACAATAAAGCATCCAGCAGCTTGGAATAGGGCTGGGTTTTGAGTAAAGATGCCACTTTGCCTGCAGCAATCAAAATGAGATTGGTAGAATTCTACTGATGATTCAAGTGATTCCTCCTGCCTAGAGGTAAAGGTAAAGTTACCGTAGTCCTATCTGGCTAGAGGATGAGGGTTGGGGAATAATAATAGTGAATTAGGAAATGGCAGAGGAGTTGAATAAACTTTGCATGAGGCTTCATGGTAGAAGACACTAATAACGTTCCAAAAAATAAATAATCAAGGACTAAAGGGGGCGGTGGAAATAAACACAATAACTGTCACTCTAGGAAAATTGACATTTAACAAACTACAATCTCCCTTAATTGACAACTCACAGTTGCCCAATGAGAAACTTGCCTTGCCACTTGGCAGATTCAAAAGATATGCAGCGAGTTGCTCCTGATATCGAGATGGCTTTGCTGGACTTCTCACATGATTCTACCACAAATCTCACCATTATCTCTTTTTGTTCAGGTACCTTTAAGACTCTGCCTTAATATCTTCCAATAACTCAACCTCTCGTCATAGGAAAATCTCTCCATACCCAGAATAAACTTGGTGAATCTTCTTTGGATGCCAGTATATCATTCCTTAGATATGGGGACTAAAACTGTTCACAGTGTAACTAGTGTCTTGTATAGCTTCATTTTTTGTACTTGAAATATATATAATTCATAATAACAATATATTTCCTTGAAATAAAGGCCACTTCCCTATTACCTGCTTAACTTGAATGCCGGTTTCTGGGGATGAGGGGCCCAATCCCCTGGTGCTGTAGCTTTAGGCAGTCTCTCCCTGCTTAAATCATATTCAGATCTTGTGTTCAGCTGGCCAAAGTGCCTAACCTCACATTATATTCCATCTGCCAAGTTTTTGTCTGCTTACTTAACCCGTCTACATCCTTCTTTAGACTTTTTATGTCATCTTTATGACTTGTCTTTTCACATATTTTGCATCATCCAGACACTTGGCGATATTACATTCACTTCTGTCATCCAATAATATAATATATTGTATATATTGTAAATATGTATGTTGTTATTAAATTATTACTATTAAATATATATATATTAGCCTCCATCTTCCTTTTTATACATGTAAAAAAAATTTTCATTTTTATATTACTTGCTAATTTTCCCACAGAATTTACTTTCTCCCATTTTTGTCATTTTTCATTGGCTTTTAAAACTTTGCCAATCCGCTGGTTTACCACTAATCTTTGCCACATTGTACATTTTTCCTTCAGTTTTATTTTTAACTTTCTTGGTTAAACATGCTTGGTTAAACATGGCCCTACTTAAAATTCACCTCTGTTACTGATATATCTTTGCTGTCAGTCGTGTTTTCTTAAATGTCTGCCATTGTTTCTCAACCATCTTTTCTACTAACTTCTTCTCAGTCCACTCCTACTAATTCTGCTCTCGTCACTATGTAATTACCCTTATTTAAATTTAGCACAGTTATTTCCAATTCAAGTTTCTCAGTCTCAAATTGAATGCTAAATTCCACTATGTTATGGTAAGGGTTTACTTGGGGATCTTTAGCTTTAGCATAATTTATTAATTCTGCTTCATTACACATTACTGGATCCAAAATAGTCTGATCCCTGTTCGAATCTGCAACATATTTTTTTAGGATATAAAAGGAGGTGAATGTTGATAAAAGCATCCCATCACTTGTGAAACCACTGAGGGTGGTATGGGATGAATACAGCATTGCTTCATCATGTATTATGCAAATATGACGATGGTCTCTAATGAATGCAGTGAAAGGTTGAATAAATGATGTAGGTCTGGGATGAGAAGGGGGTTGGAGCACAGCAGTCACTCCCTTTTTGATGTGTCATCTTGGGCCCTCAGCTGACGAGGCACCTTCACCAAGTTGGAATGTACGCTGTGACCAGGGCTGTAGTGGAATGGTTTCACTGCTTGGACTGGTCTGGCGGGGTCCTCCACTATAGTGCAGACAGATTATGTTGCATCATCCTGGCATGTTGTTGGAGCAGGCAGCAAGGCAATGCTGAGGAACTGTGGGAATGGGAGTAATTTTCCGAGTAAAAGGATGAGGATGTTAGGGAGGAAGAAGCCATCCTTGTGCATGATGAAGTTTAGTTGGGTCAGGCCCTACAAGGCTGACAGGACCAGATTGATATCCAGTTCCAGATGATGGGAGCTTGAGAGCAGGAGACCGTCAATGACTGGATAATAGTTGTTGGTCATGATGCCAGCATTTGGCTTGCATTGTGAGAGCAAACTGCAGCCTCTATTCATTTAATTTGTGTTCACTGTTGCTTGGAATTGTCCAGTTGCTTCCTTGTGTGATTGTCCCCTGCTGGAACACCTTCAGATCTGAGTGTGGGGCAGAGTAATGGTGACTTTTAAAGAGCCCTCCAAAAAAATCAACAAAATTGGCACTTCGCCAAACAGACCTAAGATTAAGCTTATAAAATCAGAGGGGGATTGACAGTTTAAATGTGGAGAGGTTGTATTCTCTTATAGAAGAATTTAGGATGAGAGAGCTCAATATCGGAATAAGGAGTTGCACATTTAAGACAGCGATGAGGACGAATTTCTTCTCTCAGAAGGTAGTATTTCAGTAGTATTGTTTACCCCATGGGGCTGTCAAAGCTGGGTCATTCAATGTATTCAAGGCCGAGATAGAAAAATGTTTTAGTTAGTAAAGGATTCTACTTATATGACCTGCTTCTGCAGGCTTTCTCATCAACTCCTTTCAAGCACTACCAGTCAGTTCACAGATGTATCAAATAAGCATCAGAAACCTCGTTTATAAAGGACTGTGTATTTATCTCTTTCCCTGCAGAACACAGATATCAAATCAACAAAACACAAATGGCAGAGTTGAGTAGTAGAAGATCATACATAGAATTCATGCATTATAGGGATCAATGATTACCAACTCCTGACCATCAGTATGTAACTGTTGTCCTTTAAGAAGGGCAGATGTCAGAATTCATTTAATGGAACTAATTGTTCAAATAATCAACATTTGGGTAACTTGTCACTTTGTAACTTATCCACATACTGTCTAAGATATTGTGTGGTCAAACTTCCTTTCATGGTATCAATAGCTCAATTAATGCCAATAAGTAAGATTGGTGGTGGCCAATCAACCCAATGTATTATAGATGGTTTTGCAGAAACTAACATTTACAATATACGCTTAGAACTGATACAGTATGCAACTTTACAACAATAACTTCATTAGGTTTCACCTGACATTTATTTGCCCAATTTATGCCCCTGTCTATATCTTCCTGAAGAAGGGTTCCAATTTTCTTTGCTGTTAATTATATGCAATATTGTTGTCTTATCTACAAATCACAATTGTTTGCCTTCTAAACGAGATCATTTAAATATCAGGAGAAGAGCTAATGGTCGAGCCATAATAGTCCACTGATTTTCCCTCCTTAGATGTAATGCAGCAGAAATAGAAAATTCAGTGGAAGGGCAATTGAAACCACTTTGCATCATTTCATGTTATTGTCTAGCTAATTCTAAAATGAATTGTTTAATAATTTCATTTTAATTAAATTGTCTCTTGCGAGTGAATGCTTAAATTAGCCGATATCCATTTACTTCATTTGAAATATATGCTCCTTCCATTGTGTACCTTTGTACATTTGATTTAGTCGTGGAACCTGTTTCACTCCTCCTGGAACGCAGGACACTATTTTTGGCATATGTAATTAAGAATAGAAATGTAACTAAATGTAAATGTTATTTTGATTTTAATATCAAACTAGTTAATATACATTTGATTTTGATAGCAGATAGAACATTTGAAAAATACAGGATCTTTTCCAAAAAGGGTTGAATTCAGTAAGTTTTCAGAAATATGTTGAAGTGTGAATAAAAGTCCACCAAGAAAAGATGAGGAATGTCTGAATTTGGCATTCAGCAATTGTGCCTGTATTCAAAATTCATCAGTGATCCATACATGAATTTAGAACTTTTTTTTTATCCATTTCAATTAACTACTTCATTTTAATGCTAAACATTGATGGTTAATTAGACATAAATTCTGGCCATTTACTCATATCTATCATCTAATCTAACATTTTGAAGATTAGTTACTGTCAAAACCTGCAACTGATTGTGTGAATAATTACAGAAATGTGAGACTGACAAAACGTTGAATGCTATTAACACATTACCATTTTGGCCATATTTATACAGGTTCTTAGTTTTCTAGATTGTATTAAGACAAGTGGATAGAAACAGCTCATATTATTAATCCAAATGTGGATTTCTCAAATTAAAAATTAGTTCAACAAATTCAATTATCCATCTAAAATATGTTTGCAAATAGTTATATGTTTTGCTTTTCCATTTACATATTAAAATGATCAGATTTACAAACCCTAAAAAGGGCTATTCTTAACTATTTCAATGACAAACTTCCGCTGCTGCAGTTAAGGCACCTGCAAATTTTATAGCACCATAAACTGTGGTATGATCTCATCACTATAAATTACTTTCAGTTTACTACTCAGTAAGCTGTCCTTTAGGACTATTTACCAATTGGTATTTTCTCTTTAAACAATTTAGTACAGGCGATAGTCTTTACTGGAAAGCTACCAACTTCATGCACATATACTACTGTTCCCTAGCATCTCATTACACTATCTGGAACAGAATCATAAAATCAAGGTCCTGTGCAGCACCACAAAATGAAAACTTCATAAAAGCTGTTGTTTGATCCTACCTAAATATTATGTAAAATTCATGCACTAAAGCTGGATGCACATTTTCTACAGGTGGATCTTACATTCTTTAAAACATTAACGTCTCACTCACCTCATCATAATAAAATCTGAAATCTGCTCTCTTTGACCTTATGTCCCACAGCACAACTGTTCCACTTTCAAATCCCATGAGAAGCTGCAACATGAAATTGAAGATATATTATCAATTCCAAACAAATATATTTGCTTCAACTTTAAGTCTAATGTGGTAACACAATGTATTACATTTTACATGTAAATTCTGTGCTTATTAGCTGTGTACATCTTAGCAGTATAGAAACTGCAAAACAATATTTTGTTGCATTTAGTGGAAAACTGACATAATGCGTAAACTGAGTTCAAAAAGAGGAAACGTGTTACAGCAGAACAGTTACAGATGGACCATGAGAATAAAACTTTTTTTTATAATAGAATTTAAATAAATGGTTACCTTTCCTGGGAGTCATGAGACCTCTGAGTTATAAGTAAGTTTATTGTATTTTCTCACTCTGTCAACTAAGCGGATATGGTGAAGATTTCAAAAACACAGGATTGACTGCATCTGGAGGATGAGCTGAGTTTCTTGTAGAAAATTGGCATGGACATGACGGGCCAAATGGCCTCTTGGGCTGTAACCATTCTAGCACAGGATTATTGCATTCCTCCTGATGGGTCTGAAGGCAGGTGGAGCCTGTAAAGTCTACTACCAAGAACTTAACTGTGCTGTCTAAGATTTTAATGGCCACTTAATGGTCTCAACTCCTCACCACCAGTATTTCACCCTTGACAGGGTGAGTCCAACGTCATATGGGAAGCCTGGCAAAACTGGCTGTGTGGGTTACTATCAGGTAAGGGACAGGCCTCCCTTAGGGAGTCAGTAGAAAAATTGCTCACAAGGTCACTGACCCCCTCTCCCACTTTAACCCTCCACACTGACCTCTTGAATTTGGTCCCTCCCATCTCAAATAATCATCCTTGCTGGATGATCTTTGAGCTGTCTGTTTGTATAAAAATGTAATGCTACATTTCCGGTGTAGACAGAGACAGAGACACCTCATGTACATGTCCTTGATGAAGCAATACTCCTGGTCAGATACCCCACTTGCCATTGAGTAGGAAGCTTGACAGATTCAGCAAAGACCATAAACACATGTTAATCTGGTGACTGAAAACTGGATTGAGGGCACACAGCTAGTTATGGTGTCTAGGGGCATCAACTCGAGTAAGCCGGCTGTGTTTGTGCCAGGATGTTTGTGTGTCAAGCCCATTAGGAAATACTGGGAAGATGTACAGGGTATTTGAAGATGTTGATAGCAAATCTTTGAGGTATTGACAGGTGTTTTTGTGGTCAGCAGTAACTTTACACAGCTACAACAGAGGTTTTATGAATACAAGCAAGCTGAAGGAGAGGACCTGGTTTGCGTATCTCTGAAACTGGTGAAGTTGTTCAATTGCATTGTCCTCCTAGATCCCTCTTTCAAATAAATCAGGGACAGGCAGCAGAACAACCACCTAGTAGAAGTAATGAGGGATGGGAATGTCCAGATCGAGTGGAGAAGCTTAAAAGTGACAATCTTAATTGTTTTTCAAAGTGAAGATCACATCATCCAGATTATGGGGAATGATTGAACTCTTAAGACTAGGAAAGAGGCTACCATCAGCAAGTTAACTGTCAGAATGAATGGGGTTGTTATTATTAGGTTCAAGAGGCAGGCGGAACAAATTTCTGCACTGATGCAACCTTGCTGGTCTATCCCCAATGGTAAGCTTAACATAAGAACATAAGAAATAGGAATAGGACTAGGTTATTTAGTCTATCAAACCTGTCCCTCCATTCTATAAGACCATGGCTGATCTGCCCCATGCCTCAACTTCTCTTTTATATCAGCTCATTATAGCCCTCAACTCACAAATAGTTCAAATATCTATCTACCTCCTCTTCCAAACTCTCTGGAGAGAGTTTACTCTCAGAGAAGAAATTCATTTGCATCTCAGTTTTAAAAGAATATCCCCTTATTCCACAACTAAGTTTCCTAGTTTGAGATTCCCCCACTAATGGAAATAACTAGTCTATCACACCCCCTCAGAATCTTGTACGTTTCAATAATTCATCTTTCTAAATTACCATTAATAAAAGCCAAACTTATTTTGCTGTTC
Organism: Rhincodon typus; assembly: GCF_021869965.1. NCBI lineage: Eukaryota > Metazoa > Chordata > Chondrichthyes > Orectolobiformes > Rhincodontidae > Rhincodon > Rhincodon typus. Next base: position 33,299,091 of record NC_063342.1, read on the forward strand.
TTGATAAGTCAGCTCTCTCAACCAGGAATCAGTCTAGTGAATCTCTTTTCAACCGACTCAAATTATCGTATATCTTTTCTTAAATACTGGGACCAAAACTGCATATAGCACTCGGTGTGGGCTTACCGACACCCGCTACAGTTGTACCGAGACGCCACTATTTTTAAATTCCAACTGCCTATCAATAATGGCCAATGTTTCATTTGCCTTTTTCATTACTTGCTGCACCTGCATGCTAACCTTTCGTGCCACCTGGATCCGCTGTATTTCAATGTTTTGGAGATTTTCTCTCTGCTGAGCAAAGTGCATGACCTCAAACTTTCCAATATTAAGTTCCATTTCCCAAGTTTTTGCCAACTCACTTAATCTATGTCCTCTTGTAGATTCCTGATGTTCTCATTACACCATGCCCTTTTTCTGTGTCATTAGCAAATTGGATACATTATACTCTTCCCCCTCCATCAATTCATTAATACATATGGTAAATATTTGGGAATCTGGGATTTATCCTGCAGCACTCCACCAGCTATGTCTTTCCAACCTGAAAAAAACCCTATTAATCACAATACTGTTACCCTCAATATTGTGAACTTCCATCTTGTGCCATAACCCTTATGTGGCACTTTGTTGATTGTCTTCTGGAAATCCAAGTACACAACATCTACCATCTCCCTTTTATCAACTCAATCTCCTCCCTTTCTTGAATCAGGGCATCACATGAGCAATCTGCTGGATCCTCTTGGAATTCAAAGAATTCTGGAATATTTTGATCAATGTCTCCATTATCTCTGCAGCTGCTTCCTTTAAAACCCTTGGATGAAGGCCATTGGGTTCTGGCCAATAGTCTGTCCTCAATCCTATTAGTTTGCCAAATACTTTGTCCCTCATGATAAGAATGTTACAAGATTGTTCCTCCTACTTTGTTATCTGATAACTCTGGGATGGTTATAGTGTTGTCCACTATAAAGGCAAATGCAAAATATTGGTTCAAATTATCTACAATTTCCTTGTTTCCTTTTATGAATTCCTGAGTTGCATTCTCTAAGGGCCTCATACTCACTTTAGCCACTCTCTTCCTTATACCTGTAGAAACTCTTGCTTTTTTTACATTTCTTGCCAATTGACTCTCAGAAACAATTTTCTCCCTCTTCAAAATTACAGAATTATTATGGTACAAAAGGAGGTCATTCAGCCCATCATGCCTGCCCTGAGTCCATTATCTAGTACCAATCACCATCCAATGCCCTCTTGAGTGCTTCAATTGATCCTGCCTCCACCACATTTCCAGGCAGTACATTCCATACCCTAACAACTTGCTGTGTGAAAACGCTTTATTTTTCTCACACCAACCTTGCTTCATTTGCATATCACTTTAAATCTACATCCTTCAACAGCTTTTTAGTCATCAGCTACTGGTTCAAAAAAATCCTAATACTTTGGCCTACCACTGGATCTCACCATTTTGTCTACCTCAATTTTTGCTTAGACCAACATTGATGGTTCAACTTTCTTATCATCTCCTATTTTCGATCAAAATAAATTTTTACTGAGTGTTATGAAATAATTTGCTCAAATGTTTGTCACAGCACATCCACTGATTTTCCCCTAAGTCTATTTTCCCAGTCCATTTTAGACAACTCTTTCATTATATCTATGTTATTGTCTTTGTTTAAGTTGAGGACACAGTTTAAAATCAGAGTTGCTCTGCCTTAAACTGGAGTCGAAATTCTACCATGTTTCCCTTAGAGGATCCTTAATTATGAGATCTCTTATTAATCCTAACTAATTTCACATAATTAGATTTAAAATAGCCAATTCCAAGATAGGTTCTGCAACATACAGCTCTAAGAAATAACACTTGATGCACTCACAAATTTGATTTCCATGTTATCTTTGCTCATCTGATTTGGCCAGTCAATTTGCAGATTAAAATCACCCAATTGACAATTGTAGTGTCCTTCTACATGCCTCTATTACTTCCTGATTTATACTTTTTTCTGTTATAGAGAGGCAACTCTTCGGGAGTTTATAGCCAATTCCCACCCATTAGTTTGTTCCCTTGTTATTCCTTATTTCCATCCAAATTGATTCTACAACATGATCAATTGCACTGATATCACTATTCACTACTACATTGATACCATCCTTTGTTAACAATGCTACCTCATCTTCTTTTCTATTTTGCCTATTTTTCTGGAATGTTCTCAGTCCTGGTCACCCTGCCACACATCTCTGTAATAGCTATCAAGTTTCATTTATTTATTTCTATTTATGCCACTAATCCATCAATCTTGTTAAACATTCTTTATGCATTCACATAAAGAACCTCAAGCTTTGGTTTTTTGCTATTATCATTTATTTTTTCTAGTCCTAATTTCTGCTGCTTATATTTTCTGCCCCTTCCTGTGACACTTTGGTTATTGTTGCCTGTTCACACCCTGCACACCTGCTCTTTCATTTCTTTTTTATGATTAAAACTTACCTTCAATTGAACCTTTCCCTCAAACTGTTAGTTTAAAGCCCTATCTACAACCTTAGTTGTACAATTTTCTAGGACACTGGTCACAGCATGGGTCAAATGAAGCCTGTGTGAAAGGCACAGCTTTCTCTTTCCTCAGAACTAGTGTCAATGCACATGAATCAGAGCCCATTTTTCCCACACCAATCTTCCAGCCATGCATTTATTCTCTAATATTATTTACCCTACACCAATTTGTATGTTGCTCTTTTGCAATGTTGAGATTCTTACTTTTGTGGGTCTGCTTTTTAATTTAGTCCTGAGCTGCTCATAATCCCTCAGCAGAACCTCTTTCTTTGTTCTACCCATGTTGTTGCACATATATGGATCACAGCAACAGTTCTCCTCCCAATCCAATTTCCTTCCCAGTCCAGAAGAATGTCCTTAACCTTGGCACCAGGTAGGCAATTTAACCTTTGGAACTCTCTGCTTTTGGTGCAGAAAACATTATCTATTCCCCTAATGATGCTATCCCCTATTACGACTATATTTCTCTTTCCCGTCCTCCCCCCACTTAAATAGTGCTCTGTGCCACAGTGCTTTGGTCAGTTCGCTCAAACTCCCTGTATTCTGTGCCCTCATCCACAGCAGATGCAAGAACCTCGTACTTATTGACAAAGGCTCCTCCAAAGCTAAATTCTGGATGCTGAAAAGAAACTTAATAAACAGAAACTGTGGATTCAACCACCCTTTCTAATACATTCTCCTTTGGTTTACGGCTGATTCTTGTTTGATTTCATTTCTATGAAGCATCTTCAAGGTGTTCTTTATAAATTTTTCAGCTGTTGTAATATTGGCAATAAAATTCAATAATGCTGCAGACTGCTGTGTTAAATTATACAACTCCCAATTGAAAACATTTTCTGCAGGAGGATTCATTTTTTCAGAAAATACACAAAATTAAACCAAAAATTGTACCAGCGCCCAATAAGTGACAAGTCATAAGTCCTTGATTTTTGGTTATGTTTGAGCTTTTATGTTCTGTTTCAAAGACATAATTGTTGCAGCTTGTGCTACAAATAAATCATCTTCCTCCAAAGCATGAGATTTGTAGTTTTTTTTCCTGATGTGCCTAATAATTACAAGGCTCCCATTATCAACAACCTTGTTTTAAAATATAGTTTTCATTGCAGCTTTTTTTACAGCATTGCCATAATACCATGCTGTCAGTGTCCGTGGAAGGCATCTTTAACAGACCTGAAATGGGTTGATCAGATATTCCCTTCCTGAAAGGAAACAACTAGTTAATAAAGAGTTTATGAAAATACTGGTAAGGCGCAAACCTAAAGTGGAAACATTATGGCCACAAAATTAGGTTCCATAATGGCCATAATTTAGTGCAACCTGTACTAAATGCCATCCTGGTGGAGGTGTTGGGCGGGTAATAAGAACATGTGCTGGAAGTATACAGAGTGGGTAGATTATGATGTCATGTGACATTAATGTCGCTACTTTCAGTCTTGTTGCCATCTTGACCTCACACAACTGAATGTGCATACAGCAGCAGAAAGGAACCTACGACACCTCCAGCTTCATAGCACTTCTGAAAAGACAATCAACAACTTGCAGGTTGGTTGTTGATTAATTTTTGCTGGGTCTATTTGAGTTTGCGGAACCATTGATATTGTGAGGCGTTAAAGGTGATGAATTCTGTAGGCATTGGTTGTGATTCAAATTGTACATCACTTCTTCCCAGTTATGGGTTCTATAATGCAACTCTCCTTGGAATGCTGCAAAGGAGGGAGACAGAACAGAGGCAGAAAAGAGAACAAAGTAGTAATAATATAAAACAAAGAACTGCAGATGCTGGAAATCTGAAACAAAAACACAAAATAATGGAGATAATGGAGCAAGTCTGGCAGCATCTGTGGAGAGAAAAGCAGAGATAACATTTTGAATCCAGTGACCTGAAGGACTGGACTCAAAATGTTAACTCTGTTTTTGTCTCTACAGGTGCTCTTGAATTTCTCCAGCAACTTCTGCTTTTGTTTGTGAAAGCAGAGGACAAGCTGTTTGCAGAGGGAATAAGAGCGAGAGAGTGTTTCTCTTCAGGAGACCTCCTCAAGTTCCTCGGAGTGATGATAATTGACAACCTGTCCCGGACTTTCCATATAGATCTGACATAGATCCTAAGGCTGCTCAGGAAATTTGGCATGTCTATAAGGACCCTCACCAACTTCTACAGATGTATCCATTGAAAGCATACTGTCTGGGTGCATAACAGCCTGGTATGGCAACTGCTCTGCGCAGGTCTGTAAGAACCTACAGAATGTTGTGTGCACAGCCCAGACCATCACAGAAGCCAACCTTCCAACCATGGACTCCATTTGCAAAGCTCGCTGAACATAGAACATAGAACAGTACAGCACAGTACAGGCCCTTCGGCCCACGATGTTGTGCCGAACTTTTAACCGAAACCTAAGGTCTATCTAACCTCCACCGCTACCTTATACTATCATCCATATGCTTATCTAATAGCCACTTAAATGCCCCTAATAAGGCTGACTCCACTACCCTCTCCGGCAATGCATTCCACGCCCCTACCACTCTCTGAGTAAAGAACCTACCTCTGACGTCTCCCTGATATCTACCTCTTTTCACTTTAAAACTATGTCCCCTCATAAAAGCTACCTCCACCCTAGGAAAAAGTCTCTGGCTGTCTACTCTATCTATACGTCTGATCATTTTGTACACCTCTATCAAGTCACCTCTCATCCTTCGTCGTTCTAAAGAGTACAGCCCTAGCTCTCTCAATCTTTCCTCGTAAGACCTTCCCTCCATTCCAGGCAACATCCTGGTAAATCTCCTCTGCACCTTTTCCAACGCTTCCACATCTTTCCTGTAATGAGGTGACCAGAACTGGACACAATACTTCAGATGTGGCCAAACCAGGCTTTTGTATAGCTGGAGCATAACTTCACGGCTCTTGAACTCAATCCCTCTATTAATGAAAGTTAACACACCATACGCCTTCTTAACAATTCTATCCACCTGGGTGGCAGCTTTCAGGGAACTGTGGACATGAACCCCGAGATCCCTCTGCTCCTCCACACTGCCAAGAATCTTTCCGTTAACCCTGTATTCTGCTTTCAAGTTTGTCCTTCCAAAATGAATCACCTCACACTTTTCAGGGTTAAACTCCATCTGCCACTTCTCAGCCTAGCTCTGCATTCTATCAATGTCCCTTTGTAAACTAGAACAGCCCTCCGCACTGTCCACAACGTGACCCACCTTCGTATAGTCCGCGAGCTTGCTAATACACCCTTCCACTCCTACATCCAAATAATTTATCCAAATCACAAATAGAAGGGGACCCAGAACAGATCCTTGTGGTACACCACTTGTAACTGAGCACCCTGTTGAATATTTTCCATCCACTACCACCCTTTGTCTTCTAAGGGTCAGCCAATTCTGAATCCAATCTGCCACATTTCCCCCTATCCCATGCCTCCTTACCCTACCTTCTCGCTGCTGCCAACATCATCAAAGACCCATTGCACCCCGGTAAAGAACACCTACAACCTTTTCTATCAGGCAGAAGATACAGAAGCCTACAGAACACACACACGAATGGGTTCAGGGACAGCTTCTTCCCAGCCATTATTAAACTGATGAATGAACTCTTTAGCCTCAAATAATGATGATCTTGCTAACGTTGATCTTGCCAAGTGCACGCCCTGTGCAATGTAACCTAGATGCCTCTGTCTAAGTCTTTTTGATCTGCACATCCTTGCTTACTATGGTCTGCCTGCACTGCTTGTAAATGAAGTTTTCAGTGCACTTCGGTACACATGACAAGAAATCAATCAATCATTTTAGGATTTTCTGTGAGCACTTCTTTTACCATCAAATACACGAGAATAGTGCATGCATAGTCAGTATTTTACGATGAACATGCTCATTAACTCCAACTATATTTTGCAACCAGATCTCTGCACTCTTCATGCAGCTCGAATTCGGTGTTGCCAATGGCTGAAAAGATAGCAGTGGCCCTTAATTTCTTTGTATCAGGATTGTTGATAAATCTAATACTAGTTTACTATCCATTGTTGCAGAGATGCGACTGATACTTTTAAATGCCTGGGGGTGAGGGGGGTTGGGGGTTGGAAGGGAGGCAAGGAGGAAGCCATGTGCTCTTTCTGAGCAGAAGGAAATGGGTGGAGGGTATACGAGCTTTTGCCAGCATAGCAGTGCAGAGTGTTATCAACTGCATGTACCTCACTTTGCATGAACCATGTACTAAAGCTGATATAGTAACAGGAAAGTTTGCGATTCACTGAGTACAGCAGGTGTTAAATCAGCAAGTTGGTGTGTTTCTACTATCTTAGAAGCAGTCATGATTATTTATTCTATGCCAATCCATTGTCCTGTAATTTTTCAGATGCCAGATCAGGCCAGAGATATAATTGTTGAGTGAAGCTTGCTTTTCACCTGCCTGATGACTTTGGTCCAATACCTGATCACACATGACCAGCGTCGGCAATGTGTACCCTGTTACCACAAGAAACAATGTAGATCGGACTGGTGAGGTGCTAAGCAAAAGTTTCACTATGTGAGTCTCTGTGGAGAATCCATCTTGTAATCGATGGGGTCTGTGTCCTGATAAAGATGGTCCAGTTTTCTTTCCTATAATCTGGCCTACAAGAGAGTGTAGGCCTAACCTCTGGGGATATCGTGAGCAGCTGAGGAGGAGGAGAAGGAGGGGGAGGAGCAGGAATAGAAGCAGGAAGCAACCAATACTTCTACATTCTAGCCAGTTGCCCCATGATTGCCACAAGCATGAATCCCAAATCTCCATTTACGTGTTCCTGTATATCATTGTTATGGCAAGGTCCATCACAGTGTTCTATTGACTGAAATACTGAAACAAAATTAATGGCGAACATGTATTCCAAACCAACTTTATCCAACAAAACATACGATATTCCACACAAAAACCAACTAATCATCCTTTTACATTTCCTTGGTACATATTTTGTTGAAACCTTTACGTGGCCTTGTGTATTTCTACAGTGCTACCTCAGTGTTTGCAGAATGTTGAGTGGAAGACTGCTGACTTTCAGTGGAAGAAACGACAGGTGACCTTGTAGAATGGCCTTCAGCAGCTTTGGGCCTATAAGGTTCAGCAGCCTGAGCTGGCTGACTAACCAGCAACAGCTGGGCCACTAGTGGATTGGCAATGGTGGGAGCATGAAAGCTGTCATACTGAGAGAGTACAGCAAACTAATTTGGAGCATAGACTGCTGGGTTAAGTTATGATCGTTTATAGTATTCACGTAGGCCCTTGTGGAGTAATCCAGTCAGTTCTATTGTCCCACTTTAATACCACATCCCTGCAAGTTTACTTCCTTTCACTGCCTATTCAATTTACTTTTGAAATAATTGATTGTCTCTACTTCTGCCAACCTCTTCCACTTTGGATGATTTGAGACCCTGAAAACCCCATTTGAACCCTAATATCTGCAATGATGGAAATTTTTTGAGACTGAGATTTCATGACCTCAGTTTAAGCATTTGCCACAGTGTTCAGATGTTTGGTGGTTTGAGGAAGGTGTCACATCAGTCATCAGGTGCAGTATCATAGTCGAATCCAAAAGTCTTTTTGTAGAGATGCCCAGTATCTTCATGCTAGAAAGGATGAGCCCCAAGCTCTATGTGAAGTCTTCCCAAGTTAAAGCTGAACTCATCCTTGCTCCATGACAGGGACAGTAATTTTTCTGCCAAGCATGCCTTTTTCTGTGCATCGCCTCCTCAAAGTTCTCAGCTCTGCTGTAGGACTCATGTGTGACCACATCTTCTCGTGAACTGGAACCTGAATGAGCCTTTCCCCCTGCCCTGGCCACTCATGTGCAGTGACTTGTCATGTGCAGATATCACTCCAAGCTAATCTCTAAATTACATGGGGTACAGTATCTAAACTGGAGGTTGCCAGTTTGTCATTGAATGATGGTGTTTCTTCATCAAAGCCCTGGGTTGCTTGCACTTTATGCTTTTGCATAAGAAATTCACCAGATGACAGTTCTTAGGTAGTTGAAAGGAGGAAAGCAGCACCTCATATTCTGCCTTGGGACCCGACAACCCAATGGCCTCAATGTGGACTTTACCAGTTTCAAAATCTCCCCACCCCTGGCCTTATCCCATGACTAACCCTCCCTCTCATCCCCACCTCCTTGACCTGACACAACCTGTCCATCTTCTCTCCCACCTATCCGCTCCTCCCACCTCACTGGCCAATCCCCACCACCGCCTACCTGAACTCACCTATCACCGTCCTACCTACGTTCCCCAGCCCCACCCCTCCCCTCTCTATTTATTTCGGAGCTCCCTTCCCCCTCCCCTATTTCTGAAGAAGGGTCCTGACCCAAAACATCAACTTTCCTGCTTCTCTGATGCTGCCTGGCCTGCTGTGTTCCTCCAGCTCCACACTGTGATCTAAGCACAAGAGTAGAATTGCAGTGAGGGAAATGAGGGAGTGGCAAGGGGTGGGTAATAAGGGGTCTTTTTATATACTATCTGCAGCTTGTATGTCAGAGCAAATTGTAAGATAAGAAGATGTAGGACATGAGAAAGTGGATTAGGGAGGGAGAAAAGCAGCCTTCTATGATTTCAGCCTCACCACTGGCTACTGCCTCAATGACAGTCATCTAATTATGGGGACCACCATCAGCTCCATGGGTGGGAATCTGTATCCATGCTTGTGTGCACCAACTATCTCCTGCTTTCTCTTTCTTCTCTGCAAAATGAAGAAAGTGCATCTGTGACTGTGGTGCAATCTGCTTGGGTGATGAGGTTGGAATGACTGAATAACTGACAATATGTGGAAGTTATGAGATGTGCAAACATGAGGTAAAGTTTTCACGACGATGACTACTGAACATGTACAGGTTATTCATATATCACAATTCTTATGCCCATTTTGGAATCTATCAATTTTTTAGCCCTTTATATTCCTCGTCACGGGAAGCCAAGACCAAAGACAATTCTCAGGTGAAGTGAGATTAGATATGGGTGATAATTAGACTGGAGCTAAATTTGATAGTATCTGAAACATCTGGCACACTAAAACTTGCTTGCCGGATGCTTGCTTGCTTGCGAGATGCAAGGTTCATCCTAAATCCATCAGAATGAACCTAGCAACTGTTGCATAGCACAATCACGATTATTCACGTATCTCACTGATTTAATTCTGTCTTGAATGGTAAATCAAGCCAAAGGTAAGCCAAAAACTGGGTGTGCAAGCAGGAATAGGGGTGGGGAGGTGGGGACAATTTTGATGACAGCTTAAAGCATTAATGAGAAACTAGAAGAAAAGAAAACATACTTGCTTTTTCTTCCATGTTTTCAGTGGCCCCTTTAAGCACTTTGGGAAGTAACCAACTGATATGTAAAGGCAATTGCTAACATTGAGGTGCTTTGAGAAAGAAATAACTTTAATTGTTTCCATTGACACAAAGACATGATACAGACTTAGAAACAAAATTATGTCCTAAAAGTTGCAGCTGAAGCCCTGTTCTTCTTTCGAAAATCTGGAGGAGATAGTAGACATGGGTCAAAACCATGTCACTATCAATTCCAGCCTTAAAATCAAGAATGAACATCCAAGAGGTTAACTACATGAGAAAAAAAAAGTCAGTTTCTCATGTCTCTTTAATTCTTTTTTTTTGAATTGGATCCTTGTTTTAATGAACCATGCACTTGAACACCAAAATCCTTTTGTTTCTCCACAATTCCTAGTCTCTCACCACTAAAGTAAGTAATTTACTTTTGTTTTAATCCAGATTAATGCAGATTATTTGAGGAACAGTTTTCAATGGTCCCTGATTATATCCTCCTGCCGCCAGTTTTCTTGCCTATTGCAGGTAGTTGATTAGGCTATTAATTGGCCAGCTGGAAACAAGAAAATGCCTTGCTGCATTTTCCTTATGTGACCCTTGTCCTTCCTCACCTCCTTGTAAATGCCAGGGCTATTGTGTGACCCACTATTGGGTAAATAGTAATGAATTTTGCAGTTAAGACTCACGTCCTGAGAACACACTGTAAAAACTGAACCAAGTGTATTATTATTTGGCAATATACTGAGATGAACAATTTGAGCATTTCTATCCGCAGCATTTACGTCTGTTTTTATGTCATGCAGAAATAAATGAAATGAGTGGACAAAATTATTTAAAAAATGAAAAGGGTGAGAAATGCTGTTTCCAAATAAAAAGGAGGAAGTGGAAACTGAAAATACTGAGAAGTGGAAGAAGAGGAGAAAGTGGAGAAACTCATGAAAATTTTCATTCCTGCTGATGCAGATGCTATATTGTGTGGTCTCTAGTCAAAACCAGGATATTCTGGTTGTCTGCGATAAGTTTTAATTATAATAACAAATTGCTGCATGGATAAATACATTCTTCGGTGTGATTGATAATTGAACATATGGATATTTGAAAGGGTTTTGGAGGGGTACCAGAGATGAGGAATTTCAGATACGGAGAGGGACTGGAGAAGCTGGGGTTGTTATTCTTAGAACAGAAAAACTTACTGTGAGACTTAAGAGAGTTGTTCAGAAGCATAGAGAATGTGTACAAGGGTAAATAAAATGGGATGGCACATCATTCCATCCTGTGATTGTCCATAGTGAACTTCATATGTGTAATTTTGTACTCTCATTCTGCCTACAACCCTTTATAACATTCTGTGCCCATGCAAACTCTAGGTATTCTGCCTCCAAAATACCGTCATCTGCAAATGCTATTTTAAAATAAGATTACGTGAGGCTTATTATGGATTAGGTTAGGTAACATTATCTGCTTACTAGGTATGTTCAATTTGTCATGTAACATTGCATGGTGCTACCAGAATCTTCAAACCTACTCAGAAGGCCAGAATTTGCTTTAATAATGATATTGATGATGAATACCAGGAGCAAAGCCTGATCTTCTAAATCAGAATACCCATCAAAATTTGCTCAAGTGTGTAAGTGACTTCACCAAGAGAACACAATGAATAATGTCAATGTCCAATACTGATCTAAGCTACCAGAAGTTGCTTGTGTTGTAAATAGTTATTTACTTAGAAAAATTTAATGTGTTTATTTCCATTAGTCATTCACATTCACGCACACACACATAAGTACACAGCTAAAGTATACCTCTGATTATTACTGGAATCAGATCATTAGCATTTTGGATTGCAAATCTTAACATGCTTTGCATAAATAAAGGAACTCCAAAGGAGCTTTGCATGTAATTCCTCAGTATCAGTAGATACTCAGTATCAGTAGATACTGAGATTGGACTTCAGCTTAATCTTCTTGAACACAGCCAGTGGGGTAATTTTCACTGCCTTTCCAAAAAAGCAATAAAGAGGAAGGCAGAACATCACTCACAGATCATTGCTTGTTCAATTAATTTATCCTATCATAGACTAGCATTAAGTAAGACAGTGTTGTACTGAATGACCTCTTTACAGATTGAGATATTGGTGAAAAAAGTGACATTTTGCAGAAAGTTTTGGCAACATGTATCTCTTTTCAGAAATATTCAAGTGCAGTAGTACAATGGCTGATTCAGATGTGCTTAATGTGCAGGTTCATAGCTCCTCAAAAGTAGAGTTGCAAGATAGACAGGATAGTGAAGAAGGCATTTGGCATGCTTGCCTTTATTGGTCAGTGCATTGAGTATAGGAGTTGGGAGGTACAGAACATTGATTAGGCCACTTTTGGAATACTGCATTCAGTTCTGGTCTCCCTGCTATAGGAAGGACACTGTGAAACTTGAAATGGTTCAGAAAAGATTTACAAGGATGTTGCCAGGGTTGGAGGGTTTGAGCTATTAGAAGAGGGTGAATAGGCTAGGGCTGAGGGGTGACCTTATAGAAGTTTATAAAATCATGAGGTGCATAGATAGAGTGAATAGCCAAGGTCGTTTCCCCAGGGTAGCAGAGACCAAAACTAAAGGGTATAGGTTTATATTGAGAGGGGAGAGATTTGAAAGGGATCTAAGGGGCAACTTTTTCATGCAGAGGGTGGTGCATGTATGAAATGAACTGCTAGAGAAAGTGGTGGAGGCTGGTACAATTGCAACGTTTAAGAGGCATCTGGAAGGTTATAGAGGGATATGGGCCGAATAGTAGTAAATAAGATTAGATTATTTTAGGATATCTCTTTGACATGGACGAGTTGGACTGAATGGTCTGTTTCCATGCTGTACAGCTCTATGACCTGTATGTTTCAAATGCTTCCATAGCAAATACTAACACATGGGCCATTCTAACTTCTCTTCAAAATCAGTGTGAAATTGGCAGAGTAGCACTCACCAGCCACTTGAAGATAGCAACCAGAGACTCAAACCACTTTTTAGTTTTGGGGTTCAGCATAAGTGAGGAAAATTGCCAAGTGGTCAATGAGTGCTAGCTGGCAGCTTGCCATACTAGATGTTTGGAAATTCAGCAGTTTCATGAATGAGTTTAGACAGAAGATAGTCATTAAAATTTCATGGAGACCGGTAGGTGGCAGAACTCGTGGGGCTAGGTAAAGCATTTATATTCATCCTGGTTGTGTAAATTGATACACTGACATGTTTCTACAGCAACCTCCAATATTCCCCTTAAACACCATTAGTTAGGCAGCTCACTGTCTGGATTACTTTTATATTTATCTGAAAATGCACAAAGGATCCTTGAAGTGGTACTAATTTGCAGGCCCACCAGAAAATTTTGTCATGACCAGCCAAGTATCCCCAACCATTTCCACCAATTCCTTCCAATTTTCAACTCTCAACGATTTGTTTTTCAGATGAGACACAGGTTAGTTGAAAATTTCCAACTGAATTCATATTTGTTACATTCAGTCTTTGCCCTGATCTTGTGAATTGTGATTGCATTCCATGCATGGGGTTCTTGCTGTTTGATTAACAGAAAGTATGGAGAGTTGACTGGCAATTTACATTTTGATGCATAAAATGATCAGACTCCATATAAAACTTTGTAACTTATGAACTGCTCACAGATCGTGCAGGTGCATTCTCTTTTCAATTGTCAGAAAGATTTTCATCAAGGCTGGATTTTACTTCTAATCACATGCCTCCATTTCTATCCAAAAATTCGGTAAGAATTTTCTTTTTAAAAATCCTGTAAATTGCATTAACATGTACCTTATGAGGGGTTTTGTTAGTTTATGAAAATGCCTGGTTTTAAAAAAGTGCAAAGCTTGCAAACTTAGTATTCATGCAGTAAGGGGTATATATTGTGCTTTGGTATTCTGGACAATTCAGGGCAGAAACGTCCTAATCTGGTGGAAGTGGGTTTAAAAGTGGGACCCGGAGCAAAAAAAGGAGATTAGAGCATCTGGTCATCACTCCAATGTGCTCTCACCTTTGGTCCATCTCAATGAAAGCAGGTGCACAGTGGCAGCAGTGGCAGGTAGACAGTTAAATCAACTAACTGTCTAACTGACGGACAACAATGACTCTGCTGGGATTCAGAATGTTGGAATTGACCCTTCCTGAGTGGTGGTGTCAAACAGTTCTGTGAAAGTAACCTCCCAGCAGCAGGCTGAGTGGCCATCTGTGATGAAACTACTGTAAACTTCAGAACTTTATTAGCTGTTCATGGATTGAAAGAATCAGCAATAACTCTGTCTGGAATAAACTGTTAAGGTTCAAGGGCAACCTATTATACAGGAATTGAAAGCAATCAGCCATGACTGGGAAAAGAAGGAGTTGAAGCTACATAAACAAACCTGTTTTAACAACTGCTTGATAACTGGTTGCCTTATGCCACAAGGACAAATGATTGCCCTACAGAAGCATTGAAAGTGTTCTCTGCAGGAAATTTGTGTCTTCAACAGACAGTCAATGCCAAAGTAACAAGGAACAGTGAAGCTACTTCTGATAAGAGGGCAACTTGCTAACTTGATGGCTCCAGGAGTAGTCAGTATTATGGGATGAAAGACTCTAAAGGAACATCAATAATGTCACATCATAAACTTGAAGGACAGAAAATACTACAAGAATTCATCCCCAGCAGTCTTCAGTAGCAGAACTTTCAAGAAATAGACTTGTGAATCCGACTTCGGGTATGGGTAAATTGTTGGAGGAGATTTTAAAAGATAGGATTTATGGACATTTAGAGAGGTAAAAATTGATTAGGGATAGTCAACATGGTTTTGTGTGAGGAAACTTGTGTCTCACAAACTTGATTGAGTTTTTTGAGGAAGTTACCAGAAAGATGAGGGCAGAGAGTACACGTTGTTTACGTGGACTTTGTAGTAAAGCTTTCGACAAGGTTCCTTGTGGTAGACTAATTAGTAAAATTAAGTCACGTATACAGAACTGGCTTAACAACAGGAGACAGAGAGTGGTGGTGGAGGGTTGCTTTTTGGGCTGGAGACCTATCACCAGCAGTGTTCCGTATGGATCAGTTCTGTGTCCCCTTTTGTTTATCGTTTATATAAATGATTTGGATGAGAATATAGAAGGTATGGTTAGTAAATTAGTGGATGACACCAAAACTGGTGGCATAGTAGACAGTGAAGAAGGTTTTCTAAGATTACAAAGGGATCTTGATCAAATGTGTCAATGGGCTGAAAAATGGCGGATGAAGTTCAATCTGGATAAATGTAAGGTATTTATTTTGGTGCAACAAACAAGGGTAGGACTTATACAATTAATGGTAGGGCCTTGGGTAGTGCTGTAGAACAGAGAGACCTAGAGGTTCAGGTACATAATTTTTTGAAGTTTGCACCATACATAGACAGGATGGTTAAAAAGGTGTTTAGCACACTTGCCTTCACTGATCAGTCCTTTGAGTATAGGAGTTGGGAAGATGTGTTGAGGTTGTACAGGACATTAGTGGGGCCTCTTCTGGAATACTGTGTCTAGTTTTGTTCGTCCAGTTATACGAAGCAAGTTATTAGGCTGGAAAGGGTTCAGAAGAGATTTACCAGGATGTTGGCTTGTATAGAAGGTTTGAGTTATAAAGAAAGGCTGGATAGGCCTTTTTCAATGGAGTATAGGAGGTTGAGAAGCGACCTTATAGAAATTTGGTATTTTATTGTCTGTGAGATTTTTTAATAAGTAGCTGAATTAAAGGTAGCTGGTGGTAATTTATCCACAACATATATGATGATGTAAGGCTGAACCCAGACCCAATGAAATCCTACAGAGAGGTTTTCCTTCTGCTTTGACAACCCTCCTGACTTGGGGACTCTTCATTTTCACAATTTTAATCATGTTTCGGAGAATGCCTCCATGCTGAGGTGTTCTCCTGCTCACCTGCCTGCCTCAGCCAAATTCACCTCTCCAGAAGGCTACTAAGATCAGTAAAAATTTTACCCTATTTGTCTGAACCTTGTGCATTACACCAATTATCTCTGTTATTTTGCTCCACTATATTTGAGATAGTCAAGAGGTGAATCATGCTGCTGAAGAGTTATTTTAGAATAATTAGTGATTGATTGTCTCCATTGATCAGGAAAATAGTGAAGAGTGCTCATAAAGCTAAGCTCGTCTTTAAACTTACTAAAGTGTACATTAGAAAACATCTTCATACTGCAGTTGGAATGCATTTTTTATATACTGTTATTGAAGTACAGTTCATAAATTAGTTTTATGCAAAATTAGTTGTTTGACAAAGGACAGGAATGTGGAAAATTAAATTAGAACAATACATTCAAATGGAGAAAAATACCAGCACAGATTGTTGTAACATTCTATGATTCATTAGATAGAAAATAGAAATGATATGCATCTAGTTGGTAATTTGTAGGTCTAAACATCTGCTGACCTCACAAGCAAAGCAGAGGAATATAGTTAATTCTATTGTAAGAGAGAATACAATAAATCATTGTGAACAATTTGACTTGCTTTTTTAAGAGGATTGCCCCTTTAGTTTAATCATTAAAGCAGAAATAGTGTGGTGATGTTATGAAGGTTTATTGTTTAATGCAATAAATGTGAAAACAAACAGCTATCATTAATACGAGACAACAAGGTGCAGGGCTGGATGAACACAGCAGGCCAAGCAGCATCATAGGAGCAGAGAGGCTGACGTTTCGGGCCTAGACCCTTCATCAGAAAAGGGGGAGGGGAAGGGGGTTCTGAAATAAATAGGGAGAGAGCGGGAGGCGGATAGAAGATGGATAGAGGAGCGGATAGGTGGAGAGGAAACAAACAGGTCGAAGAGGCGGGGATGGGGCCAGTAAAGGTGAGTGCAGGTGGGGAGTTAGGGAGGGGATAGGTCAGTCCAGGGAGGACGGACAGGTCAAGGGGGCGGGATGAGGTTAGTCGGTAGGAGATGGAGGTGCGGCTTGAGGTGGGAGGAGGGGATAGGTGGGAGGAAGAACAGGTTAGGGAGGCAGGGATGAGCTGGACTGGTTTTGGGATGCGGTAGGGGGAGGGGAGAGTTTGAAACTTGTGAAGTCCTCAGTAAAGGGCTAACCTTTGTCCCCCTCAGATCAACGAATACCGCTCACGCTTGGACATAGAGCAGTTTTTCCGCCGCCTCCACCTCCACGCTTACTTCTTCAACCGTGAACCTAACCCTCCCTCTACTGACCCCTTCTCCCGTTTCCAACACACCCCCTCCTCCTGTACACCACCCCAAGGCCTCCTACCCTCCCTCGACCTCTTCATCTCCAACTGCCGTCGTGACATCAATCGCCTCAACCTCTCCACCCCCTCACCCACTCCAACCTCTCCCCCGCAGAACGTGCAGCCCTCCGCTCCCTCCGCTCCAATCCCAACCTCACGATAAAACCCGCGGACAAGGGAGGCGCAGTTGTAGTATGGCGCACTGACGTCTACATCGCCGAGGCCAGACGCCAACTCTCCGACATCTCCTCCTACCGCCCCCTTGATCATGACCCCACCCCTGAGCACCAAACCATCATCTCCCAAACCATCCACAACTTCATCACCTCAGGTGACCTCCCACCCACGGCCTCCAACCTCATCGTTCCCCAACCTCGCACTGCCTGCTTCTATCTCCTTTCCAAAATCCACAAACCTGAATGCCCTGGTCGACCCATTGTCTCCGCCTGCTCCTGCCCCACCGAACTGATCTCCAACTATCTGGACTCCATTTTCTCCCCCTTGGTCCAGGAACTCCCTACCTATGTCCGTGACACCACCCACGCCCTCCACCTCCTCCAGAACTTCCAATTCCCCGGTCTCCAACACCTTATCTTTACCATGGACGTCCAGTCCCTCTACACCTACATTCCCCATGCAGATGGCCTTAAGGCCCTCCGCTTCTTCCTGTCCCGCAGGCCTGACCAGTCTCCCTCCACTGACACCCTCATCCGCTTAGCCGAACTCGTCCTCACCCTCAACAACTTCTCTTTCAATTCCTCCCACTTCCTACAGACAAAGGGGGTAGCCATGGGTACCCGCATGGGCCCAAGCTACGCCTGTCTCTTTGTAGGTTACGTGGAACAATCCCTCTTCCGTACCTACACCGGCCCTAAACCCCACCTCTTCCTCCGTTACATTGATGACTGTATCGGCGCCGCCTCGTGCTCCCACGAGGAGCTCGACCAGTTCATCCACTTCACTAACACCTTCCACCCCAACCTTAAGTTTACCTGGACCATCTCTAACACCTCTCTCCCCTTCCTGGACCTCTCTGTCTCCATATCGGGCAACCACCT
>NC_063342.1:33322242-33338039 GCF_021869965.1 Rhincodon typus
TTTTCCCTGCAACCGCAGGAAGTGCTACACCTGCCCCCATACCTCCTCCCTCACCCCCATCCCAGGCCCCAAGAAGACTTTCCACATCAAGCAGATGTTCACCTGCACATCTGCCAATGTGGTATACTGCATCCGCTGTACCCGGTGTGGCTTCCTCTACATCGGGGAAACCAAGCGGAGGCTCGGGGACCGCTTTGCAGAACACCTACGCTCGGTTCGCAATAAACAACTGCACCTCCCAGTCGCGAACCATTTCAACTCCCCCTCCCATTCCTCATGTCCATCCTGGGCCTCCTGCAGTGCCACAACGATGCCACCCGAAGGTTGCAGGAACAGCAACTCATATTCCGCTTGGGAACCCTGCAGCCCAATGGTATCAATGTGGATTTCACAAGTTTCAAAATCTCCCCTCCCCCTACCGCATCCCAAAACCAGTCCAGCTTGTCCCTGCCTCCCTAACCTGTTCTTCCTCCCATCTATCCCCTCCTCAAACCTCAAGCCGCACCTCCATCTCCTACCGACTAGCCTCATCCCGGCCCCTTGACCTGTCCGTCCTCCCTGGACTGACCTATCCCCTCCCTAACTCCCCACCTACACTCACCTTTACTGGCCCCATCCCCGCCTCTTCGACCTGTTTGTTTCCTCTCCACCTATCCTCTCCTCTATCCCTCTTCTATCCGGCTCCCCCTCTCTCCCTATTTATTTCAGAACCCCCTTTCCTCTCCCCCTTTTCTGATGAAGGGTCTAGGCCCGAAACGTCAGCCTCTCTGCTCCTATGATGCTGCTTGGCCTGCTGTGTTCATCCAGCCCTGCACCTTGTTGTCTCGGATTCACCAGCATCTGCAGTTCCTACTATCTCAGCTATCATTAATACGTTTTGTTTACGTACTGTAACTTTTTTACTTGGGATTCAAAAGCCCAAATAACTCAGCTGAAGTTCCTGAACAACAGAAAAAAAATTTAAAAAAAAGCTATTTTTCTTTCTTACTTACTTTCCCCTCGTCCCTTGGACTGTCACTTAAATGAACAACAGGGCCGGGATGAGTTTTTGTAGACCTGCAAGAAAATATATAATTTTCATAACAAAAAATATTGAAAAATAAAACTTGCTTTCAAAAATGTAATAGACCAGTAGCAGCATGTGGCTTGCAAGAGCTACAATTACTCATTGTATGTCGTAGACCCTTCTACAAATAAATTATTTCCTAAACTGAAATGATTAAGAGAAAACATTAGTTGAAACATGTGGTGCAACAAATTCAGCTTAGAATGCAACAAATTCTCTGCATAGAGATTGTGAAAATGAAAAAGATGAAGTGCTCTTGACAGAATAAAAGCAAGGAGAGGCAAGTCAGCCAGGGATACCCCTTCTCATTTCATAGCTGTCAGCTAACGTCTGTTGTAGGTATTGGAAGAAGGGAAGCTCCAGCAACAATGGGACCAAGTATTAGGAGTAAAAAATAGTAATTTCATTATTAAGTCCGCCTTCCAGGAGCCATGTGATGCTATAAGTCTTCAGTTTGCCTATAAAATCTTCCAGGGAAGTTTCTGAGAAGTTGGAGAGGGATACAATCACCAACTCAACATTTACTTTGCTAATGCCACATCTGAAAAATCACATAATGTGCACTTTTCTCTGTATCCACTCACAAAGTTGTCTGTGGAGTCTGTAGACTTCTGTCTAAGTGACATGAATTTTAGTCAGCAAATATAAAAGTTCAATCTAACTCTGAACTAGTCTTCTAATATGGTCCACATGTTTTGGAGATCTTTTAGGTTGTTGGCCATTAATCCTAACGTATTAAGCCTGTTCAGACCCATTGTACTCAATTGTTAAGCAAAGTTTCATGGCTTATTTTTCTGCAATAGAAATACCTGATTCTAAAAACCATAACTCTAAACACTGTTAAAGATTCTGATAATATGCCATTGACCTCCTGACGGCTTGGTTTTGTTTGGGATATGTCTGCTTACCTGCAACGCTATGATGAACAAAGACATCAAGAACAATTTTAGACTGTTGACTATGTGTTTCTCCTGTAGATTTGCTTGTTTGTGACTGTTCAAACAAAATAGGCTTCATCAGCACAATGTTTACTACCTCTGCTCACGATGTCACGTTAATGAAAATGGTCTAATAACCCTTTGTTTGTCAAGGATTGATTAACTTTGTGCGTTCGTTTATTTAAAGAAAATTGTATTACAACTTATGATGCAGTAATTACAATAACTGACTTAATTCTGTGCCTGCAGCTTCCAAATGCAAAGCAAACTATCAGGTAAGTTGGCAATGTTGTATATACATAGCACATGAAGTGTTTAAAGGTGAAATCTCTTAAAGGCCAAGTACACATACATCATTCACAAGTGGGAACATTTTCTCTCTATTTTTTCTGTCCAGATTAGAGCAGTCCATGTCCAAATGCAGTAAGACTTGGACAATATCTAGGCTTCGGCTGACAAGTAGAAAGCATTATTTGCACCACAAAAGTGCCAGACAATGATCCTGAATCCCTCACTGTCACCATCTAAGGGCTGTCATTGGCCAGAAACTGGACTAGCCATGGAGTCAAAGTGTGGAGCTGGAGGAACAGAGCAGGCCAGGCAGCATCAGAGGAAAGCTGAGGTCGGGATTGGTCAATATCCGCCACTCTCACCTCACAGACCAATCCTGACCACTGCCTACATGCAGTCACCTATCACCATCCCACCTACCTTCGCCAGCCCCACCCCTCATCTCTCTATTTATTTCTGAGTTTTCCACCCCCTCTCCATTTCTAAAGAAGGGTCCCGACCCGAAACATCAGCTTTCCTGTTCCTCTGATGCTGCCTGGCTTGCTGTGTTCCTCCAGCTCCACACTTTGTTATCTCTGACTCCAGCATCTACAGTTTGCTATCTTAGCCATAGAGTCATACAGCACAGAAACAGTTAAGTACTGAAGCTACAAGAGCAGGTCAGAGGCTAGAAATTCTGCAGTAACTTACCTTCTGACTCCACAAAGCCTGTCCACCACTCCCACTTTGTTGAAGCTGCACTCATTCAGCCCCAACAGTAATCAAAAAGTTTGACACTATCCAACACAAAATATCCCGCTTGATTAGCACCAAATCCACAAAAGTTCACTCCCTCTACCACCGGTATACAGTGACAGCAGTGTGTACCATTTACAAGATACACTGCAGAAGTTCAAGAAGGATCTTTGACAGCATCTTCCAAATCCACAACTACTACTATCTTAAAGGATAAGGGCTGTAAATACATGGGAAACCACCACCTATTATTTCCCATGAAAAAAAAAGACTTCTCATGATTTTGAATATTTCAATCAGATCTCCTTTCAGCCTTCTCTTATCCAAGAAGAACGGTCCAACGTTCTCAAATCTATCTTCATAATTGCAATTCCTAAACCCTGGAAAAATTCTCATAAACCACTTCTGCACTCTCTCTAGTGCCGTTACATCCTTTCTATGGTGAGGTACCCAGAACTGGGTGTAATAATCCAGTTGAGACTGAACTACTAAGTTAGACCATAAAACATAGGAACAGAAGTAGGCCATTCAGCCCAGCCATTAAATGAGATCCTTCCTGATCTGATAATGCTCAACTCCACTGACCTAACATTTCCTCTAATCCTTGATTCTCTTACTGATTAAAAGTCTGTCTAGCTCAGCCATATTATATATGGGAATCCACCACCTAACATCTCTCCTGAATGGTATGGTCCTAATTTTTTAGACTATTCATTCTAGTTTTAGAATCCCCAACCAGTGGAAATAGTTTGATGGAAATCTTTATCTACCCTGTCTTTTCTTGTTAATACCTTGAACATTTTGATCAGATCACTCCCTAACCTTCTAAAATCTAGAGAAAACATGCCTAATTGCACAGTGTTCAACAGTCCATGACCATTTGCACTAGGACTTGGACAACATTCTGGCTTTGATTTATAAGTAGCAAGCAATATTCATGCCACATAGCTGCCAGGAAATTACCACAGGAACTTCTGGTGTGGAAGGAATCTGGTTTAAACAGACTCCTTTTGTCATCTGCACCTTCCTGCAGCAGTCTTGCATCTGCTTTCAACTTTTAGATTGCCTTCCTTGATGTTGTACACCAGCTGTCTGTATTGGTGGCCTCTTCCTCCCACGCCTGTTGATCAATGTCAACTAGTCTTTAAAATGTTTTGGAGGTGCACCTCAGTCTTGCTTACCAGAGCATTGTTCACCATACAGTACTGTTTTTGGCATTCTGAAATCATCCACGTGAGATCTATATCCTTCCTAGTACAACTGGCCTTGCAAGATTGGCTTTGTGAAGACTTCATAATGACGTTCCTAATGGATCAAGTCCTGTCTATATGAAAGTTAAAGATCCCCATGGTTATTGGTCAAAAGTGTGGAGCTGGAGGAACACAGCAGGTCAGGCAGCAGAGGAGTAGGAAAGTTGACTCCTCTGATACTGCCTGACCTGCTGTGTGCCTCCAGCTACACACTGTGTTGACTGTGACTCTAGCATCTGCAGTATCTGTCTTGTTCCTACATTCAACTTTCAGCTCCTCTACTGAGATTTTGTCACTTTGCTCAGCCAGTCTTGATCAATTCCTTAATCATCTCTTTCCGTCCTGCTCTGTATTCAGCGCCAATCACTGCTAAATGTTTTGTTTGCATCTCTACCCTTTAGCAAACTGTGTTGTACCAGCTCCTCAAATTCCAACTGCAATTTCCATCCTATTCTTTCTATTCTTCACCACCACACAGTTGTTCTATGGGCCATCTCCTTCACCTGCAAATGATCCCATGAATTTACTTTCATTGTCACCTGGCTCTTTGGCTTCATTCTCTGAGTTCCTCATTCCTCTGGTGTACTAAATCTGTGGCTATGCACTTCGTATACTGAGGCAATTAAGAGTTTATGCTGAATCCTCATATAAAGCTCTCCAGACCAAATATAGCCTCTCCACTTATTTTTAGCACTGTATTTTCCACTGGCTAGCTTCCAGTATCCATTGTTAACTGTTTTTTAATCAGTTCCTGGATTCTACTTCCTCGATGCAACTGTTTCCGAAGCTGGGCTTTGGTTTGTTGATGCTTTAAGTTGAATTAAGGATTGTAGACTTTAACTTTAGAAGTTCTAATATTATTTCCCCTGTGTATGAGTTTACATGCAGCACAGGACCTTCATAATCTTTGATTATGTAACCTGAATTGTCTTCAAATCCACTTGCACACGCATCTCGCCTGCAGTAGAAATATACACATTGTTTCTTTGTTTTTTTTTCTGGTCTTCGATTGATTTCTTTTGGGCCCATATCATCTGTCTTTCCTCCCTCTGTTACTCAGTCGTGTTGGGGAAGTGGTTGTTCCTAGAATGGGGTATTTTTTGTTTCTATGAGAAGCTTCTCTGCATTGGGAATTCATGGTGAGGCAACAAATGCCAATATTCAAGATTAGATCAGATAGGTAGATGAAGGAAAATGGTTGAAAGAACAGAGTGAGTAATTGTGATTAAAACCATTTACTCATGTTGAGGGTGAATGCCAGCACAGAATGCTTGAGTTATACAGCCTGTTTCTATTTCATAACTTCTAAATATTTCTCTGCACATGCCAATCATTAGTATCTCACACTAACAATCCACTTTAGCATGTTGTGTCTTTGTGTCAATATTTTTTGACCAAGATTAGGGCTACCTGCAATACACTGACAATTGCAAAGTCAACCCAAAACTTTCTGCAATTCCCACCTTTGTGCTTGAATATTTCATAATGAAATTACACTCAGTGATACACCAGAATTTCAGATGGAAATATATGTAGAGACTTACACACAAAACTTACAAGATGCGTCCTTTGCCACCTGACACATCTTCTGATGTCTCCACAAAATTGTATGCAACTTTCCTTTGCACTTGCACATGCCAGGTACTTTACCAGTGGTAGCAGAGCTATCAAGGGACCTTGCCTGCCCTTGGAATAACTGAGGTCCTTAAATGGTCTCCTCCCAACAATGCTAGTATACTGCCAGTTCTCCACAATCCCATCTATTACCCCCCCAAACCTGACCCCTGCCCCGTTACAGGGACCTGCCAACCTGGCCTTATTGAAACTCCGGATGTACCTTGGTAGTGGGCTCCATAATTCCTTAGAGAGACTGCTTATTATCTCTGCATTGGCCACTGCTCCAGGTGAAGCTACTGACATTAGAGGGCTGCTGGGCATTTGATTGGCAAGCAGCTCTTGGGGTGGAAGACTTTCTGTATCCAATTAACAGCCTCCATTTTCACCACTGCCATGTAAAATGCCAGCTATGGTCAACCTTGGTACATTGCTGGAACTTCATAAACGTTTCAAAGGAATTGTCAATAAGAAAAGCATCATACAGTATAAGATTCCATACAGGAGAAATGGCACAAAAGAAGCTGTGTAAGTACTAGCATATATGTCTATGTTACAGGTTTCCTGTATGAATACCTCAAAAAAACTTCAATAAAAAAATGAAACACTCCATCAAATGGGATGTCTGAGAAATGGGTGCGAAGGAAGTCTAAAAGAAATTGGTATTTTTGCACATTTAAAGGAGGCAGTGGAGCATGATCTCATACTGTATTACAAATAGTAACTACTTTAGTGCAGGTAAATTCGAAATGGTACTTCACCTTAACATGAGATCAGACCATAGCCAGATCTCAAGAAATTCTGCTTCACACAAATAGATAACAAAAGATACATGTGAATAAGGTAATGGATTAAAAGCCCTGGAATTATTCAAGGAATAGCCAGAAGCCTGACTGAAAAAGTTTTACAGTGTGGTGCTTCAATTTGATAATTTCCTCAAGTTATGTTGACATTTTTAGTAATTATATTTTTTAACATTAAAAAATAATTTAGTAAGATTTTAAATTCTTCATAAATTATAACTAACTCCATAACCAGTCATTAAACATTTATCATATTTTCTCTAATGCAGCTGAAGTTGTACTCAGAAGATTAACTGAGTAAATATGCTTTATTTTTGGAGGTACTATGAAAGTTGATCACATTCCCTGTAATTTTCCCTGCCACTAAGATTCATGCACGGCAGCGACTTCTGGATTCAAAAGTCAATGAGTAGGCATGCAGATTGGCCTGCAGAGAACCTCTGAGAGGTTGCATGGCCATGCAGCTTAGAAGGAACATTGTAGCTGTTTGGAGAATAATATTGTTGATCGTATTCTGACTATATGCATTTTTATTTATAAACGTTAAGATATGAAAGGATTCAAATGATGGTTAGTCTTCAGCAATTTCCATATATAATACTCAGTGCACACTACATTTAATGTTTATTCTCACAATATTATTATATAAACAGTTATTATATCAGGGTATTCCAAAAAGTAGGGGATCATGAGGTAAAATTTTTGCGTTGCGAGTCAGTTGCAGCAATGGCTACTGAGAAGCTTGACCCACTTTTTTCTCACTTTCAAAGGTCTTCTGTCTCTCACTCTGCTGCTCTCCTAAGTCTCCCACACCCCTTAGTTTTTACTGAGGAGTTGCAACAATTCTCAAGCCTTAAAATGGGGTGACTGTTGGAAAGAGTTTGGGATGCACTACATAATATACTGAAAACCATACATTACTCGAATGAAAGTATGCACGTAAGTGGAAATGTTAAATTGTGAGACCAATTTGGTAAAGTAGGACTCCCTGAAATATTATGTAGTAGGCTACTGTTCCAAAACAAAATGTTAAATATTCAAAACTTCGATCTATACTGTTAGTTTGCAAGAATGTTCTCTTAATGATCTCACAAATTATCTTAATAGAGAAAAAAGTTCTTTACATTCTCAAAAGAATGTGAAACAACAGAAGCAGACATGGGCCCTGAGTCTGCTCCACCATTCAATAAAGACATAGTTAGCCATAACTTCACTTGCCTGCTTTACCCCATATCCATAGATTCCTATAGAGACCACAATACTGTCGATTTCAGCCTTGATTATATACAATTACTGCATATCTGTATCTCTTCAGATTAGAGAATTTCCAAACTTTATATATCTTAAAATGAGAAAATTTATCCTCTCCTCAGACTTAAATAGCTGAAACTTAACCCTGTGCCCTAGAAACTCTAGACATGGAAATAGCCTCTCAGCATCTACTCTGCCAAGCCTGATCAGAATTCTTAATGCTTCAATGAAAATCTCTTATTAAGATCCAGAGAGTATAGGGCTTATTCTGCTCAATGTCTTCTCAAACCCTATTACTGGGTAATTAATTTATTGAACCTTCAACATACACCCCAAGGAAGTATATCCTTCCTTTGGTATGGAATCCAAAACCATACACTGTGCTCCATGTGTGATCTCACCAATGCTCTATATAATTGGTACAAGGCTTTCTTACTCTTATAGTCTAACATTTTTGCAATAATTCAATTTGTCTTCCTAATTGCTTGCATGTGAATTTTTTGTGCACCTTGTATAAAGGCTGCCAAATCTTCTGAATGCTAGCATTTATTAATTTCTCATCACTTAAAAAATTGTTTTACACTGTTCTTATTGAAGAGAAGAACACCACATCACACTCATTCTACCACCTTATTGTTGCTTACTTAACCCGTATAAATCCTTTTTCAGACTATTTAGACTAGAAATTATTTTGCTCCAACCTTTGGCAACAGGGTAGGGAGTGCAATTTGTGACCTGGCCATGAGACCGGCTTTATGTATGCAAGTGGCCACTTCATTTTCTGGATTGGAGAGAGACCGTATGTGACTTCCCTGGATTCTGCTGCACTGCCAAAGTCATCTGTGAAACTCACGGAGCTGAGTGCCATTGTGAACAAACCATATGCTCTAAGCAGTTTCTCTTTTTTGAAGGTGAAACCCATAATAAAGAGGAGTTGCAGCAGTGAGCTGCAAGCTACTGGAAAGCAGAACTGAGAAAGGAGAAGGATGGCACACCAGAAAGTCATAGAACGTGTGCAGCATAGAAAGGTCATTCAGCTTACGTTGTCCATGCTGACACATTGGGAAGAAAGAGGTGAGGAAATGGCTCCTGTTTTTATTGACATGATTCACAAGAGATGTGGAGTTAAAGAAAGGAGGCCATGTTGTCACTGGTGTCTATGAAACTCTAAGACTGAGTCTCCTCAAGCCTTAGAAACATATTGCCTGGAGGGCTAATGCCCATAGAACATAGCAGAAGTGATAGAAAATATTTAATGACTTCAATCAGGTGGCCATGGTAAGTGAATTAGTTGGCAAACCACATTACCCATCACCCACACCCCACATCTTACACTGTTTAAGCATCACACCCTCAAATTCACCCAAAAGAACTCCCTTAGACTTAGAACGTACTCTTAACATTGTTATGCCACATCTCAACACGAGTATCATTTAATCATGCAACTCTATACTCAATAAACAACTCTACTCACAACTTACACCAATATATGACATACAACATAACAAGCGTCTGCAAATCTATTTATTTAGCCATGGCAGACATATCACTCAAACACATTGACATGATCACTGACTTTTATCCCTCTCTCTTCCAAAGGTTTTGTGGAGGAACAGCAACCACCCATTTTCACGAGGAGATGCTATATAAGTTTATATTCCACAGAGTCAGTGACATCCAGTGTTGACGAGGCCATTCAGGAAGTTGATGTTTTTCACATACTCTGCTCTGATTCCTCACCTTCATCCTGAAAATTGCCTTGAAATTGAAACTGCAGATGGAGTGATTGTGGATCTCCAGTTTTCTTCCCAACTATTTCCTGTACTTCTGTGCTTTTAGAGTGAAAGAAATATCATCAGCTCAGTCACTGGACCTCTGGCAAAAGAGTGAGGGGAAGAGATCTCTGGGAGGAAACTCCATCATGCTACCTTACACTTGCTGCAACCAACACAAATACTGGCACTGTGTACACTTTAGAGGCTAGTGTAGTTGGAATCTTCATCTGATGAATCACTGGGCATCAGCTGGTTGTGACCAGGACAAGGAGATAGGTCAGCTTGTGTTTAACTCCCCACAGAGAAAGGTCTAACAGTCGTTCTATTGATACTGACTATAGGAAATCACTGATAACAATGTACACTCAGATGTTTGGTGTCTTGGCAGGCCCACAGTGTCTGGCTAGAAGTATGAAGGAGTCCAACTCCACTGTGGTACAGAAATTCTTTTCACTGTAGTAGTGGTGGACACGTTCATGCCTGTACTTCTGACCATTTTATAATTCAGTGTCACTAGTTGGTGTCTCAGCTCTTACTCTGACACAGGGAGAAACCTCCTGATCTCTGTGCTGCCATTGAAGATCCTTGACTGCTGGTATGTAGACTCAGATTACTGCCAGGATGGATGAAGATCTCATAGGAGATGCAGGCTCTCACAGCAGTCCACCAATCTTTGCTTCAGCAGATTATTAAAACTGCTGAGGTGCCACCTCAGGGAGTACAGTGCCACTATGGAGCCACAGCTTGCTGCTATCCCTGAGAATGTTCACATGAAAGTACCTTATAGCTAGATAATTACATTGTATTTAAGTGTGGTCGCTGTTGTAATGTAGGAGAAACAGCAGCCAATTTTCATAAAGCAAATTCATACAAACAGCAATGTGATAGTTATTAGGTAATATGTTTTTGCGATAGGAACAGGAGTGAGCTATTCAGCCCATTCAGCCTTCTCCACCATCCAATTATCTCCATGTCCCTTGATGCCATTGGTCTCCAGAAATCTATCTATTTCTTCCCTGAATATTCTTAATGATTTAATTTCCTCAGCCCTCTTAGGTAAAGAATTCCAAAGATTCAGCACCTTTGGAGTGAAGAAATTCCACCTTATCGCCGTCTTAATTGGTCTACCCCTTATGGTGAGATTCTGTCCCCTAGTTTTAGGCTCACTCAGCTAGGGGTAACATCCTATCTATATCCATCTTGTCACTGTATTTAAGAGTTTTGGAAGTTTAATGAGCTGACATCTCATCCTTTGAAACTCCAGTGAACACAGGTCCAGTTTCCTAAATCTCGTCTCAAAAGACAACTCCGCCATCTCAAGGATTAGTCTGGTGAACTTTTGTTGTGCTCCTACCACAGCAAGTGATATTGGTTGAGTGATAAATAATGCCGGGATACCAGGGAGAAATCTGCTGCTTTTGTTCAAAAGAATGGTGTGGGATCTTTTACATTAATCTGAACAGATAGAAGGGGCTCAGTTTAACGTCTCATCCAAAAATGACAGCTGTCACAGTGTAGCATTGCTTCAGACTGCACTGCAGTCTCAGCCTTGAGTTTTGTGTTAAAGATTGCAGGACTTGATCTTGGAATCTTGGGAGTCAGAAGCAGGAATGCTACCAACTAAGGTATGCCTGACAATGGGTTTAATGGAAGTCAAGGTGTGACTGAACAGATGCAGCTGCAGAAAGATTCATGGTGTATAGAAGATCAAAAGGTACAGCCACTGAAAATTTGAAAGTGCAGTCGTAAGTGACTGGGTTGTAGAGTTTTCTTCATGGTTAAGCACAGAAGGAAAAGTGTTTAGGATGGGGAAGAGGGATATTGGTGGAAGGGGACACAGAAGTGCTCAGATGGCCTTAACTTTCATTAAACAGAGGGAGTAAGGATAGTGAAGGGATCAAGGGAGCAGCTCTGACAGAGTCAACATAGAAGGAAAAATTTAAGGATGGCAACTCCTGTTCATTTCTCCACCATCCCAAAACTGTACTTCTAAATACTATTATCCTTTCCTGTTTTTAAAAAATCTGCCCATCATAACATTCTAGAAAGTAGCAAGTAGTAACTAGAACCACATACACCAGCAGATAATTTGAAGTGGACTGTTGCATTGAACTAAAAATTGATTGTTTCTTAAGTTTCAGTAAATTATTCCCACTTCAAATACCTTTCCTAACCATACATTCCTGCTGTTATTTGAAAGGAACTATTATTCTTACAAAATCAAAGAGCAACTCACCACATACTCCAACAAGTGAGGTAGTTCAAACCCACTGCTATGCAGAAGCAATTCTGTAACTCCATCACTGAGAAGCTACTTGGTGCTCTCTCCAGAGACCCCCTTCTGAGAGCCAGTTTTATTCCCAGAAATCTGAACTTCCCCTTCCAGGGTCTAGTTGGGCCACATGGATGGTGAAGTGCAAATATGCCATGCTAGAATAGCAAAGTCAAAGACAACCCACTTATTAGATAAGGGGCGTAATTGTAATAGACTGTCCGCCAGCAAAGGAGGAAAGTATACTGCTGGAAGTGCTTCAGCTTTTCATCTCCCAAGCTGCAACTACCTGGGGATACACCTCGTAGGAGTAGATAAAAAAGTTAATGGCATTGAAGATATTCATTAGTGCTTTGCACAATGTTGTCTTGCTTATTTCTTGCTATTCAAGACACGTGTTTGCCAATTAAAACAAATGAATTTTGGTGGAGTAGTAAACTCTTCTTGGATTGCTGTTGGTCTTGATATTCTTAATGATGCAAGGGCCTGTCACCCATGAAGTTGTACAAATTGATAAGATTTCAATGCTGGATTTAAGGACTGGATGAGATGTTTACAGATACTGTGCATTGGTGACAGAAGGCCTGAATAATGTTAGGGAAAGGGATTCTTTAGCAGAACCTCTTCTGCTGCATTAAGAGCTCTATTCGGTGGAAACATTGCTGGTCCTTCCTTTGTCTGGACATGTTGCTTCCTCGTCTCAATCCTGTTGCTCCTACTCCAGTCTCCTTCCTCCAACTGATGAAAAATTTGCTTTGTGTTGCTAACTAGGAATAGTCAGGACTCATGAGATTCACGCAACACTGTACTGAAAGGTGTAACCAAAACTACATTAAAAGCCATAGTTTTGTTTAAGAGTCCAATGGTCTGCTTTACCAGAAAACTTATTCCTGAATGACTTTTGTTGGAGTGTGTTCATATTCCTAACAATAAACATTTACTTGATGTTGAGGGGATCCTCTTGTCCACAACCTGCTAGCCTCTATGATCAATGGGGAAGAAAGAAAGCAGGGAGTACTGGTGCACATTGATGTGACTTTCCTTCCACAATAATGATTGTTACTTAGTCAAGGATGATACTTACAGTTCTATTGCTTTATTCCACATGATGACATATCCCGATAGGACAAAAGACTCAATATTCACAACGTACGTATTTCCTCGCTCTGTGCCCACATACAACCATTTACTCTGGAAAGGGAGATGGCAGCAGGTAATCCTGGATTAACAGAAACATAAGTTATAACATAAAATATTTTAAAAACCCATTAAAATATTACACGTATACAATAAAGGAAAATAATTTGAGAGGATAATGAGAGAAAAGAATGGAGAGGATAAGACGCAATAAGGTGTGGGAAGGGATGAGGGAGAAAGGAAGAAAGATGAAAAGAGAGAAACAGTATGAAGAGACAATTGAGAAGAATGATGGAAGAGGGGAGAAAGAAAGCCTAGTTAAGTCAATAAATAGCACTAGGAAAAGGTCACCAGATGTGGCTTGGTAAGGAGGCTGAGTTTAAGCCATGAAAATTATACTTAACAGCAAAAAAGCTGTTCATGAAGCTGAGGGATAGTTTGGATGAGTCAATGATTCCCAGTACACTTAAAATTTCTAAAATCCCAAATATTTAGCCCTTGTCCGTCTGTTCATCACAATATTCCTGCAGCTGATCTGCTGAATCAGGTCTTAACCTTCATCTTCACTGTCCTTGATCCCTTTAAAACTGTTATTTTCTCTCAACTTGACCATTAAACCTGTACAACCCTCATTTCCACTTGCTTAAGTCCAGCAGATGCAGACTTGAATAGGTACTGTAAACAACTGTTGCCATTCACTACCACTTCCCTCCCTTCCCCTAGTCTACTAGGCTGAAGTTATCCAAAGTTTTTTGTTGCTCCTGGCTTGAATTTGAATCTTTCCCTAGTTTCTCCCCAACACATTTTCCTCTCTTCTATTTTTATGTGAGTGAATACCTGCTCTTCCTGGCCCCTCATCATCTCTACTACTGGCTATTACTACGGTTTTCCAAAATAATAACTTGAGCCCCAATAGACATTAATAGTCTCAAGGGATCTCAAGAGTTGAGTAATTAATAATTGTATCTTTTTTTACCTAATGTAATTGTACTTTGCATTACCCAAGTATATAGTTTCATTACTCAAAGCAAATTGTGAATCATAAGAAACCATAAAATGGGTAACCCTAAGTAAATAAAGTCCTTCAAAAAATTATCTTGAAAGAGAAATCAATTAACAGTCCATGCAATTAAAAAGAAAACTTGAGCAAGTTTAATGGGAAGAATGGATTATTTGCAAATGTTCAAAATCGATTGTGATAACTATAAGCTACATATCTGCCCAAAGAGAAAGCAGATATTACCTGGTTAGTGGAGCTTTGTATTAAACAAATAGAATGCAAATAGAGTTACATTTCAAGTGGAATGCAGTTCAGTTCCAGATCTTCTGAAAGGTCGTGCAGTTGCCAAGGGGAAAGACCAGCAGAGAAAGGAAACTGCACATCTGATTAAACCAGTGATTCCATGTTTCTCTGTTAATTATTTGACAAAACATATGTACCTATCAAATAATTTAATCAGCATTACATTATGAGGAAAAGGAAATGGAAAGTTCCTGTAGGTTTCTGCCTTTTCTGTTTTCTGATTCTTTTTATTTAATGTTTATAGATTGCTGTGCTAAAATGGGTTAATATAGAGTCAGAGAGCTGTACAGCATGGAAACAAATCCTTCGGTCCCATACATCCATGCTGACCAGATACCCTAAATTAATCTAGTCCTATTTGCCAGCATTTGACCCATATCCCTCTAAACCCTACCTATTCACAAACCCATCGGGAATGCCATTTAAATATTGTAATTTTATCAACCTCCACTACTTCCTCTGGCAGCTCATTCCTTACACGCACCACCCTTTGCACGAAAAAGTTGCCCCTTAGGTCCCTTTTAAATCTTTCTCCTCTCACCTTAAACCTAAACCCTCTAGTTTTGGACATCCCCCATCCTGGGGAAAAGACCATGCCTATTCACCCTATTCATGCCCTTCATGATTTATGAACCTCTATAAAGGTCACCCCTCAGCCTCTGACACTCTACGGAAAACAGCCCCAGCCTATTCAGCCTCTCCCTATAGCTCAAACCCTCCAACACTGGCAAAGTCCTTGTAAACCTTTTCTGAACACTTTCAAGTTTCACAACATCCTTCCTATAGCTGGAAGACCAGAACTGAATACAGTATTCCAAAAGTGGCCTAACCAATGTCTTGTACAGCCGCAACATGACCTCCCAACTCCTACACTCAATGCACTGACAAATAAAGGCAAGTATACCAAATGCCTTCTTCACTATTCTGTCTACCTATGACCTATCGTCATAATTGATTTGGAGATAACATTGCAACGGTCCTTCTAACCTTTCAGCAAGGTAAATCTATTCAGTCAAATTTATTGTGAGTCTCAATCCTCAATTAGGTGTGATTTTAAATTATTTTAAGAGCTGCCTGGCACACCATGCAAATTAAGACAGTGAGAAGGCACTTGATGATGCTGGCTCAATCACAGGGCCAGTAAGTATGATGCTTCAGCTGCCCAACAGGCCTAATGGGCACTGCTGAGGCAGATCAGAGACCTCAACAAAACCTCACTCTCAGCCAGCTAAATAGCAATAAAATATTCAATATAACAAGGTGTAGAGCTGGATGAACACAGCAGCCAAGCAGCATCAGAGGAACAGGAAGGCTGATGTTTCAGGCCTAGACCCTTCTTCAGAAAAGAAGAAGGGTCTGAAG